>NC_024316.1:14075411-14124627 GCF_000523025.1 Cynoglossus semilaevis | reverse complement strand
GCAGTGGGGGCAGCGTGTCCATTTTCAGTGTCTCTGGAATGAACCCAACACACACACACACACACACACACCATATCGGGCGAGTGACTGGTATGTGGACAGATTAAGACCACGCCATGCTGTGCTCTTTCTACTCTTACACACAGACACACACACACACACACACACAGGTGTACTTTCAACCACCAGTCAGACTTTTACAGTTTAATAAAAACAGTTTTATGATTGTTAAACACTCAATACTTTTAGTCAGTGTATTGTCAAAATAACTTGATCACAAGGTCACATATAACAAAACCTCCTATTAAATATATATTTTATATGTATATATATATATATATATATGTATATATACATATATGTATATATACATATATAAACGTATATATGTATATATACATATATAAACGTATATATGTATATATACATATATATATATATATACATATATGTATATATATACATATATGTATATATACATATATATATATATATAGAGAGAGAAATACACATAAATACAGTACCAGATTTATGTCAATTCTATGGAGACCATCAATATTATTCAGTGAGTGTTCTCTCTCTCTCTTTTTTTCATTTAAAGGATCAACACTGATAGAGGAGACTTTGAAGCATCAGAAACATTTATTTTACAACAGTACATCAGATATTGAATTCACCTACAGTACTCGTCTGCCTGACAGACACAAACAGCTTTAGTCCATGCAACAAACAGAGTTTCTCTACATCTTCATGTACTGTGCCACAGTGTGTATATACAGTAGGTCTGGCTTTTTCTTTTTTTTATTTATTTATTATCGTTTTCATTCCCGAAAAATGATTCACATCTAAAACGCTACACGTCTCCTCAACACAACAAACTAGTAGTTCTTAGTTATCAAAAAAAGAAACATAGGAAGATGAAAATAAATAAAACGTCTCCATGTCATGTCATGTCATGTCATGTCATGGTTCAGATCCAACAGAAGATGTGATTTCTGTTTGGACGCACAGACTGGTCAATACGTCAGGGTTCAGACTTTAACACTGTGGCATGAGCTGGCCAGGTCAAAACAGAGAACCTGGAAGTTTCCAGAACCTTCTTTTAAAAGCAAGTGGGAAATCAATATAAACTCAGGAAACAAAGAAAAAGACTTAAAAACAGAGAGTGAATCTGAACAACTTCCTGTACTGAACCTGGTGCTGAGACCAAGTCACAGGAACCGCTGTGGGATTTTCTTTGTAGTAGAGAGATGAAATAATTTTTTTTTTGGCTTCATCTCTCTTTTATCAGTGTGGCTTTGAAGTTGATATGAACCTGCAGATTCCATGAAGTCTCTCAAACCTGTTCTCTTCCTATTGCACACACACAGATGGTTAGTGATTCTGACTGAGTGGTCACATGAGAATTTCCATGTTTTTTGGATGTGTTTTCGTTGTTTTATACAAAAATCAACACATGACACGAACACTTTTTTTTCCACCTCGTGTACACCATGAAGCAAAAACTAAATTAAATTAAATCAAAAATCCCTAACGCTGACACTTTCCAGACGCTCTGATCATTTCAGTATCTTCTTCATTTTCTACGTTAACAATTAAGACTACTCTGCTGAGGACGGACGTCCTCCCTTCAATAACAAGATGACTACTCTGCTGAGGACGGACGTCCTCTCTTCAATAACAAGATAAATAAGAAGAAAAAAAAAACAAGAAAAATCTACACAACCAGGTGACTGTTAAAAAAAATTACATTAAATCTAAACATTCACTTCACACGGCACATGGAGCTTTTTACTTGTACAACAAAGAAAATTAAACGCTAAAACAATAATAATGTATAAATGATTTCAGTGTATGTGGATATCTATGTCGACGATGTAGCGTTGCACTGTATGTGATTTAACACTTGAATTCCAGAGGCCACGTGTGGGTCACCGAGGGGAGAGGGAGAGAAGGAAGACGACAGAACCAGGGGTTGGGAACCACTGGGGGTGGGGACCCACTCTTGTGTTGTACTGTATATCCAGTAGTGGCTATTGCATAGCCACTACTCTATATCCTTGTCAAGGATACGGTCTTTAGCTCAATTACTTCTACTACTACGTACTACTATTCTGCTTCTCTAAACAATAAAAAAAACATTTACTGCCATGAAATTACTTTATCCTAGAAATCAAGGCTGGTGTTGCCAAATTATACAGAAGTTTCTTTTTGTGCAGGTCTGATAATAAACTCATGTTCAAACAATAACATGTGGGTTTGAGTCAGACATTTAGACGGAGACTGGATGAATGAACACTCCTCATTGGATTTGTATCTTCAAAACACATTTTCATGAAGAACAAGTGAAGAAGCACAGCTGGATATGTGATTGATTACATGTTTGAACCCATCTACTATTGATTAATGGGAGCGATGATATTCTAACTGAAACTAAAATCTGAAATACTGCAGTAAGTGAAACTCCTTCAGGAAGTTAGAGGGTAGCGCAAACTTCTGAAACCACTTCATTATTTCTGCTGTACTTTAACGTTTCAATCATCAGAGCAGGTCTATTACATACTATACTACAGTCTGTGGCTGCTGTAGACAGACGTGTCTGTCACGGCGCTCAGTCGACATGTTGATTACTCTGCCGGCTGGGAGTTCATTTTCATTTCAATTGCTCAGAGCTGAATCACAAGCAAAAGAGAGAGAGAGTGAGAGAGAGTGAGATTTACTTCCAGCAGCTGCAAGGTTTGAATACAGTTTGAAGAGATTCACAGCTGAAAATCCATTTGGTTTTAATGATGTAGAACGAGTCCACCGGGCCACACAGATGCTAAAGGTGGCTACGTGGCATCTATCAAAAATAATGACGGCGGTATTTTTGGGAATCTCCTGTGAGATTTTAACAGTCGGTGAAAGGTCGTTCTTTCACCACAGCAGCTACTTCAGGACGGAGACACGGTGAACTAATCACTGTGGTCTGATATAGGAGAAGTGTGTGTGTGTGTGTGTGGGGGGGGGGGGGGGGGGGGTGCTGTTGTTCCTGATGCTGAGACATGTGACTCTGGAGATCCGATCACATCAGTACATCAGGTGACACATGTTGACATGTTTCTTCACTGACGGATTCGGTTTTATTGGTTTGAAACGTCTGTTTGTCCGTCCATGATTTGGGACAGTGTGTCACCTGTTCTACAGACCGTCACTAAATTCTCCCCTCTCTCCTTCAGCATCATTAGATCCAGACGATGTTGTTTTGTCAGATCTGTGTGTGTGACCCGGTGTGGAGCTGTGGTCTGTGAGCAGCAGGCCTCTCTAGGTGTTCTGTGACGCTGTGGTATGTCATATAGGGTTATACGGAGTATATCTTTACACGTCTATAGGGGGCGTAGTCAGTGACTGACAATCACTAAGGTATTAATAGACTCAAACACAGATCAAGGCTCGATATTTCCATCTGTGGTGGCTCTTGTATGTGAATGATTTTTTAAAACCTTGGTTGTCGGTTCAATTCTCCTTTTATTTTTTTAAATAAAGATGAATCATCTTTAAATGTGTTTAGTGGTTCTCAAGGTATGGTGCAGGTATCATTGGTGGTACTTTAGCTCCCTCTTGTGGTATTTCTCACTCTCAAACTCAACATTAAAAGCCGAAAATTATTTGTAAAAAAATAGCTGATGAAAACAATTAAAAACTCAAACTAATATCTGACTTTGACCAATCACAAACCAGCTCTGAAGGGCGTCGTTGCCTCTTGTTGAATGTTAAACTAAAAACCAAAGTCTTCTCTCCTTTTCTCCCCCCTTCTCCTCACCCACTGCCTCGGTTGGAAACTCATTAGAATAAAGTGGAGCGTAGACGTGGGAGGGTTCTGTTTGTCGTCTCCTGTCTGCTGGTGGAGCTGTGCCATGAACAATTATTAATGCAGATGTGGGCCCGGACGTGTGCAGTGTAATCTAGCAGTCCATTTAATTGACCAATGGGTAAGTGCTGTCCTCAAACACGGCTGAGCCAATAGCTGCAAAGGTCAGCATCGACCTACACCCAGCACAGACTCTGACTGTAGTGGACGAAGCCATCTGTGGATTTGGACTAAACTAAAGGGAAAGGAACAAAAGTCACTGCTGGTTCTTCACGTCGACGTTCAATACAAAAGTATCTGCAGGTAATTTGGACGTGGATTTGACAGAACACAGAATTCTGTTGATATGGAGACGAGACAGTACTTGGCTTTAAGGAAATAAAAAGCTGTGTTAAAATAGTTATGTGCTTTAAACATTTAGACTTAAAAACAAACCTTAAACTGATATAAAAGTCCAACATTTTGTAGCTGAATCCAAATGTTAAAAAGGCCTTCGCTTCACTGACACGCAGCAGAATGTGAATCCTAGTCTACAAACCAGCCCACAGTCCAGGGCTTTGTCAACACGATTTCAGGAGATAGGACTTAGCCATTGGTCAATTGTTGTTTTTGTTTGTTACAGTTAGGTTGTGTGTGCGTGTTCAGTACGCCTCGGTCCTGTAGCTTTGGTGGGCGTCGGAGGTGAGCTGGGTGGTTTCTGTGGCCGAGGACGGCTGCATCACTATAGGCTCAGCTCCATCTGAAATTTTAATTCAAAGACACACACATAAATAAATGTGTTTTTAATAGTAATTTTTAATAATATAGTTCTCTTACAGTAACTGTTCGAGCTCTTCGTCCTCTGCTGCCTTACCTCTCTCGTCGGCGTTCATCTGGGCCTCCAGGTCTTCCGGGGAGACGTAAAAGTCCGGTTCTTGGTCCATGGGCGGCCGGGGTTTACATTTACCACAGCAACAGTTACAGCAGCAACACAGGCAACAGCAGAAATAACAGCCTGTGGCCAGGCAGCAGAAGACGAACAAGGCCTGTGGGAAGAAGACAGGAGGTCAATACTCCGTTTATATTTAGAAAAATGACCAAGAACCTCAGCACGACATGAAATTCTACTGGGCTTTGGACTCATTTCCAAATACTTTTAGTAATACTACATTAGTGCAGTACAGATGTTAAGCTGACAGACTGGCTGTAGAGTTAAAAACCAATGCAGCAGCCAAATTATTCTTTCTAAGAGAAGACAGAAAATCTCTTCTACTGCAGTTCACATTTAAAATACTTTCATATATTCAAAAACAAGCTAACGTTCATCTCTCCGTACCTTTGCCCACCAACTGGACAGAACAAAGTAGGTGTTGACGTTCTCCTCTCCAAACTGTTCTGCCACATACAGTCCCAGTGAGCCGTACTTATCATAGATGTTCTTCTTGGTTCCGTCACAAAGTATGGAGTGAGCGTTGTTTATTTCCTTGAACTTCTCCACTGCATCTGGGTTGTCTGGGTTTTTATCTGGATGAAACTTCAGTGCCAGTTTCCTGTGTTTGAAAAAAAAAAACACAAAACAACTGTGGGTAAAGAACTTGGGAAACATCCTCCAAATCTAGGGTCCAGACCAGATCTGAGAGCAGGTGTTGAGTCACAGAACTTTTAAAGAGAGAAAATTAAATGTTCTAAACATTGGAGACCTATTAAAAATTCAAGTTTGAGTGTTGTCAGACCATCGTTTACACCCAGTAGTGTTTCATGAATAATTAACTTTACCTCAGTAAATTACACAGGATACATATGCCATCTAGTGGTAACCAGCATTAATATTCATGTCCCTAATGGGGCTCGAGGTTCTACCTATAACATTTCTTGATGTCCTCCGATGTAGCATTCTTGTCCACTCCTAGCACAGCGTACAAAGTCTCCCCCGATGTGGAGAGCGCCCTCTGTCTCTGGTGATCCATGGCCTCTCTCTCTTTTTTATCTCCTCTTCTTTTGTCCTTTTACCTGCTCCTTCACCAGTTAAGACTCAACTGTTGGGGAAAAAAATTAAATTAGTAATTACACCAATGACCTGCAGGGGGGGAAATAATCTACTGATCTGCCTTGTCTTAAAAGGAAACATATGGGAGAAAATGTTCAACTTCAGTGGATGATTGTATTTCTCTGTCTGTGTCTTGATAAGTCAATCACAGGAAAAAGAGGAGAAGAATATTATTATTATTGACTCAATTTAACAGTATGTTTTCAGTGAGAAAAATGTATTGTAAAATCAGTATATATTATCAGTAAAATCAATGTCTTTTCTAATTGACCACCAGACTGCTCATGACCAGATGGTGAAACTGACTCTGAAAGGCACCGGAAGAGAAAGGAATAAACGTTTCCTCACTGGACCTCGTGATTCCAGTAAATCAGACTTCCTTAAGACTAACTACCAACATGTATGTTTACAAAATTCACCGATGACTCAGAGAGAGAGAGAGATAGTGAGATACAGAGAGAGAGAGAGAGAGAGAGAGAGAAAGAGCTAAGCTGATATTTCCACCTTGCACTTCAGCATCATTTGCGCTGCTTTACTGCCACCTACTGGCTCTATTTTTCACCAGTTAACATTTTTACTTGGAAACATTGTCATTAAAAAAAACCAACAAAATACGAATGAACACCAATGAAGGATTCCGTTGCACATGTCAAACATTAAAAACTAAAACCACTGATCTGTCAACCTGACGTTTGCTTACAAAGACTGAGAATGAAGACATTCTGATCTCTGACCTTTGAACTGAGCAGCGATGGGGCCTAAACACATAAGGAAAAAACTCTGTCAGACAACAGGTGTGGAGGGTTGGCAGGCTTAGAGACCACACTAAGCCAAATCAGCCTCACAGACACTAAATTAGACTCAACTAACAACGAAAACAATGGCTTCACACTGGACTTTGTCAGAGAAACCGAATCCCATTGCTAGCATTGTTTTGAAGAAAATAAATAAATAAATAAATAAAAAATAAATCACAAATTTCCCTTCAGGTTTTGAACATAGAATTAGCACATTTTACAAGGGATAAAAACAATGTAATGTATTTATAAACGTATGTTGTTGCTCATTGTGGATTACCTAATGAACGGTTGATAAGACAGGCAAATGATCAACTATAAAACGCTATAAATGATTATTAGCTGCATTTTGGTCTGTGTGAAACCTCTTTGAACTGAGGCAGAGCCTTACTGCTACTACAGGAGGTTTTAGTAGGTTTACTTCAGCAGACTTAGACCATACAGAGTTAATCTTACAGGACACCGTTTGTAAGGGAACACCTTAAATCAACACCATGCATCAAAATGTTCTAAGTAGTCGATAACAGACATTTAAAATAAACCTTAGGGACTATTCAAATGTTTCAACTTGACTGGGTCATTTATTTGAATCTAAACGTCTGTACAGATCCAGATGGCTACAACGGTTCAGCCACAAAAACAACTGCAGAAACACCGAAGCACAATGAGTTAACACATCCTTAAATCCCCTCCACAGAGCAACAAATCACAATGTGAATAAAGCCCCCACATGATGGGGATTAACCAATGAGTGTGAAGCACTGGTGATCCAGAGATTATCTAGATACTACAGTCTCCGTGTCAACCCTTTAAACACTGACTACACCTCATGGAGATGAATGAGCTGAAAGTCAAATTTACACAGCTTAGAAACAATAAAGAAAAACATACTGTGGTGAAGACGGCACCACAGAGTCTGAGTCGTCGCATGTGAGACTGACTTTATTTTTACCCGTAGTTTTTAAGGTGTACAATAAAATACACAGTTTAAGTTGTCATCTGCAAACAGTGTAAACCACAGTGAAGCTCCTTTCACACGTTGTTACTGATTCAAGGCAGAGGAATTTTACTTAAAGCTCTCTGTCATTGTCCCTCCTTGATTTCCTGAAGGGAACTCCTGAGGGATTCATAAAGTTCTACCTTGCTATCTACAAGCAGAGTGGCGCAGCGGAAGCGTGCTGGGCCCATAACCCAGAGGTCGATGGATCGAAACCATCCTCTGCTATATCTTTTATCAACTCTAATGTTTGAGGCAGTGGTGTCTGGGTGGGCACCGTGCCCTCACACCCCCAGGCTCTTAGACTGCTCACTTTGGTGAGAGGTAAAATGTAGAGGTCACATTTTTGTTGTGTTCATTGGTGAGCTGTGTCTCAATGACAAGTAATTCACTTCTCGAAGGCAAAGACAATAATAGATAATCATTTAATAATTTGGCAACATAAATAAAAAGATAAATATTAGGAAAAAACTGAAAGTTTGGACAATATCTTTTAGAAAGAATGAATGATGTTGCACATCATATCTTACTTTTTTTTCTGATTTTTTCATCACTGCAATAGTCAAAGATACACTTCACATAAATGCTGATGTTAAAGTAAAACATTTTCCAATAACAGACACTGGTTAAACATAACAGCAGTTTAACTGCTTCACTGATCCGTTCACTGCTATTCTTAGAAAACAGAAGTGTCACATCAGTTTATGAACATCCCTCTACTTCTAAAGGTTGTGCAACTGGGGTTTTCAACAGGGCTTTTACACAACACCTGTCTGTACCAACAACCATGATACACACACACATAAATGTGGTGTGTGTTGAAGCTGATTAAGAAATCATTTATATTTATAAATTCAACAAAAATAAAAATATTACTAAATATATTGAAAGAAAATGTTAAAAATAAAAACAATCAAAAACACTATATAGATAGTAGTCACAAATCATTTCTGTACGTAACAGTTTCATACTATGGTTGCTAGTGTAGCAGTTAGCATGTCTGACTCGTGAGCAGAAAGTCCTGGGTTCGTTTCCCACAGGAAAAAACAGCAAATCCGCTGTTAACACAAGATCTTCTCAACTTTGGAGTCAATGACGTTGAAGTTGTTAATCAAATTTATTTTAAATGTATGAACAGCACGGAAGAAATTCAGCGCAAAGTCTGACGATCAGGCAGCAAATTTACCAATTTCCTCACTCGTAGAAAGGGCTTATCGGAGATTTTTGTTGATGACACGACAGTACGACAATATTTCTATTTATTGATGACACGACAGTACGACAATATTTTTATGATATCCAGGCTTAAGACGATTAAAAAAATTCATGACATGAAAAATACAGTGAACCAAAACACATGGACATTATATATCTTGTATACATATCTTACACACACTGCAGTAAATGTACACCATTTTCAGGTTTTTTCATACATTAACATCAACGACAACATTTAAAAATAGCCTTGATTTCTTCCAATTAGACACTTGCATTTTTATTTTTAATTTATTTATGTATTATAAAAGCAAATATTAGCATTTAAATAGATTTTTGTTTGTCTCCTATTATGACCTGATGGGTGACTCTGTATGTGTGTCACTGAGAAAGTGGGTCATGATAGATGTCAGCCTGCTTCTGAAGGAGATAACACACACACACACACACACACACACAGTAGTACATATCCAAGTGGCATGAATGACGGAATAAAATAAAAATACTAGTACATATCCAAGTGGCATGAATGACAGCACACAGTAAAAATAAAAATAAAAATAAAACTGCAATCAAATTTATAGCATTGTCGTTCAAAAAGCTCCAGTTTGCTCCTCCTCTCTGACGGTTAAATCTGTCATTAATGCCACCTAAGTCACCTAAGTGTGCACCGCTCTCACATTTGCACTCATGATAATTTAATGTAAAAGTCAAAGTGAAGACTTCTGGTCTACAGTAAGCAAGAACTCTGCAGCTCTTTTGGCATACCACCATCAGGCTAATAAAGCTTGAAAGAAGACACTGGCAGACTACCAACAAGTCTATCAGTGCAGCTTATACAGTAAGACTGGACAGACAATTCATTATAACAGACAAGTTTCCATCGACTCTTTATCTTAATCTAATTTGGGAAAAAAGTTAGTTGGCAAAACATAATTTGTGTCAGAGGGTAAAAGTGGTCAAAAGACAAATGAATTACCATGAAGGAACTCTCTGTTTAACCGTCCATACTTATCACTTCCCTAGTTTATATGCCTACGCGCTAAAATATAAAACTGTAAAATTCTTTTCATTTGAAAATTATTTATCTGGATTTAATCATAACATTTCATTTATACCTATGTACTGTAACAGAGGTTAAATATCAGTTAAAACAACGTATTACCATGTAACCAACTGTCAACACAGCTGTTCTTCATTCTCCACAATTACTGTAGCATCCATTACCATATGTTCCCACCCCACCTCACCACTCTTCACACTCATCATCACTTCTTCACTAAGGTGTTTTTCCATATTTATTCTCTCTTGGGTGATAATTCGTCTTTTGATCTCGACTTATTCAAACTCATACTGTAGTTGTCTGTCATGCAGGAATAGAGGCGTCTTTTATAGATTATTATATTTTGTCTAACATATTTCATGTGTAACAGAAGACTCCGTCTTTGTTTGTAAAAGTAGAACCCAAAGTGCAGAAAATGTCATCGAAATGTGAAGAAACAAAATGTGAACTCTGCTTTTAACCCATCACCAAAGTGGACAGGGGTCGACTAAAGCAGTGTGTGTGTGTGTGGACGGTGCCACCAAGCCACCACTGCCCCATGTCGGTTCATCGAGATCAGGTTACACCAATGCAGCCCTGACAACCAGCAGACCATGACGTGGTGTCATTGTTAAGGATGCTACAGTAAATACAGCTGTTGGACACACGGAGGAAGATGCACGCAAAAAAATCAATGCGTTATTAAAGTATACTTCTGATTACTTTCAGTTAGGGTAACAAAAAAATACACTTAATGTCATAACTGTACAGACATGATGAATCTAGTAGAATACGCTACTTTGTGAAACTACTTTTTAAAATTCAAAATATCGTAATATCATGCAGCTACAGCAGGAGTTATATTACAGAATATACAAATATACAGACCCTGAAGGTCAAGAACATGTGCTGGACACATTTACTTTAGTGATATAGCAGCTGGACATATTTTGAATTTATTTAAATTGTTAGAAAGTATGGATCTCATGTTTTATACTACAATCAAAACAACAACTGTGCTGTTTGGTCATTAAGCCTTAAATAGTAACTAAAGGTCTAACAGAAAGGCTACAACTGCATGTGCGATAAAAAAGTAGAAATTAAATCAGGCTGAGCTCAAAGTGCAGACACTGATACTATTTATTATCTACTGTATACACTTACCTACTGGCACAAAGTTCCTATACTGCACAAGGAAAACCACTTCATTAGCTGATGTGAAGTAAGCCACTTGTCAGCATTTACACATTGGCTACGATGATGATGATACAGTGGAAAACGTTAGCAGATGATTGGGAACTTTGATGGCGGATGATGATGATACAGTGGAAAACGTTAGACTAATGTAACAGACTGCGTGAAAGGTTCCGGTGTCCGTGCAGGTAAACCAAACAGCAGATGATTGGGAACTTTGATGGCAAACTTTTGACAGCTACAGTACACGTGACCGGCAATCACAGGACTTCTAACACCAAAGTGTCTAAAGAATGCACTCGTGACAACTCATGACACATTGTCTCACCCAAAAATGAAAGTGTTTATAGATAAATGACAATGTCATCAACATGTATTTTTAAAAATGTTCTGTATATATTTATATTTTTTTCATTTTAAAGTCTTTTAGTTTTCATCTATTCTGATCTATGCTTTCCTCCATGTTGTTGGCGTGCTTCTGGCAACGTGTGTGTCAATAAGTGTAATACTTTTCTTTTGGGTCAGTGATCACAAACCAGGTCATCCTTCCAAGACAGCATACAAATACCAATATAAAATAGCAGTGAGCCAAAGTGGGAATCAGCTGCAGGATAATTTTAGGTATTCAAGGGTCACAGCAGAGACACTGACTGTTACACAGACACACTGACTGAAGCGTTGGACGGGAGGTCTGAAGACATCACCACAGGCAGTGATGAACGGTGACTGAGATTATTATTTTTACTGGTCACATTAGAAGCTCTGACAGGTATATAAATCAGGATTAACCTTTCAGTGTAACTGCTGGAACACTGTTCCCCTCTGACTTTCTAATGGTTATGTTCTAATGGTTATGTTACCTGGGATTTAATGCGACTGGCTTTACCATGAGTCACTGATGACTGCTATAGCCAGAGCTCTTACTGATGACATCATTTACCACAATGTACTGCCTCAACTCATACAAACCAGTGGAGTGGCAGATAATACGTATACTTTGTAACAAATTTGTTAAGTGACAAAAGATCTTACAAATACTGTTGCGTATGCAGTTCTGAGTTTAAAAATATATATAAAATGTATTCATGACACTAGGGTCAAAAATATTTGTATGAGTGCAGATAATAAAATACTATGAAAAAATGTCTTGGAGACAATGACGGAATTATATCTAAATGCTTTGGGTCTCAACTATGTGATTATTTATGAATGGAGAGGTATATTAGCACATGATACATTTATTGATCCTATTCACACAACATAAACAAACAAAGCAAATACATGGTATTAAAGCATCATGGAAATCTGAAAGGCTGAAATCCGAAACACTTTGTAAGGATATGTAAGATTCCGAAACATCTGGGGCTGTGCTTTGCGATTGACTATAAATAAATGTCTCTCACCTCATTGTTCCCAAGGAGAAAAAGGGGTAGCGTTCACATGCCACGTAATAGAGAGATTTGTCTCCTGTCACTGATGTTTTTCTTAAAAAAAATAAAAATAAAAAATAAACGACCACGGCCTGAAGAAAAGACTAATTCCTAGTTATAATTAATTGTGAAAAAATATTGACAAGAATTTATCAGTTTTACCAGCCGTCATTACGTATACATTGTGCCTTTATTTTTTAGGAGGAGTATTTAATTATAATTTTATTTATTATTTATTATTAAGATTTATTTTGCTTAAGGTTAAACAAAAAACCTGCCTATCACAGACACATAGAGACTGTTTTATTACGAAAAAATAGCTCATTAAGGTTTAATTTAAAAACCGGTTTAAAATGTGCTCTATGAATATTCCCACAAATAATTATCTGCATTCATTCATCACATAAAGACAGGTGGCACCTCTGATACAGCAACTTTAAACTCTACGTGATTTTGTTTTATTATTTACGTGTATATTTCAACGCACATTTTACTACTGATTTAGTAAACATTAAGTTGCAAAGAAATTAAGAAATACACACACTCTTCATTTGGCTGCAGACTGCAAATCCGGATTTATCCTGTACCGTTTCCACACTCGGTCACGTATCACCTCACAATAATCCATATGACGCCCCGGGATTCGAACCAGCCTCTCTTTTTAACATACGGCACCCGAGCTCGTGACTGACAACGTAACTAAAAAAAACGGCCACCTTGCGACGCAAAGCAGATAATCTCCAGCCGTCGCATCAAACGACTCCCACAGCATCCATGTTGTTTTAAATGGTCCTCAGCACCGAGTGATTTGCCTGGTTTGAATTAGGCGGCTAGCACTTTAGCCTGCTAACTAATCCAAGGGCAGCAAAGCTGACTAATGTTAGCAGCTGCGCTAACTGAGCACCGTTTCTTACCTTTGATCGACCGCGAACAGTCTGGCTCCTCTGCGTCTCTTGTGAGTTTTATTTCACTTGCATCCTAGTTTTGCTTTCCTTCCCTCTCCACCGCTCAAGCATTCAAACAGCCGGTAGTGCGGCCACGAAGATAAAGCAGCTACACTGTGAAGCAAGGAACTGTCAATCCCAGCTCAGCGGCGAAGCGGAATCCCTCCCACTCTGTTAATGCGCGCCGCTGCCGAAAGGAGGCGCGGTCACGACACAACAGGAAGTCAGCCACCGTACGTCTGTACTGAGCAACGATCAGCAGAAAAAGGACGTGACACTTCAACTCCAGTAATAAAGTTCAGGTTTGTGAACGTGTGTGATTTTTCAATTTTTGTTATATGCAGCTGCCTAAAGTATTTTGTTGCAGAGTCCTTTCGAATACCCCCCAAATTTAAACGACTTAATTTCGATACACATTTACACTTGGCCCTGTTCGCCTGATGTTTAGCCTAGTCACGGGCTAATGTTAGCTATGACAGCTAGAACTGCTGCTTTTGTTACGGTCGTTCGCAAAAGTTAATTTTTCTTTAACAAATGCATAATAGGAATCTGAAGTATCTTCACGAATAAAATGTGTAACTAAAAATGTCATCGGTCACACAAACACCGTGAAATGTATATTTATTGTCTTTGAAAATATTGGTGATGAGTAAACAACCGTTAGCCACCCGATGCTAGTTTTCCATCCGTAAAAATAACTACACACTTTTGTAAAATAAGAATCCGAGAATAAAGTGCATATAATGTTGCAAATTAAAAACGAAATTGCAGTAAAGTATTACTAAAAAGTAAAAACCACGTGTGTACGTGTTAAATGAACATTAATTTGAATTCTGCACGTTTTTCCTATTTAGTTTAAAGTATCTTTGTAACTTTTGGCCGCGTGTCAGTATTTGCATAGTAGTAATAGTGTAATAGAAAGTATTTTTTAAACAAGCAAACCACTTGTAAATTGTCACAAGTATATGGCGTTGTTTTTTACCTGTGTTTGCCGTTTTAGATATAATGTTATTATAATAACGTCCCAGCATAATAACAATAATACCAATACCTTAACCATGACTACTTACTCTTTTTTTTTTCAGTCTTCAGATTTGTCCACACAGCGTTCTGAAAATGTCTTCTGGTGCTCTCTTTCCGAGCTTGGTCAGCGGCTCCAGGGGAAGTTCAAGTAAATATCTCGTAGAGTTTCGTGCTGGTAAAATGACCCTGAAGGGAAATGTAGTGACACCAGACAAACGCAAGGGCATGGTGTACATCCAGCAGTCTGACGACTCCCTGATTCACTTCTGCTGGAAGGACAGGACAACTGGTAACGTTGACGATGTGAGTAACTTCAGCTCTTCTTTTAGTCACACATCGTCTGTTGTTTGTGACTAGTATGAATATTTAATGTTGTCTCTCTGTTCTTCTTCAGGACCTAATAATCTTCCCAGATGACTGTGAATTTAAGAGGGTGAATCAGTGCACCACTGGACGGGTCTATGTGCTGAAGTTTAAAGCAGGATCCAAGCGACTGTTCTTTTGGATGCAGGTATGAAAAAGCAGTAGTAAAAAGCAGCTGTAGCACAGTTAATTATCTAAAACAACAAGGAACAAGACAAAAAACAAACCTGTAAATCTCTTTGTCTCGTTGCCTTCAGGAGCCAAAGACAGACAAAGATGAGGAATACTGCCGGAAGGTGAATGAGTACTTGAACAACCCCCCAATTCCAGGCGCACCAGGAAGTGGAGGCGGCAGCGGACCAGAGCTGTCTGCACTGGGAGGCGAGGGAGGCCTGCAGAACCTGCTAGGAAATATGAGCCACAACCAGCTGATGCAGCTGATTGGACCCACAGGGCTGGGTGGACTGGGTGAGCGGCACAAGGATGTTATTTATTATGATCCTCAATGACTTCCTGTCTGACACACACACGCACACCACACCAGGGTGAATCCCAAAGCGAGGAAAAGACTTTTCAAGTTGCTCCCTGTAAACAAACTATGTAGTAAGTTAATAATTCTACTTATAATTTTCACATTGTGTTGTGTAAGGAGGCCTGGGGGCTCTGGCAGGACCAGGACTTGCCAACTTACTAGGTGGTGGTGGACCAGCTACAAGCAGCTCCTCGTCCAGGTGAGAGGACCAGACATAATAAATAAAAGAAAAAAGACTAAGTTGATATTCTAACTTTCATCATCTCTTTATCCTCTTCTACTCCCTGTTCTTCCCAGTTCTCGTAGCCAGTCAGCAGCAGCTACTCCTTCATCAACAGGAGCCTCCAGACTGAGCTCCTCTCAGGCTCCCACCACCCCTGTGACTCCTGCTGCCTCCGCTGTGACACCTTCCACACCAGGTACTGTCAGAACTGAACAATCTGCCCATGACTTCTATCTGATTAGCAACACGATTGGCCCAGAATCATTGTGATATTTCTTATTGTTACTCCGCAGCTTCTTCTCACGTTTTTCTTTTTCCCTTTTTTTTGCTGAAATCTCCTCGCACCTCCCCATTTACTCCTGTGGTTTGCAGCTGCTGCTCCGACTCCTCTGGCCCCAGCCTCTGTTGGGAGCCCTACACCACACCAGCCCATCCAGCTGAGTGACCTTCAGAGCATCCTCGCCACCATGAATGTCCCGGCGTCAGCTGCTCAGGGAACAGCAGGTGAGGAGTCGGCGTAGAGACTGCACTCAGAGCTGAAGGGAAAAAAAAAGTAGTGAATGGAATGTGTAGACGGACATCCACCAACGCCACCTTGTGTCTTCTTTCCCAGTGGACCTCGCAAGTGTTTGCACTCCAGAGATGATGGCCCCCATTCTGACTAATGCTGAGGTCCAGCAGAGGCTGCTGCCCTTCCTGCCCAGTGGTGAGAGTTTACCACAGTCTGCTGAGGAGATCCAGAACACACTTAATTCACCTCAGTTCCAGCAGGTAGGAAAGAGGAGTTGAATTAAGACAAGAGCACACGCACTTCCTCCCTGTTGTCATCAAACAGAGTTGACTAATCCGCCTGATCCTTCTCCTTCTGCTTCAGTCCATGAGCATGTTCAGCAGCGCCCTGGCCTCGGGGCAGCTCGGCCCCCTCATGAGTCAGTTTGGTCTGCCAGCGGAAGCTGTGGACGCTGCCAACAGAGGAGGTGAGACACGAATGCACACAGTGCAGGTTTTTTTGTTGTTGTTGTTTTTTCCTTTCTCTGAGACTCGAATGAACTAGACTCTATCAGCAAATGAGAAAAAAACTAATTAGTCAGGCTCTTAAAAAGATTAAATCCCATTAAAACCCAATTTATTTCTCTGTGTTTGTCTCTCTTTAAGCTCATTTTATGAGAGCTGATGTACGCAGACAAGTCAGTCGCAACAGTGTGAAATAAAACGCTAGGACTGTATGTAGGCCAGTTACAGTAATCATTGACTACCATGTAACCGTCTCCTGAGACTGTTTACATTTTTACATTGGTCCTTTATGTTTACATCCACCCTGAGGTTTACATTGTTTTCTGCTTTGATTACATTTACTTTAATGTTAACATGTTCTTCACAGTCAATGCTGTGTTTACATTTTTGTCTCATAATTTACTCCTATTTTAGGTACTTTTAAAAAGGTATTTTACTTTTAAAGTGAAGAATGTGTGACTAAAATATATTTTTTTACATTTCTGTCGACGCCACAGATGTCGAAGCCTTCGCCAGAGCCATGCAGGGCAGTAAAGGAGAGAAGAAGGATGACGATGAGGACATGAGTCTGGATTAGAGTCGAAAACTTAAACTAAAAACATACAAAAAAACAAATCTATAATTCATTTCAGTATTTCATTTTTCTTTTTACCTCCCTCTCTCTCTCTGTTGTTGTTTTATAACTGTAGCTCCTGTGTTTGCGAGCAGGTTCCACACATCTGTGAAAGGATAAAGTTGTGTCAGTAGTTTTAACTGTGAACACCAACTAAACTTGTCCTAATGAACAGTTCAGTCCATGATGAGAGGAATGTTTGAGAACAATGGGTGTTTGAGTCGGGACTTTGTTGAGGTTTTATTTCCTTCTTTTTTTGTTTTCACACTTTTGTTTTAGTGATTTATCATCATAATCAAAATAAATCATACATGAATAAACCAGATTTTTGACTTGTTTTTAAGGCAGCTGACCAGGGCAGATTGTATGAAAAAACGTTTTATTTATAAATGCATTTACAACAGGTGAGTGAGGAGGAAAGCTTATTCTTTCTGAGATATTTTCTTTTATAAGTGGTTATACAAAATACATGTTTCACAAACATTTGGTACATGATTACTTACACAGCACAGATGGGAAAATGTGTACACAACATGAAAATGGCACAAACTTAAAAATGTTCCAGAGTACTCACGTGTACTTCACGTTGTTGAATGACGGATGTGTCCGATTTTTGCGTATCTTTTTGCGTAAAATATCTGTGTCTGTTGTATACAATATTTCCCATATTCCTTCGAGGACATTTCTCACAAATCAGTGTTCACAGTGTACCGACTCAGTAGGAATCAACGTTCTCTGCTGGAGATGCACAACAACACACCGCGGCAGTATGTACACGGTCTGTACTTCAGTAGAATATATCTGAAATGTAACATTTTTTGCAGCAAAATGACTGAAATCAACTGTGTTATAATTTATTTTTTCACCATTTGTTTATATATATATAAAAAATTCAAGCGTTTTTTGCTTTATATACAATATAAACAGTTTTTTAATGATTAAAAACATTGATTTGACACTTTAACGTCATGTGTCAGTGCATCTGTGTGTGCAGTTGTCACTGTTGTAGCACCCTGTAGCACAAAAAGAACAGTTCTAAAGCCTCAATGAACAGAATGTTATAAAATATAGATTTTATTCAAAATATACAATAAATATTAATATATATTTTAAATAAGCTACAGTAACATGACACCCACCACCAGGTATTCAGAGTTGGGGAATGTGAGGATAAGACTGTGTGTGTGTGTGTTTGATTTATATGTGCGGGCAGCCCTGTGTTCCTACAGATCCGTGCACAGCCAGAGGTTTGGACAGCACGCTGGGTTTGTGGTTGACCGTGGCGTGGCGGATGCAGCCCCGGAAAGGAGGCAGATCGGCGTGCGCAGCAGGAACTGTAACGCCATCTGGTGGACAGACAGGGGCACCGTGATACAATTAATGGAGGAAATAAAAAAATAAAAAAAACGACTTGACTACCATGTAACCGTCTCCTGAGACTGTTTACATTTTTACATTGGTCCTTTATGTTTACATCCACCCTGAGGTTTACATTGTTTTCTGCTTTGATTACATTTACTTTAATGTTAACATGTTCTTCACAGTCAATGCTGTGTTTACATTTTTGTCTCATAATTTACTCCTATTTTAGGTACTTTTAAAAAGGTATTTTACTTTTAAAGTGAAGAATGTGTGACTAAAATATATTTTTTTACATTCTGTCGACGCCACAGATGTCGAAGCCTTCGCCAGAGCCATGCAGGGCAGTAAAGGAGAGAAGAAGGATGACGATGAGGACATGAGTCTGGATTAGAGTCGAAAACTTAAACTAAAAACATACAAAAAAACAAATCTATAATTCATTTCAGTATTTCATTTTTCTTTTTACCTCCCTCTCTCTCTCTGTTGTTGTTTTATAACTGTAGCTCCTGTGTTTGCGAGCAGGTTCCACACATCTGTGAAAGGATAAAGTTGTGTCAGTAGTTTTAACTGTGAACACCAACTAAACTTGTCCTAATGAACAGTTCAGTCCATTATGGGAGGAATGTTTGAGAACAATAGGTGTTTGAGTCGGGACTTTGTTGAGGTTTTATTTCCTTCTTTTTTTGTTTTCACACTTTTGTTTTAGTGATTTATCATCATAATCAAAATAAATCATACATGAATAAACCAGATTTTTGACTTGTTTTTAAGGCAGCTGACCAGGGCAGATTGTATGAAAAAACGTTTTATTTATAAATGCATTTACAACAGGTGAGTGAGGAGGAAAGCTTATTCTTTCTGAGATATTTTCTTTTATAAGTGGTTATACAAAATACATGTTTCACAAACATTTGGTACATGATTACTTACACAGCACAGATGGGAAAATGTGTACACAACATAAAAATGGCACAAACTTAAAAATGTTCCAGAGTACTCACGTGTACTTCACGTTGTTGAATGACGGATGTGTCCGATTTTTGCGTATCTTCAGTAAAATATCTGTGTCTGTTGTATACAATATTTCCCATATTCCTTCGAGGACATTTCTCACAAATCAGTGTTCACAGTGTACCGACTCAGTAGGAATCAACGTTCTCTGCTGGAGATGCACAACAACACACCGCGGCAGTATGTACACGGTCTGTACTTCAGTAGAATATATCTGAAATGTAACATTTTTTGCAGCAAAATGACTGAAATCAACTGTGTTATAATTTATTTTTTCACCATTTGTTTATATATATATAAAAAATTCAAGCGTTTTTTGCTTTATATACAATATAAACAGTTTTTTAATGATTAAAAACATTGATTTGACACTTTAACGTCATGTGTCAGTGCATCTGTGTGTGCAGTTGTCACTGTTGTAGCACCCTGTAGCACAAAAAGAACAGTTCTAAAGCCTCAATGAACAGAATGTTATAAAATATAGATTTTATTCAAAATATACAATAAATATTAATATATATTTTAAATAAGCTACAGTAACATGACACCCACCACCAGGTATTCAGAGTTGGGGAATGTGAGGATAAGACTGTGTGTGTGTGTGTTTGATTTATATGTGCGGGCAGCCCTGTGTTCCTACAGATCCGTGCACAGCCAGAGGTTTGGACAGCACGCTGGGTTTGTGGTTGACCGTGGCGTGGCGGATGCAGCCCCGGAAAGGAGGCAGATCGGCGTGCGCAGCAGGAACTGTAACGCCATCTGGTGGACAGACAGGGGCACCGTGATACAATTAATGGAGGAAATAAAATAAACCCGACAAAAACCGTGGACATTGGAAACACTGAATGTTGAATCAAGCAGATTTCTAGCATAGGCGTTCGCCTGGGACGCCACCTGCTGGATGAGGCAAATAATCATTTGCAACTCCAGCTGGTATCCATTCCCTATTCTGCAGAAAATGAATTAATTCAGAAAAAACACAACAACGCCCCCTGTTGTTTTTTATTCTTTGATTGTCCAGGCCCTAAGGCTATTCTGGATCTTGCACGACAGCCTTTGTATAGTTTGTCCCATGGGGACATTGGACATCTCAGCAAATACCTTTACATCCTAATAACTTATAACCAGTATGGGTGTATATAATGTACTATGTGTGTCTGTGTGTGTATGTACTCACCAGGCACTCCTCCGAGGTAAACAGTCTCCTTGCTTCCTGCAGAACGGCTCTGTTTGGGGCCAACACTCTGCTCTGTGGCTTCATCCACATGAAGCTGCAGGACGTTGTTCTTCATCACCACTGGAGAAGAGCAGCAACGACAGGACAGGAGTTACAGCAGCATGACTTTAACACTGGTTCAGAGAAGAGCCACAGATCAGTGACACTGGTTCAAGAAAAACTCACCTATGATGGAGTGCCAGTGTCCGTTACACAGAGGTTCTTCAGGTGTGAAGGAGGCAGAGAACTCACCTTTACCACTGTTCACTGACACAGTCACCTACACAAACACAGATTCATTATCACCAATTCACCAAAACATTATTTTCTGCCAGTGTTTCAGAACATTCACTCCTGCTTTCTCACCTCTCCCTGCTTCAGAGTCAAACTAAGGTGTTGATTGGCTGATATCCCAGCATGCAGCAGCAGCCCAGAGTCAGAGATGGGTCGAACCTCTAACTTGACCTCGAGATCCCGACCAAGAACCAAGGACTCGTCTGCAGATAGAGGAGAGAGGGATCATGTGACTGGTCTGAATAAAAGCAGAGCAGGACACGGTGAAGAGGATCAACCACAGCAGGTACCGATTGTGATGTGTCCTCCTTGTCCAGAGAAGTAGACTCCAGGCTGTAGAGGGTTCTGGAAACATGGCACAGTCCCTTGACTGTGGGAGGGGTTTTCTACAGGCACCTCGTTCAGCTTCAGGTCCTTCACACAACCCATGAAGCCACTGATGCCTGGAGCCTGGGAAAAAAAACAGTTTTACTTTTCAAACTGGTTTTTAATTAATTTAATTAAATGTTATGGGGCATTTCTGTAAATGTTTTTATATTAATTTGAGTCCTTGGTCCACATTTTTGTTGTTGTTTTTGTGTGCAGTGTTTCTGCTGTTTTGCAGAACTGGAAGAATTTTGAGAACTTCTAAGTATTTCTAAGAAGGCAGTTAAATAAATAGAAAATATCAATTTACAATATAAAATATATCACTCATCTGTAATATAAAACAATGTAAATTGGCATATGGGTTTTTCATGTAGTATTGGACAAGAACATACAATATTTTATTATTATTATTGATTAACTAATATTATATATTTGATTATGAAAACAATGTAAATTGGCATATGGGTTTGTCATGTAGTATTGGACAGGAACACACAATATTTTATTACTATTAATTAACTAATATTATATTTTTGATTATTTAACGTTGTCAAATGTGACATATATTGACATAAAATAATCTAAAACTGCTATAAATTCTTATCTTTATTATTATTGATATTTGATTTACTACAAACTGTGGAAGTACATTTGAATTATACTGTAGTTTGAAGTTCTTACTGTCAACGTTGGTGGGACGCCTCCGATGTACAGGGGCTCTTTGAGACGAGTCTTGTCTCCTCCAGGAATTCTCTTGGACTGAGCGCTGATACCGTCCACAACCAGACTCATCTTCTCTCCTTCACGCTTCACAAACACCTAGTAGTGACATTAAAATAAAGTCAATCAGACAGATTGGTAGTGACATTAAAATAAAGTCAATCAGATTGTATGTTATGTTAATAAAGGCAACTTTTAATTTTTTTTCCCTCAGGCAAAAGCTCTTACTAAAAAATAAAAAGAGCGTCATCTCACCGTGTGCCACTGATCGTCGTTGTACTTCTTGCGGCTGCGCAGGCTGACCTTTCTCTTCCCCCCGTCCAGCAGCAGCAGCATGTGACCATCTGAGACACTGAGGGACATGAAGGCCCGGTGCTGACCGGCTGCATGAAGCAGCAAACCCTCAGAGGAGTTGATCCTCACAGACAGGGAGATGTGAGGCCTGCAGAGAGCCAGACATAGACAGTGATTCAACTGAAGACAACAATCATTAAGATTCAGCAACGGAAAGAAAAAGTGACAGTGACACGAACATAGAGCTGAGAGAGCTGGGCAGGGAGTCGTATCTCTGGTAGCTGTGTGTGGAGCCACTGAAGTGGGTGGCTCCGACCTCTTGATCCGAGGGCCCGCCCTGACAGGACTCCCTGGTGTTACGGCTCCGGGAACCGGATGGCTTCTTGTGTTTCCCCTGTTGTCAGACAAAAACAAAGTATATGAGGTTTGACATACAACAGAGGAATTAATCGGTTTCTTTTAGCTGCACTTTTAAGATACTTCATCAACAGAAAAAACAGAAAAGACTTTCTAAGTTTACCTTGGGTTTGCTGTTGGGTTTGGGCAGAGCAGCAACAATCTGCTGAGGTTTGGAGGCGGCGGGACAACTCAGAGGAACGTTGACGTTCTCCTTGACCTTCAGAAGATTCAGGACCATCTGAGGATCGGTGTTCCTGAAGTTGAGAGGATAAGTGTATATTTAAATTGATCAGCAAGTGGTGTAAAGAAGTATTGAAGTAGAAATATAATATATCATTCTATCTTTTCTTCTAAGTGTCTTCTTTCCTTTCTAAGCTGCTCAACTATTGCCTATTTTTTTGCTCCCTGTGTCCTTTTTCTTACCTCTTGATGAAAATGTTGCTGATACAGCCGGTGAGGTTGGTCAGAGGTTGGTCAGGCGTTCCCCCCAGGAAGGTGCTGCTACCTGTGGTTGATACAGAACGCCCCCTGGTGTCCAAACGTATACTAGCTTTGGATTTCTCCAGCATGTCGTCCATGTACAGACGGATCCTGAAGCATCAGTTCAAATGTTTTCATTAGCCAACGAGCAGTTTTGTTTGTATTGTATTTTGTTTGTAAATGTCAGTGGCGCCGTCTCACCCGTTGATGTTATTGTAGACTGCGACGTAGTGGCTGTTGTCGTCGTTGTACGTCTTCTGCGTCTTAACCTCGCTGTTGCCTGCCCTCACCACCACATGTCCGTCGTGCAAAAACACCTGGCAGACGCCGTCCTGTTCATGATTGACAGCTACAAGTTAGCAATCGGTGTAAAATCAGACACGTGAGAGATATTTATTTAACAGTGAGAGGTTTGACTGAGAAACAAAAATGATCGCACTGATTGTTAGAATATAAATTAAAAATTTTAATTAAAAAAATTGGTCTGAAAAATAATATTTCCATAAAATGAGAAAATCATGTCTGACCGAATCTTGGTGGTAGAACATAAGTCCTTCCTTCTTGTCAGTTCTGAAACTGAAGCTGGTGTAGAAGTTGTCCCTGAGACCTGGAATGTCAGACACGGCCAAATCCAAGTAACTCTGGCCGGAGAAATGAGCCTCACGAGCCACCTGTTTGGAAACAAGCAGGTTAAAAAAGAAAAAAACTGATCCTGAAATGTAGGTTTTCCTAAGAAAATGACAAAAAAAACAAACAAACACATTTTCTCACCAAAAGGTCGCTGTGACAACCAAAACTGACTCCAGAACTCTTTGTTCTTTTCAGGTCAACATGAGAGTTTAATGCCTTCACGTTTCTGAAACAGCCTTTCAGAGAGCCCTGCTTAGGAAACCAGGTCTTCAACCTGAAAACACAGACATCAGACTAACTTCAAAAAACTGAAATTACTGATGAGAGCTGAAAAGACAACTGCAGTATGTGTGTCCCACTTACTTCTCTGGCATCTTGCTCTGAGGGACTCCCCCCAGGTGGTATATACCGCTGAAGTCTGGGATGTTCACTGTAAACACGTGGCTGTAGAGGGTGACGCGGTTGCTCCTCACCACAATACGGTGTGCGGGTGAACGCATGATGATGAGCTCCACCTAATCAAATGAGAGAAACACAAAAAAAAAAAAAGGTGTACACAATGTGTATTGACTACAGACAGCATGCGATGGTTAAACTTAAAAGTATTTTTACATCAAAACCGTTCTGAAAGTCAATCGCTTAATTAAAAACTTAGAAGAAATACAAGAACAAAACAGACTTACAGTTTTAGCATCTGCATCGCCGACCAACAATTTTTGAGAATCTGGCTCTTTAGGCTCCACTTCCTCTTTAGGATCACCACTGAAATCGTAGAAAACCCTTAGTGTGCCATGTAGCACTGCCAGACACAGGAACTGATTCTGGGGAGGGGAGACACAAAGACACAACATTCCTGGATTTACATGCTCAATTTAAGATCTACAAATTCAAGACATACAGTCCTTAAACTGTGCTTTCACGTACTGTCAACTGACAAACTGACAATGTGGTCGTATATAAATGTGTATTTAGGGTTTACTGCAGCTTCTGATATTTCATCGAATGCACATATGGAATATTGAATTACCCCGTTCTGCAGCAGCAGCAGAATTCCTTTCTGTGAGAGCAGTTTGACTTCCTGTTCAAAGCGCTGCATCTTAATGGGTTCATCAGCGATGATGACCTCAGCGAAGCCGGTACCATCGAAGAACGCCGCGTCATTCACCCAGGCCTGAGTCAGCACCGGCTTAGATCTTTTTTTTTTTTTTTTATCCATTGTCATTCACAGAGTGGAAACAAAAAGGAGAAATTTCTTTCAAAAATGACTTAGACTGAATATAAATAATGAATGGGATGTTTACAGTGCAGTACACTGACCTGCCACAAGGTTTCTCCTCTGTGGTGTTCAGACTGAAGATGTTTTCAAAGTTGTACAAACTCAGCACCTCCTCGTTTAGTGTATCCAGCTCGATGCAGCCCTTAAAGTTGGGCAGAGCCAGTGCAGCAGGAGGCTGAAAATGAAAGGGACCGTCCATCACAGAGTCACTGATGGAGTCAAACAACAACTCACACTCTCACTCACACCTATGATCACTTTAGAGCAGGGGTTCCTAAAGTGCGCACTCTTGGGGGTGTTTTAACTGCCACTAGGGGGCGCTAGATAAAATAAAATAAATAAATGCAGGCTATACGTGTGTTATTTGTGTGTTCTAGTCACTTCAGTATGCTTAAACATGGTGCCTTTATAAGAGAGCTTATTGCTTATTTTTTCAAAGGTGCGGGGAATTTCGGAAACATCAACCTGGTTGGGACGTAAAAATGTTTGAGAACTGCTGCTTTACCGCTGTCCAATCACCACTGTGTGGCGGGGGGGGGGCAAAAATGTTTGAGAACTGCTGCTTTACTGCTGTCCAATCACCACTGTGTGGCGCCAGCCACAGCTCTAAATATGTAAATGTAAATTTCACAACTATAAATGGGACAATATACAGTTTGTATTTCTACCAAATCTCTGTGTTGGCTTCATCCACATAGCAAAAGACAAAAGTACAGAGTAACAGAGTACGCTTCAGTACTCACTTTGAAAGTACTGGGGTAACCTCCAACGTAGAACACAGTGTCATCAGTCAGGAGGTTGAGCAGGCCCTGATCTCCTCTGGCCTCCACAAGACTTTTGGTGACCGTCTGGTCTCCTTCTTTGGTTTCTGAGGACATGGACATTTGACCGTACTGGAGAATCCTGCATTCAGACAAATGGGAAAGTCATGTCAGGGCAAAAAGAATGAAATGAAAATAACAGAAAACTCTGTCATTGAGTGTTTGCCTGAGCCTCACCTCTCCATCACTACATTGTTAAATTTTCCATCGGCCTTGACGTCTTCGGGCATCTGCACTTCAGCAGTATCTCCTCCAACATTAAAGTACCAGCGCAGACGCTTCCCCTCCAGAGCCATACCCAGGAACTCCTTGCTGGACTACAAACACCACAGTGACAAACAATTAGCTAAAACTATGGCAGTTGTGCCAAATCTGCACCTAGGAGCAGGAACTCCAAACACACTAATCAGGCCTGGGTACTGCCCTGCTGACACTTACATCCTTGTTGCCCAGGTAGAAGACAAACTGTCGTGTGGCATCGCCCTGTCGCCTGGAGCGAGCTGACTCCGGCAGAGTGACGTACAACTTCAGGGAGGTGTATGCAGCGAGGTCAGCCAGGTTTGGCGGAGTGCGGACCTGGACTCCAGACTCTCCGTTGAACTTAACTGGTACACTCACCTGGATGAGCGGGAAAAATTTAAAAAAAAGCACTGTTAGTAAAAGAAACTTGTTCAAAATATTTTCAGTATTTCTTTTTGTCTACCTTGCTGGCAGCGTTGCGGGCCTGCTGTATGAGTTGTCTGATTCTGTTGATGTTCTCGGAAATGTTTGGCATCTGGAAGGAGTGATTCTGGAGACTGTCCAGCTTTGTTAACAGAGTCGGTATAGTGGTACCCAGCTCTTGCACTGAAAGATAAATGTGATATATTTAATCATTCACCTGGAGAGTTTACACCGCAACAAGTCACTTTTCCATTAACAGTTTTATAAATATATTGACTAATGTGACACCTGTCTTGTTGGCTTCCATCAGTGCCTTGTTGATGTCATTATTGGTGGCGTTGGCATCTCCGTAGGTCCCCTTCCACAGGTCCAGCTGCTCTTTGATTGGACGCAGGGCATCGTTGACTTGAGTGGCCGTGCTGTTGGCCAGCTCAGCTGCCTTCTTTGCCTCATTGATCTCCTGAGTCACATCTGTTTTATTTCAAAAATGTATAAAACATTAACAAACACTTGTTAACATTGCCATAAAAGTATTTGCCCTGTGTCTGGGAGTGTGAAATAATTCCATACTTGTGGTTAGGTTGAGGCTCTCCTGAATTTTCTCCAAGTCTTTCATCAACTTGTCTTTTTTAGATTTGGCATCATTTAGTCGTTTTTTAGCATCTTTGAGCTGAGGCTTGAGCTCTGTGGAGCAAAAAAAAAATAAAATTAAAATACTTGCACAAAAAAAAAATCACCTTGGTGACCTGAAGAATAATGCATCCTCAGCATGTTTATGTGACTTAAAAAAAGCTTATAGTCTAACACTAAATTGTGCACTTACCATTATTAAGTTCTTCTCTTAAGTTCTCCACTTCATCCTTCAGCTCCACACTGTGGTTCCGCAAAGAATCTGCGATTTGACCGAGGTCCAGATCCTTTATATTCTGAAACAAACAATAATCAACAATAAAGTCCAAGTGAAAAACTTGATTGAAGGCCGGTGAGTAGAATATTGTTTGTGTTTGTTCTCTTTACCTCCATTGTGTCATTAGCAGCCTTGTCGGCCATCTTGGCAGCCTCCTCTGCTTCCCTGATGCTGTTGACAATTTTGTTGTAGGCTTGAGTCACATCCACGATTCCTTCTTTTTTAGTTTCAGCAACAAGACTGTAGTTAAATAAAGACATGTTGTCATTTTTTTCTCTTTGCTTGAAAAACAAACAAACAGTGAATGCGTGTTTAAATGGCTTTATTTAACAAATAATTGCCCGTGAGTCAAAAAAAAAAAACACAGTGAATGCGTGTTTAAATGACTTTATTTAACAAAAAATTGCCCGTGTTCACCTGGTCAAGTTCATGGCTAAAGCGTCCAGCAGCTCAGCATGTTTCTCCGCCTGCTCCACCAGTGGGATCTTGGATTCAGTCCAACCAAAGTCCTTCACCTTCTTTGCCAGTGGTGTCCTGGCGCCGTCCAGCTGAGCTGACAGACGCTCGTAGTCCTGAAGAACATCACAATGGAAACATTACAGCACAAATAAAACAGAACTGCAAAGTCTGAATGGTTGTGTAGTTCTCACCTCTTTGGCATCTTGCAGCATGGACAGCAGATCATTGACCTGAGCTACGTCATCCTCAGCCATGTCTAACTGATCGTAGACCTCCCTCTGTTTGGCCAGCAGGTCGTCCAGTCTCCTCTGAGCAGGGAGAAAAACAGAAATCAGGTTTGGCTCCCTGTCATCCACCTGCTCTTCAGTGATGAGATAAATCCTCAGCTCACCTTGTTGTCCTCCAGAGATTTCTCATTGATGTTATTGAGTTCTCCTGCTTTGGCCGTGTTTTTCACTGCTTCATTCAGGGCGTCTCGCAGGTCCATCATTTCAGAGTGGAAGCGAGTCAGACGATCTTTGATGGTCTTGGCCACATCTTTGTTTTCATTCTGACGACTGACCAGCTCATCTTTAATCCGGTTCAACACTGAGGGAAGAAGAAGTGAAAACCAATCAATTTGACACTAGTTTAATGTGTTCATAGGATTTTAATCACTCTGTGTCATATGTAATCTGTAGGACGTGTTCTGTGTTCTCTTACATTTTTCTGCCTCTGTCTTCTCTTTTTCAGCCATGTCCATCTGACCCACACAGCTCCTGTACCTCATCTCCCTCAGCATGGTCTGCACCTCCCTAAATTTATTCTCCCTTTCGTCGTCATCCTGATCTACATCTGTGTCATTCATCAGTGACTTGTTCGCCATGTTGAGGAAATCTGGGGAAAAGGTCATAAAAAACCACCAGGAGTCATTCACCTTGTATTTTGGGATAAGACACTTGTATGTTTAAGAAACAAATATCCGCAGCATTTTAACATTCTCTCAAGATTTTCTCAAGTCAAATACGACGATGGTCGTCGTAGTTTGTTACCGTTGATATCCAGTGTCAGGTTTGTGACGAACTGCAGCAGGTCCAGCGCCCTCTGGTGTGTGTTTGTAGTACTATTGTTCAGGTTGTCAACCCTGTTGTTCATCACTGCTGCCTGAAAACATCAAGACAGAAAAGGTTCTTGGTGAAAAATAACTATGGCTCTGTGCTAATTGTATGAAAGTTGTGAATGGATATATCATTTTTATCAGAACTTTATTGATTGCTTCATTTATTGTGGGTCTCTGTGATGTAGACCTGTGCTCGCAACCACTAAAATTGACAGAGTTCTTATGTGAGCATTGACTTCACCTTGTCCTGCAGTTCATCAAGGTCCTCGTTAAGGTTTAGGATCTCAGTGTCCAGCATGTTGGCCCGAATCCTGTTGTCATCCAAGGTTTTGTTGTAGTCCTCGACAGAACGCTGTGAAGAAGAGACGAGAACAAGGTAAAGAACAATCCCAGTGTCTGAAGTCAGACTGTTTTGGGGCATGAGTTCTTTATTTTTATTTGTCCTCTTTAAGGCAGTATCTCCATCTGTCATATGGAAGACTGTGACAGGAGCATCCTGGTGTCTGGTGGTTAAAGAATGAACTCAAGAGGCCTAACGAATTATTAGGGTTCTTTTAGTAAAATTATAAAACGGAAGCTCACAGCTGTTTCCTCCACAGACTTGTTGAGAGCACTCAGCTGAGCCCAGGCCATGGAGCTGGCATTAAGGTTGCTCAGCTGATTGGCCACAGCGCTGAAGTTCTTGTTCATCTTGTTCAGATCCTCTAACAGCACAATGACGCAGCTGTCACAAACTGCAGAAGCAAAAGGTGAAGAAAGTCATGGTTTAATTCCCACCGCACATATTAATCCATTGTTGTAGGGACATTTATGTGTGTGTGTGTGTGTAATTTAACTCACCTTCACAGTGCATGCCGTGATGCTCCTCAACAGCCACACTGTATTTGTGTGTGCACGAGTCGCACTGTTTTCCAGTCATCCCGTCTGGGCAGCGACACTCCCCTGTTCGTGGGTCACATCGACCTCCTCTACACCCACACTCTGGAGGAGGGGGTGTTAGCAGATGTTAGACAAAATGGGGTTCACATCGACCGTACGGAGCGTCACTAAATAAAAGTGTTGGCTACAAATTCACTCACTCTTGCATCCGTTCGGTCCATAGTCCCAGAATCCAGGTGCACACTGTTTGCAGTTAGGTCCATTGACTCCAGGCTGACAGGCACACTGACCACTCTGAGGGTTACAGGGCTGAGTGAGGGCAGCTGAGGCCTCACAGTCACACTGACGACAGCCAGAGCAGGAGTCAAAGCCAAAGGAGCCGTCCTGGGAGAATAAACCAAACCAAACAAGTCAGTGTTGGAAACAACCATCACTTGGTTTTTGGAACATTTTACTTTACTGATGAGTAAAAATACAGTTACTTAATACTTTTATGAATACTTTTATGTGTTTTTTTATGTCCCTGCATCTGGCACCAGAGAGGACCATCTGTTTTAACACCACTGGCCACCAGGTCTAAAAATAACTGTTATCATAGAACTGCTGAATTTTACACTACAGTGAGAAAAAAAAAACATGCAATGAAAAAAATCTAACAGGTGTTTGTATTTACTGTAGAGGATAATGTAAGATTCAGAAAAGAAAACAAACTTTTACTGGCTATAAAACAAACAAATAATAAAAAAAGAAAGTTCTACCTCACAGCGATCACAGCGTGGTCCAGTGACCCCTGGTTTGCATCGACACTGTCCAGTGTGAGGATCACATGACTCGGTGCCACAAGGAGAACAGTCACATTCTGGGTGATGAAAACAAAACTTATATTTTTCTTTTTTTCTTTTGTTACATTTTTTACTTAACTATTCATTATCACCTGAATGTATGAAATAGTAATCAAAGAAGTACTTAATCAGATGTATGACAGTGGCCTGTGTTTGAACTCACTGGTGCAGTTTTTGGCAGCGACGGCGTCACCGTAGTAACCAGGAGCACAGATCTCACAGTGCCGTCCGGCTGTGTTGTGCATGCAGCTCAGACACTCTCCGGTCAAGGGATGACAGTCGGTGAAGAGCATGTTGGGATCGGTGTTGTCGTGGCAGTCACACGGCTGACACCTGCTGCCCAGAACCATGGGGTTTCCATAGAAACCAGGAGCACACCTGTGGAAGAGAGACGCAGAAAATTGTTGAGTGAATGTAACCTCAGCAGCAGAAATTGTTCATTAAGTTCAAATGTTTCTCTGTTCTTAGACTCAGGTCACCTCTCACAGTGCGGTCCAGCATATCCAGGCATACACAGACACTGCATCTTGTCAGTTCTCTGCAAACAACCCTCGGCAAAACTGAGGCATAGAAGAGGCACAGTCATCAAAGTGGGATTGAAAAAGTGAGAAAGATAAAATATAAAAAATAATTGTTTGCACTGACTTGTTGGAGGGGACCCTGAGTGGACAAGGACAACTGGAGCAAGATACTGCCTCTCCGTCAACGCTGTTGTTGCCAAGGAAACCACCCTGACACGTCTCACAGTGGTCGCCTGCTGTGTTGTGTTGACAGTTCTGATGGACATAGACACAAATGGGATGTCAACAAACTAGGAAATCAAAATTCAGACACAGAGTGAGGGGGTTTCCAACAACAAAGACCCTCACCACACAGATTCCAGATCCGTCCAGACATTGTTCAGAGTGACCGTTACAGTTACAGGGAACACATTTTCCCAGGAACAGGCCGATGGTGTCTCTGTAGAAACCAGGAGCACATTTCTGCAGAGTGGAGAGAAACAGGCGTGAGAATTTCACTTTCACATGCTGCTGATGATTTTTTGTGATTTTTTGTATGTTGTTTTTGGTAAATATCATTACAATGAGGAAGAAAGTCAGAACAGTTAGTACCTGACAAAACATTCAAATCTCTAAAACTCCATACGGCCTAATGAATGTGCCCTGAGACGCTCAGTAGAAAATGCTACACCATCAGTGTCCTCACCTGACACGAGTCTCCAATGTAGTTGGCGGGACACATGCAGATCTCCACGTTGTTGGCGTGACGACCAGAGGGAAGGTTCTCAGCGCCCTCTAGCACAGCACCACGGAGCGACACGGAGTGAGCCAACTGCGAGTGGATGGCTCGGATCTGCAGGGACTCCAGCGCCACCAGCACCATCATCAGCTCCTCTCGAGACACAGAGTTTCCGGTCTGAGCGTGACGGAAGCTGCCCTGTGAGAAGAAGAGAGGAGGAGAGGAGGATTACTGTCTGCTTCTTTTTTACTTAATTTTTTTCAAAAGGTTTTTTGTGTCTGCTTCTTTTTTACTTAATTTTTTCAAGAGTTTCAAAAGGTTTTTTGTAATTCCAGAACTCTACGAATAAAAAAAAATAGATTTATTAATGGTCTTTGATGACTATGAAAGCAAATTTCCACATATCATTACTATATGTGCTCCTTTTTATTCTACTGATTTTAAATAAATGATCATATCAGAACTAGCAACAAGTACAAGTATAAAGGAGAGTGTAAACTTTGGAGCGAGAGGGTGAAACAAAGTAGAAAACCCTGACGGTTATTTGATACTTTATTACAGCAGGCTACAGTAGACACTGCTGAAATGTCTGGGATAAAAGGAGTTCCTTTCCTGTATGAAAAAAAATGAAAATGCAGCAGCAACAACCTGGTTAAAAAATGTTGGCAAATACAACAAGTTGACACCAGCCTGATGATGTTATCCTGACAAAAGACACCATCTGACATAAATCTCTGGCCTTTTGAAGCATGGAAGGAAAAGATGAGTTTACCTCGACCAGGTGAACGATTCCAAGGTGAGGCTCGTCGGGAGAGGCGTACTCTCTCTCCATGAACACCAGGGTCATTTGGTTTCCCTTCAAGAGGAGAAAAAAAACAGGAATGGCTTTTTAAGTCATATATATTACAAGGAATGTGTATGAGACAGAGTTTTGGCAAAACATACATAATTCTCTCTTTATGCTGGATTAGAATGAGTCTGTGCAGGTCTGTGTATGTCTTTGAATGCTGGTTTGAATGTTGACCTATGTGTGTGTGTGTGTGTGTGTGTGCTTTGCACCTTGAGAATGATGTCAGGCCTGGAGGCTTCTGCAGGCAGAGACAACACATCACCTCTCATGGTTTGAGTGTGAAGTCGATACCTCAGATAACCCCCATAGGATGAGACCTGGAGGAGAGGAGATCATTTTAAGGGAGATAGTTCTACACACAAACACACACAATAAAAAAACCCAGACAGACAGTAAAACCACAAAGACCTTTAATCTCAGACTATTGCTTTTAATCCAGACAAGAATGAATCATATTCATTGTACAGTGAAACAAAAACAAGAAACAAGATCCCAGGCCCGTGAATTACCCATGAAAGACAATCCATCCAAGATAAAATGCCTGAACCTGGCAAAACTCATGCAGGTTATGGCAGAGCCGACGTTTGAAGTGGTTTAAAGGACTGTCTGGTGTCTGACTGGGAGTACCCACCGCCCACTACAGGCTAATGCAACTGACCATTTAAATGCTTTACTGCAATTTATCTGTCTGTCTATCTGTCTATAATTTGTCACCCAATCACCCTGTCTGTGCCTGAGCTGTGGATAAAAGATCACTGACAGATTTGTTTTAATTGTTGCTAAGGCAAGAAGAAGAAACCTGACAGATCAATTCTTATTGCAGCATACTGTATACCAGGCGTTATGTTTAATGGAAATATTAATAATATCTGTGTGCATTTTTAGATACTTTCCATATAACATTAAAAGATACTTTCTTTTGTTTGTTCTACATTATCTTCTCATGCTGTAATTTTAACAAAAACGTTACATAAATATCGAGTTAAATGTCCTACCTTGTCTCCCAGGTAAGTCTTGGGTGCGAACCAGTGGAGGTCCTGGTAAACATCAGGCACATCACTGAGGTCCGCCTCTACAAGATCCTGACCGGGATACACAGTCACTGGCACTTCCTGTCTGTCAGCTCCCAGCAGCACCCAGCCCTCCATGTTCATGACCTAGAGGAAAGTAGGGTTGTCAAATGATTACATTTGATGATACATTATTTGACAATAAAATGTCTTTAAAACCATTTCTTAAACTCAAAGTTGTAACACCTTACACATAAAACTGCTATTCAGAGTGAGTTGAGTGTTGTTCATGTGTCAACACCAGATAATTTATACCTCAGTGCGTCTTTTGTCAGAGCTTCGACAGCGATCAATTGCTCCAAAGCAGAAGCAACTGGTGCAGCCTTTGGGGTTGGTTGGGTCTAGGTGGAACGTACCAACTCTGCACTGATCACAGTGAGTGCCCTGGACGTTCTCCTGCACGGGGGGGACGGGGACACAGCAGGTGAGGACACATAATAGGTTCAGAGGTCTGTCTTCATGTCCCTGTGTGTTTGTTTCCTACCTTGCAGAGACATTGCCCTGTGAAGGAGTCACACACTTCCTCTTCAGTTCCTGCCTCATTGCAGTCACATGGTCTGCAGTTGGGGTAACCATAGAAACCGGGGGCACAGCGGTCACACTGACGTCCGACAATGTTGTTCCTACATCTGTACAAAACAAAAACACCTTTATGAGGACTTTACTTTCAGTGTGTTTGTCTTCCTGTGTTCCTAATGCTAAACCCTAAATAAGAAAATGTCCTGAAGCAGTAAAACACTTCTAGCTTTACATCCGAGTCTTGTCAGGACAAAGCAAAGGCATTCCTCACTCTGTGTGTGTGTGTGAGTGTGTGTGTGTGTGAGTTCCCCAGTTGTCAGAACCCAATTGTGAAGTAATCACAGACAGCAACAGAAAACTAAAGAAGAAGCCAAGTTTCAATATTTATCAGTGCGCAACAGAAAACTAAAGAAGAAGCCAAGACAAGTTTCAATATTTATCAGTGATGCTACATGCTCAAAGCTAACAGAAAAAACTAAACAAACATGAAAACCTTTCCTTTAATTAAAAATATCGAAATTATTTAAATCCTAAATGAGGGTAAAAAAAACAAACTAATTTTGACTGATGATCTATTTTATTTAACTTCCAGTAAAACCCGCTGCAATTAGAACAATACAACAAAACCATCTGTGGTTATTCTGATTTTCTCCATGTATTCAATGTAAAAATGTTACAACTGTTACATTTGGAAGTCAAAACTGAAAAAATAAATCACCCTTGATAAGACCATGAGAAAATGTATGCTTCTGTGACATGTTTGATGAATGTGCGCTACTCAACACTTGATTCCTGGCATTTTTTTAGAGATACTGCAATAATTTGTAGGTTTCTGTTGCTTCAAAAAACCAGTATAAGATGAGGCAGTTATCATGATACGACAACTTTCAAAGAAAATAAACGGCGGCAGACAGATGAGAACGAGGAATGACAGCTGCTGGGCTGTTGGCAGTCGTCAATAAAACCCAGATCTGACTGAAAGAGCGTGCTTCAAACTCAACGCAGCTTCTGCTAAATGCAGAGAGCAAGAGTTGGCAAGTACAGCTGGCCAAACACAGGGGCAATCAACCCCGAGTTAGAACCGAGGCCAAGACCATGTCAGGATACAAAGAAGAGCGAGATTAACTGCCTTTTTAGGTATTTTCAAACAGAGGTCTGACATTTGAGAGCCCGGCTTGTTAAATCACACATCGGTGGAAGTGTGGGAAGCAGAGAGTAGTTTGATGGATTCTGAACAATATAAAAAAACAAATAAAACTATGACATAAAGGTTAAGAGGCTGAATTTCATCTTTTAGTTTAGACGGACTGTACCATCTGCTGAAACTGCTGAAGGTGAAACTAAATATGAAGGTGAAGAATCCCTACCTGCACTGTCCACTGAGAGTGTCACAGCTGGTTTCAGTGGAGACGACTCCAGGCCGAGAGCAGTTACAGATCTCACAGCCCACGAGCGGGTGGCAGCCGAACGCCTGGGGTTCACATTCGATGCACTCAGGGCGCAGCGTCCTCGGGGGGCAGATACAGTCCCCGGTCACTGGTTCACACAATCTTGTGCCACAGTTACAGGCTGCAGAACAGAGATATTCAAGCATCAACCAGAAGGATTTAGAAGAAGGCAAATTTTTTGAAGACATTTCACCTCTTGTTCCAAAGGCTTCCTTTGTTCAATATTTTAGGACTAAGAATGTCCTCAGTTGAATCAGAAACTCACGTCTGCAGTTGGGGAAACCCCAGTGGCCTGTGGCGCACATGGAGCAGTCTCGACCAATCACGTTAGGTCTGCAGCGGCACTGACCACCGAAGCTTTCACAGGTGTCGCTCTCAGCTCCAACCTCGTGACAAGCGCATGGCAGCGCTCCGTTATTAAAGAACGCTGACAGAGACACGGCTGAGCTGAGGCAGAACTTAGAGGCAGTGGCAGAACTAATGGAGCAAAGACAGAAGACAGCTTTAATAAACTTGACAAACAGAATGACTCACGTGTTTGAATAATACAGCACAGACACTAACTTGAGGTGGAAGCTGTTTTGACCACAGTTGCTGATAAAATCATACGATTTGTCCATGGGCTCCTCGTTCAGGTGGTTAGAGCTGTAGCTGGACTCAGGCACAACCAGAACATAATCCTGTTCAGAGATGGACACCATCATTTCATTAGAGTGGTCAGTGTATGGAGCTGTTTTTCCCTCTTAACAGCTCTATTCAATTCAATCAATGTGCAAATTTTTATTGTAGCCCCAGAAATATCAGTTTGTCAGAATACAAGTCAGAACACAAAAAGAAAAGTAATAAGGCAGTTAAACTCACCAGCCACAGGGTCTTGCCTATAGGTATCTGCACCGTGACGAACACCTCGTGGTCAGTCACATCCAGAATGATCTGGTTCTCAGAGATGAGGACGTCACGGCAGCCATAAGCGTGAGGACAGAAGGAAGCGTTGGCGTGACCTGAAGCAGGAAGTAAAATAAAAGAATAAATGAAATTAATGTTCTATCTATATTTCTAAATGGCCAAGGCAATGTTGTTCAAACTTGGGGTCACCACCAAAAATGGCCTGGAATTCAAATGGGGTCACCTAAAATATCTAGTAATATTTGTTTGGTTAGTGTTGGTACCTTGCCAGATTCGTCCTCCGTTGATGTAGACCTGAACAGGGTATGTGGGGTGGGAAGGCTGATGGTAGTGGAGAATGAAGACGTAGCGACCCAAGGTGTGGACCCGTGTGGAGAACACTGCTGCATTCTGAAGGAACCAGACAACAGACAAGATGGACACAAGGTTCTGATGTGACACAGGACAGAACAATGAAAAATACAGTTTCACTTTCAGTCCCTTTGTACCTGCACTGAGTCCAGCCTGATGTGGTCACTGGTGTCTGCTCCAAACGGTGGTCGCACTCCCTCACTCCAAGATGACTCTTTCTGGTAGGGCGGCAGAGGAGAAGCTACAGCAGGGAAGGTCAAAACCTGCTCCTGGGTGGAAGAGCTCTGTCCGTCCTTCAGTACTAGAGAGTCTGACGGTGTCTGGAATCGTGAGGGGGCACAGGAGGAACTGTGGTAACAACAAAGACAATGGTCGTTAGGGATGGAGGCTTTAACAGGAAATAGGTCACTTCTGAGGTGTGGATCTGTGCCACTGTACCTGTCAGGAGAGAACTGTCCATGAGAGTTGATGCAGTGGACTTTGGGTTCAATGTACTCCATTGTAAACTGGTCTCTGGGAACCAGATAGAGTTTGTGCTGCAGAAAACAAAAAGCAGGAGTTAACTCCAGCCACACACTGTAGACAGGAGACAACACACACCCAGACAATCAATAATACTGCAACAACACACACCCAGACAATCAATAATAAAGAGTCCAGCGGCACTTAATACACTTCCTGATGGAACCCAGTCTGAATCAAACCTGAGACCCTTTTACACACAAGGCCCAGAATCCTACCACCCCGACGCACTTGGATTCACAGAGATTACACGAGAAGAAGAAGAGTGTGTACTTTTTAATAATGTCACACACACACACACACAGGCGTACACACAAGCAGTGATTAAGACCTGTTGACATATTAGATGAAGCAGAGTGGCAGTAAACTGCGAAGCAGCTGAGTCCACACAGACGAGGACCAGATTCTCTTCAGTCTGTTTCCATGTTGTTTCAATGTATAAAAAAATTTCAAATAAAAAGGCATGTTGAGCATTAAATTTCTTTTTTAAATTTTACACACCATGTATTTGTTTTTTTATTTATTCTTTCTAGAACCTCAATAAAGGGGAACATAAAACTAAATCTTTTATTATCAAAGCAGACAATGTGTTCACCTGTATTTGCAGTGCAGCAGAGTGACCAGGTGCTGGTGTGTCCGTGATCCTGGCATATTAATCACTACAGACAGTGTCTGTGGAAGTTCCTCTTCACTAGAATATTCTACTACCAAAGCATAATCCCCCGGGGAGGTCAGACGAGTCTGCAGCTCGATGCTAATCTGCAGCAGAAAGTTGAAACAGTTGAAATTTGGATTGTTCTCCAGTTCATATCATCTGTTCATGACAGGACATGACTCTCTTACATCATAGCCACTGCAGACGGCCATGTCAGGGTGGCGTGGAGTGACCTTCTCAGTTGGGCAGGGTCGTGGCAGGTGGTTGTCACTACGGCAGCTGGCATCGTTGCCAGAGATGGAAGGGAAGGAGTCCAGAGAGAGATACCTGTACAGCAGACAGCTACAGACACACAGACTGATCTCAGAGAAGGCAGGTTGAAGACAAAACAACTCTTCAGTCTTTTTCCTTTTTTTTCCAAAATATTTCACTGTGCGTACTTTTGGTTGGCATCAGGTACAGGGCTGTAGGTGCAGGGCTCAGTGACCCGGATCTGCAGGATGGGAGCCTCATAGTAGGAACTGGGAAGCAGCACTAAATAATCCTAAAGGTCAGAGCAGAACATGACAACAGTCAGGAGGGTGTCACCATTAAGACCAATGTTGACTGACAGCCATTCTATAAACATATAATCTGTCTCACCAGCAGGATCCCCTCAGCCTCAATAACCACTGTCCAGGTTCCAGGGTTCAGGACAAACGGTTCCACAAAATTATTCTGTGGAACGTTGACAAAAGTGGGCTCCACACTCGGAGCAAAGACGATCTGTTTAGACTGTTCTGAACCTGGAAAGTGTTCAGAGAAAACACAAACATCACTGTAGAAAAATCAAAAGAACCAAACTCAGAAGGAAATTGAAAAATTACTGTAAATGAATGTCATAGAAAAAAGTAAATAAACAAAAACATTTATTTTCAACATGGATTCAACAAGGAGTGATTGACATTTTTCAGAGATTTTTATTATGGAATTTATACATGGCAATATATTGTATTATTTAGGGTATATTCTCTTCCACTGTGATTGGTGGATACCTACCTCTGCGGTTCATCTGATAGGCTGTTATTTTACCACTGGAGGTGGCGCCCTCAGGATTTACATATCTGAGGATGAAACGGGTCAGATAGACGTCTACCTCGCTCACATGAATCTGCAGCTTCACTGCAGTCTTCAGGGTCAGGGTCGGGAGAGGATTATTGGATGAGGAGGACGAGGAGGGGGAGGAAGGGAAGTGGATGTTGGAAGGATATGAAAAAAATAATTTCCTTAGTCTTTTAATTTCCAAATGTAACTCCTAATCTGTGGCTCTAGAGGGTGAGTGAAGGGAGAGTGAGAGCTGAAGGGTCACCACCACCAGTTGATCAAAAACACTGACCAACACCAACACTGACTGTGTCGCATCTGTCATCTGACAGGAGGAAACAGATAGTTCTTATTCTCCAACCCTTTTTATCCTAGGAAAAAAAGGTATGACAGGTCAGATCATCCCAGTGCAGCACTTACATTTACCACAGCGGTGGCGCCCGTCGTCTTCTACGACCGACACCCTGCCCCAAACATTCACACCACGCCAGCTGACGTAACGCAGCACCACTCGGAAAAGATCAGGCGAGGTGACTGACACCGACACCAGAACTTTGGACTGCCCAAAGACCAGAAGGAGCCAGGATTGGGAAAAGAGAAGAATAACAGTGTTGGATCAGAGTGGAAAAAGAAAAAGAAAGGAAAGTTTATAAAAACACCAAGAAAGACACAAGGCCATGAGGAACAGACTTAAAGTTTATAAAAACACCAAGAAAGACAAAAGGCCATGAGGAACAGAACCATCACCAACAGCACCCGAAGCAGAAGGTATTTCTCTTTAGAATTTGTCTTGATGGCACAAACACTTCTGAGAAGTGATTAAATATTGTTTTGATTTCAAACCTATGGCCCAGGGGCCACTTCCAGCCGGCAAATCTCTCACATCTGGCCCGAAAGGAGATGTTAATAATAATTAGAGTAATATTAGAGTTTGAGACCCGCGTTCTTTATGGATGATTCTAATTGTGCTGGAAGTCATTTAACCAAAGAGAAATATCCCTATGAAAGGTGATGGTTTTCAGCTGAAGGGTTTTAAAATTGTAACATGAAACACTGTGAATAGAACACGCAGGAGTATCAATACGATGAGCCACAGCTGGATATTATCATAAACACAAACAGCAGAACATATTTGACTTTATGTGTTTGACATTAAATAACAGGTTGAAACTAATCTGTAAAATTACCTTGACTGAAAAATATATTTAACTCTATTACAAAACATTAGTTAAAAAAAGTATACTAAAAATATTCTTTTAATACATTAAAAGACAAAAGTTGACAAATGTTCCTACCTGGATGGGGGTCATCTGGGCGTAACCCCTCCAGCTGAAGTCCTTAAACTCCAGAGGGTTGTAACCAAATCGCACTGGTCGGCCGTCCAGCATGGTTCCTTCCTCGATTTCAAACTTCATATGATGGAGGTCTGGGAAGAAATGGTCAGGACGAGGTCTGCAGGAGAAGTCAGTTCAGTTTATGACGTTCAGTTGGATGAAACATGATGAAATTCACTTTGTTTTTTAACTGAATAAATACAAGAAATGTTAGTTTATTTTAACTGAATAAATACAAGAAATGTTTGGAAAGAGCTCACAACTCACAGGTTGCACTTAGCGCCCTCTATGTTGGGTCTGCAGCGACAGCGTCCGTTCCTTTCTCCACAGGACTGGCCTGCAGAGCCCCCGATGTCGCACTGGCATCCTGAGAGATGTCAATACAGATGTTAAAAACCTAGTAAAATTTGTGTGTTTTTGAGTGTGTACAGACAGATACTGACCCTGGCAGCCAAAGTAACTTTGCTCCTGCAGGTTGTAGTAGCCATCCTTACAGGTGGAGCACGTTCCACTGCAGGCGTTTGGTTTACAGTGACACTGACCAGTTTCCTGTGCACACTCTGCAACACCACTCAGAGTCCCAGCAATGTGGCATTCACAGTCTGTAAGTCAGAGAGAAATCACAAGCATTAGATATTGTACTGCAGTGATTCTGGGGCACAGTGTAAGCACATGTTGTTGTGTTTAAAGTATATCTCACTGGTGCATCCATCAGGAGAGTCAGGAGAGAGGTTCCAGTACAGAGGTTTACATCTGTCACAGGCTGGACCCTCCACATGCTGACGGCACTCACACTGGCCCTGAATGACAAAATAAAAAAGTTCATCTATTTGTCTAACATTTTTAATGTCTATGGAACTTCACTGTAATGCTATATTTGATATTTTCCCTTTGTTGAATAGGAAAGGAAATATTTAAAGGTGTACTTACCAGTGGAGGTGGTACCACATACTGGACAGAACCAGCTGGATGACAGGTACCAGCTTCACATGTAAAGAGAAAATGGAGATCAGATCACCAGTCAGTTGTGAGGGGCATGGTGGTTTGTGTGTCGTTTTGTGTGTTTGAATGTGTGTGAGTGTGATTACTCTGGCAGTTGGGGAAGCCGTAAGCTCCATGTGCACAGCTGTCACACCTCTGTCCAACCACATGGGGCAGACACACACAGTGACCCGTCACCTGGTCACAGCTGGTGTATCGTGATCCTTCTGCAGAACACTGGCAGGCTGCAACACACACACACACAGAATTTAATTTACATTAAATGTTAATTTGACTGTTTTAACTCAAACATGTGCACTCCTTAAAATGTGTGAGATTTAAGATGCAAAGTTGGGTTACTGTTTTACTTTAAAAATGTGTGAGATTTAAGATGCAAAGTCGGGTTACCGTTTTACTTTACTGCTCAACTAAGGTTCATTAAGCCAGTGTATGAGGTAGAACTTACGTGTGCAGGTTGGGTAACCATAATAACCAGGAGCACACTGCTCACATGAGGCTCCGCTGTAACTGGGCCGACAGTGGCAGTGACCTGACGCAGTGCAGCTGGTGTCCAACGAGGTGCGAGGGTCACAGGTGCACACTGTAAAGTTCAATATTACCATGTGAGTTTTTCCATGAAGCTTCATGTTTGATTTGTTGTCTGTGTCTATGTGAGGGTGTGTATACACCATATTGGCTGTGCTTGTGGGGACTGGCACCAGCAGTGAAAGTGTATTTTTAGGTCCAACATGTAGTTTGGAATTAGAATATGAATTGGGGTTAGATTTGAGTTAGGGTGAGGACCTTGACAGTTGGGGTAGGAGTGGAATCCAGATCTGCACTGTTCACACCGAGGTCCCTGAAACTCTGGTTTACACACACAGTGTCCAGTTGAATTACAGATTTCAGGGAGAGAACCGACCGAACTGCAACCACACACTGTAGATGAAGAGAAACAGTCATTACTTCAGTATGAAAAAAAAAAAGTCCAAACACACTTGTTTTAAGTCAAACAATAGTGTGTATTGGGTTAGTGGTGTGTATTCTTTCTTACTAAATGCAAATTAATCTGAGACGTCATTAGGACTCACATTGACAGAGTGGGTAGTTGAAGTAGCCTGGTGCACACTGATCACACTCGTAACCCTGGAAACCACTTCGACACACACCGTGACCTGTCACAAAGTCACATGACCCGTCCAGACAGCCGGGGCCTGAACATTGGCATGCTGAAAGAAGAACCAACAAAACACACAAGAGAATGTACACTCGTAAATGACTCTGTGTATTTTTCCAGTTTACAGGAAGCATTTTAAAGATGTCTGTGTCTATATTAGTCACTGACAGAAGGACAGAGGTGCTTAAGGAGAACGGGTCACACTGATTCACACGTCCATGTGGAATGCTGTTTACATAGCAGTGTGTGTGTGCGTGCTAATGTGCTTACCCTTGGATGGGAAGTTAACAGGACAAATAAACAGATAAATAAAGTGCCTAAAATTCCTGTCTGTGCATCTGTATTCTGTCTGTGTGTGTATGGGTATATACACACATGTATATGTGTGTGTGTATGAGATGTCTTGGTGTATCTATATTTTCAAGGACACTGTTTTGGGAAAATACTATTATGGTTGTTAGGGGGGGACTACTGAAGGTCCCACCAAAGTGATATTTAGTTTAGAGCTAGGATTAGAGTCCTGATTAGATTAGATTAGATTAGCTAAGGAGGGATTTGATTGGTTACACAATTGATTATTTAACAAATAATTGAGAACAAATATTCACAGAACTAAAATATATTTTAATTCAGTTCACCACATACCCTGACAGTTGAGTCCATGGAATCCTGGAGCACAGGTGTCACAGTGGTCACCAGTGAAACCTGGTTTACAGACACAGGTTCGAGTTCTCGGGTCAGGCCTGCAGGAGTTGTCCACAGTCCCTGCGGCGCTGCACTCACAGTCTGAAGAGGAAAGAGAGAAAAAAAACATACAAATGGTGAATTGGACAAAATATCACTTCACTGTTGTTCTATATTGTCTACACACTATATGTGAAAATTAACTCCGTAATCATCCTAATTAAAATGTTGAATTATTGGCACACTGCTCTCACATTCAACTCAAAATTATAGAATTCTCAAGAACGTCTTATCAGTTCTTAACAAAAGCATCAACAGCAGAAAGAACTACGTGGGAAAATGTGACAGGGGAGATAGAAATGAGGGTCTCACTGATGATCTCTCCTGCTGGTTTTGCCTCGCCATTGTTGTTAGTTGGATAAGTAGGAGCAGCTGGTGGAGAGAAATAAAAAACACATTAAAATTAAATTACTGTGTGTTAAAAAAAAGGGGTTTGTTTATGGTTCATTGTTTTAACTCACGGTAACATTCAGGGAAGTTGATGAACCCGCTGGCGCAGGAGTCACAGTTCTCCCCACTGTAGTTTGGTTTGCAGAAGCAACGACCGGTCAGATCTTCACAGGTGCCGTCTGTGAACTCTGACTGACAGTCACAGGCTGTGGAGAAGACGGGAGCACGCAGTGAATTCACAAACACTTTGGTTTACTGTTTATTCCAAATCATAACATGTGAACGACGACCGTTACTCACGAGAACAGGCCAGAGATGAGTCAATGCTGTGGTCAGGTGACCTGTAGTAGGTGGGGATGCAGCGCTCACAGTTGATGCCAGTGGTGTGGTGCTGTGAAGAATACAGTAATACACTTCAGAAAATCAACCAAAATGACAGAAACTATCTTTATTGTCATTCAAAACACATACACTGTTGTTTATTATAGTAGGAGACAGCCAATTATAAATAATAAAAAAGTGTAAATAAATATTATTACTATATCTAATATGAACATATTCAAAGGTATGGACACGTTTGTTCATGTATATATTATTTATATGTAATATAAATTAAGGTACATTTTCGGTACAAAAAAATGTAGAAGTATTTTTTGTATTAAGAACCGTCAACATCAGATAACATACACTCATGCTGTTTATAAAATTCGTCAACTCACATTTCAAAGCAAACGCAGGTGAGAAAAAAACCGCTTCCGTTTGATAAACGAGGCTCGGCTGTGCTAACTGCTAACTCACGTAAACGTCCTAAAAACATCTAAATGTCTACCGTGGATTGGGTGCTATCACAATTGTGTTCGGTGAAAGTGAATTACAATAATTACTATATACACATATTCAAAATACAAGGTTAAACATTTGGCAAAAGAAATCTGTATAAATACACGTAAAGCTACACCAACTATATTAATACTATTTAAGAAACGATAAATAGAAATAAAAAGTGCCCCCTTGTGGCCAATTATTAGATTGTACTGCTAGGCTAATGCCACATAACCACGCACATGGCGCCAGTAACTCAAAGGATAAACTGCTTACATACAACACAATCTGCTTTAGTGTATATAAATAACTCTATGTCAATCTTATCAATCTAAAAACCCTGGTAAAACAATGAAATGCCCTGAGGTTTTCATTTAACATTTCCCTATTAAGGTTCCCACAGCTGGGAGAAGCCTTACCTGACAGTTGAGGCAGACTCCTCCTCCTCGGTGATGTCCGTGGATGTCCACGCTGCCCCTGCGCTCATCGACTTCAGGGTCGTAGTAACAGTCGAATGAGTGGCGGTGACAGTTACAGGCTGAAATACACCACACAAGAACTCAACTCTGAGTCGAACAAGGGATGTTTAAGAGTTTTAACATGAAAACAATTACGTTATATATGAAAAGCTGTTTAGCATTAGCTGAATCTGTAATTCAACTCTAAAAAAGATTTTCTTCTTTATCAATCGATTATCAGGTTGAGTAAAACTAATTATTTATATGTCATAAACACATTTGTTTTAATCCATTAAAACTTAAATGGTTTAAATGTTAAAACTACATTTAGTTTTTGTCGAGTATTTAAATGAAAATACACAATGACTGCAGTAAAGCTGCTTTTAGGAGACACAAGAATCATAATAATGTTTTTAAAAGAAATTAAAAGGTGTAAAAAAAAATCAGCTGTTTATAACAAACTCCAACACACGCACAGACACACACACAAAAAAAAACAGGATACGCAGTGTAGGGTGACATAAAAAACACCTAGTCATTAAAGTAATCACAGCCTTTTCCTCTGAAGTCACATCAAATGGTTTTGTTTTTATAAATTCCCGTTTCCTCCGGCAGGTGTTGGGTTTGAGTGAAAGATCACACACCAAAGGACGACTGTGACACTGATACCAAACAAATCAGCCGAGAACACAGAGAAGAAGCCTGTAATTAACACAAACACACACTTGAATCTGTTCTTAAAGGGACATTTTGATGAAAGTCAGTTATCGGATATTGCAATCTATGCAGTCGGAAAAGACGGATGTAAATCCATGTAGTTTGGACCAGTCATAAAAACTATGTCAAACGTCACATCTACTGTTTAAACATTTGTTGAATTAAGTTTCATCTGTTCTTTAGATTTAAGGATGTTTTTTTAATCACATAGCTATACCCTAGAAGCTATAAGATACTGAACCCATCTTAAATTCCACCTTAAATCACGTGTCATCCTTAAAGAGACAGAGACAACAGAGGTCTACAGAGGTTAACACTCTTATTCAAAGCTAATGCGTACAAATCTTTCTCCCTCTGCAGACGACAAATGTCACATCAGTTTCTCTCACTCCTTACACCAGGCAGATACTGCTCTGTTTATCAGCCACCAGATAAATCTGTCAGACTCCAGTCTGAATCTAATCCCAGACAAAGCAAAGAGATCTGTGGATCAAGAAGAACACCAGTGCAGGGCACTCGCCGCTCTTCACACACAGTCGCTAAAACCCTGATAGAGGTTTTCTTCTTATCTGCACCTCAGCGCCTGAGAGGTGCCGTGTGAATAAACCAGCGCTCCACATCCTCCTGACCGGCTTCACAAGGTCTAAGATACAAGACACAAGTCCTCGAACGCAAATAGTCTCAGCCATTAGTTATCTAGAAAGATCAAATAAAGATTAAGGATTGAGAATCAATTAAACTCTAGAGTTACTACATGGAAAATGTAATTTGAAAAAAATGAAATTCAAGTCTCCTTTTCGTCCCACAATGGGGAAATTCACAGTGTTAATCTTTGCGGTTCCTCTGGGAATCGAACCAACAACCTTCTGCGTGTAAGACTTTGGAACCATAAATATATAGCAAATTATTCTACACGTGCACAACAACTGAAGGCCTCGAGAACGTCATCATCAACACAAATAAAAGAAGTCAATCCTCCTCCACACCACTGACTGGGTCCCTTCACTCCCACACAGGGTGTCTTTTTCATTAGCCTTTCTGACCTCGGTTTTGTCCGAGAACAGTAGGGGAACTTCACAAACTGCAAAGGTGCTGGGAGGACAAACCTCTGACAGAACTTGTAGTGTTGAGAACAACTTCACGAGACCTGAGGGGTTTAGGGCCAACAATTGGACCAAACAGGAGTTTTTAATAAAGCTGTTCTGTTACAACAAAAGACTCCAGCAGCTCTTCCAATAATGAGAACAGCTTTATTAAAAACTCTTGTTTGGTCCAACTGTTGGCTTTAAAGTTCCTTGAGACAGTAATGCTGGAGTCTTTGACTGCAATCGTTTGAATTTGCCTGATTTTTTAACTTCATTTTTAACGTAGTTTTACACCAATCAGAACCACTCTCTAGGTTCAAATTAACTGCCACCAGTTGATCACTGATTAAAACCATCACCACCACCATTAAGGCCAACAACAATGTAATTTCATTCATCTAACATCCATCCATCCATCCATCCATCCATCCATACAGGAGTGATACATCACTCCTGTATCACTGTTTATTGGACAGAGCACATAAAGTACTGACATTAATGCATTTGAATAAAAAAGGAAGATATGTGTAGATATTATTGGTATGTAACTATACAAGGTTTTCAGTAAGAAACAAAAAAGCATTCAGTATTTAGAGTTCATTCAGAGCAGCATGTGAGAGAAAACACATTCCTCTACAGGGATCACTGACTTAACCCTGTGTGTGTCTGTGAGGGTGTGTGTGTGTGTGTGTACTCACGTTCACACTCGTTAGCGCTGAAAGTAGTTGCTGGTTTCCACGGTAACTGGTTATGTCCATGGCAACACTGGTCACAGGACACACCGCAGGTGTTGTGCTGACAGTCACACTGTAACCTGTGGACAACAACGACACAAACAACACTATGAGAAACGACTGGACTTTTTATTACTGCTACAGAAAGAATGGACAATGAATCTGTGACACTAACACGCACATGTGCACACATGCACACGCACATCGATGATGACGAAGAGCTAAACTATGCCGTGGCATGTGTCCACTCCAGGCAGTTGTGTTTTGGGTAAAACATTGCTTGAACTCTGCTCCAAAAGTTTGCATTCCTCTGTCTGTCTCTCATCCTCAGAAAAGGAAGAACCGAACGGAAAAAAAAGTCCAGAAACAACAGAAAGAACGAACGAAACAAAGAAAAAGAGTTGGGAAGAAAGATAAAGTATAAAGAGAGGTTAGAAGTTACTGTAGCCCAGACCACCTAACAATGAAAGGGTTAATCTCTGTCTCCATCTTCAGCGGCTGACTGCTTCACTCAGGCCTTTAATCCGATTAGTCCATAAACCTGCAGAGTGTGGCCAGAACACAGCAGGTAGCGAGGAGGAAAAAAACCTTGGTTACACCATTCTCTCCTCTCCGTGAGGCTTCTTCACCGCTCATTATTACAGACAAACTGGAGACCGGCGTCATGGGAGAGCAGACAAAGGGATCAAAGACGGAGAGGATCGTCCGACACATGTTATTCCTGTCCTTTCCCATTCATCCTTGAACAAACCTCCGAACAACAGTCAGACGGTCTGACCTGTAACTAAAAGAGCAGGTCAACGTTTGAAAAATACACAGAAACACTGACAAGATTCATTCTTTTCAGCTGCACCTGAAAAATATTTTTACTTCAATCTACAAAACGACTCCTTAAAGAACTTTTAACATCTGACAACAAGGAGACAAGATAAAAACCACCCAGCCCGGAATCAATCCCACAACCTCCTTCTCTATTAGGACTACAATACACAATTAGCTGTAGCCACCGCTAACAAGGAATTCTGAAGCTGTAGACCAGATTCGGCGGGCTGCATTCTGCCCTCGGGCCGCCAGTTGATGATCACTGTTCATGTGCCAAAGTTTCCTAAGAATCTTTTGAATTCCCACCGACAGGCACACACAGATG
>NC_024316.1:14064347-14075365 GCF_000523025.1 Cynoglossus semilaevis | reverse complement strand
AGGGTTCACTTCTAATGAAGCATTTTAAGGAAACAAGCTTTTCAATGGAGGGCATCAGCCCAAAACAACCGTTTCCTGGTTTAAGCCGTGAGCTGTGGAACGGCAGCTTCCTGACTGAAGCGCCGCTCACTGGATGACTCACTGAGTTTCTTCTAAATACATTTTTAAGGTAGAAGTAAAGTAAAACATGAAGACTGAGACGAGACTAATTTTCCTCGGGTCACTTCTGTTTGTGAGGCCACGTTTGGTTGATGTTGAACAGATCACGTTGGGCCTCAGTGACGCTGCCTGGTGTGTGTGTTTAGGATAAGTGAGACTTTCTGTTCTCTCTCTGTGTGTCAGTCACATTCAGAACAGGCAGATCGCCTGGACTCTGTGTCTGATGGATGTTCACGATGTCACTGAGGTGACAGACAGAGCATGGACAGGGCTGGACTTTCACACATCTGCAGGCCTGTGTTATACACACACACACACACATACACACACACACACACGTACAGAGAAGATGTACGATCTGTTTCTGTCTAACCAGAAACAAACATACGACCTTTGTCACGGCAATTTGTTTCCACAATCACAAAGTATTTGTCAAGTTCCAGTCAAGGAACGTAGAAAAAGATGCACAAAAAGGATGAAAAAATTACAATAAAACAAATACATTTTTTTGAGAAAGTAGTATCACATAGGAACTTTTATTATTACTATTTATATATCTATTTTTTATTATCTTGTAATACTCACTAGACCACTGGTGGGTAAACGTTTGGCTCACAGACCAAAATGATGTTCAGAATTTGCCTGACAGACCGGTTCAGTTTTGATTGGATGTAGAATGCTGTGCAAATAAACCTACATTTTGAAGATAATCTGGCACCTTTGATGTCTGCCGCCATTTAGTGGCATCAACAGAAATTACAGTCGATTCGTCTTAATGCATGAAACAGAAAGATGTGTGTTTAACGGGCCGGAATAGAAAGCTCAGTGGGCTGCATCTGGCCCACAGGCCGTAGTTTGCCGAGGTTTGCAATAGACAAAAGCACCTGCAACAACTAGCTAATGTTGAAAATTAAACAAAATAGGGAAACAGACAAAAACTAATATATATAAAGCAATAGAAGTAAAAAAAAAACCCCAGTAGTGCAGTGTGATGATGTATGGATGTTTACCCTCCGGTACGTCTGTGATGATGAGTAGCAGACACAGACTGACGCACTATGATAATGTCCAGTGAACTTCCTCCTGGACATCAAACCCAACTGAAGTCTGGTTTGATCACAATTTCTTTAAAAGATTCAGTTCATTCCAACAAAATCCATTATTCCATTTCTTGGCTGTAAACATTTGAAGCGTTCTCAGCCCCAATCATCTGGAACCATGTTGTTACCATCTGGCCACTTGGTCAATAATCTGTTACGTTCGGCCTCATTTGCTTTCACTTTGCTGTGTCACCCGCAGTTCAGGATGAGGGAGCGCTGAGGTGAGGACACATCTGGATTAATCATTAGTCCAGCAAATGTGTGTTTGTGTGCATGTATGTTAGTGTGTGTTTGTGCGTGCCTAAATGTACTAAAGAGTAATCATGTGTGTGATTGGTAAAGGCAGAAAACAAAGTTTCCCTCAGAGTGTCACTAAGACGCTGAAACAATAACCAAGGAAAAGAAAGGAAGGAAACCACGGACTGAGAGCTGCCACAAAGCGTATTCACTACTTTTTGAATCAACACGGAACTACACCACAAGTTCAACGAACGTACGTGTTTCATTACCCTTTCGTACAAAAGAAAAAAACTTCTAATCAGTGCATGAAGGGGTTTTTGAAATTCTGATTCCCTACAGTATTTCCCAATAACATGTGCAAATGTAATCATACGAAGTTATAGGGGTTATGACAGTGAGTCAGTGATTGTTTGAGAGGTTGTAATTATTTAGTACTTTGCTACGTAATGTATTAATGCATCCAAGCACTGGTTTGATTTAGCCTTGGTCACATTGTCTATCGTGGTGTCCCTCGGGGCTAAATATTCGGCTTAATTTTTTCTCACTTCACAGAATCTCAGAGGCAGATAGATTTCCCTAATTTAACAATTTTCATAATCCAGCAGCGGCCAAATTGGAGGGTTTGGTGGGCCAGATGCAGTCCACGGGCCACCAGTTGAAGACCCATGCTCTAAATGGACTGTTTGACTTGAAAATAAAACTGCAATCAGAACATTCCCCTACTCATAATTCATGACTTTTATTAAAAACTAAACTATAGGCAAAAATAAAAAAAACAATTACTGCCAAAAGAATCATTTAAATCAAAACCTGTAAATCATGAAATGTGAGCGAAATTAATGTTTTCCACTGAATACACCGTATGTGAAGTAGACAAACACAACATAAATCACATCTGAGCCTCATTAGACGCTAAAGGTTAGACTGTTGAGTTTGTGTCAGGCAAAAGGAATGTCAGGAGACACACACACACGCCTGAGCTTAAAACATAAATGAACGAACATTTAAAACAACCAAGGTGGAAAAAACAGAATCCAACTGTACGACGCAAAGACACGAAGACACAAAGACACGAAGACAGAAACAACACCAGCTAACTGACTTTGTTGTTTAGGCAGTTTGAAGATGTGACTAATGTGAGGTCACACGCTGTGAGGAAGGAGTTTTTGAAAAATGCTACATTCGTCTAGTTTCCTCCTCTCATCATACATGTTTTTACAAACACTCCCCTCCTCCTCCCCCCTGCTCTCCTCACCCCTGCTCTCCTCCCCCCTGCACTGACAGCTGAAAACAGAGGCACCTGTGACAGTGTAGCTGCTGTCAATCCCAGCACAGATGCCACAGTATCTTCTGCAGGATGCCGGGGTCACCACCTCCCGTCGGTGCCACATTTGTCTTCTCTGTACATCAACTCCATCAACTCTTCCCAGGACATTCCTCTCCTACTCCCAAATTCCCAAACGGGTCATGCTCAACAACGTGGAAACAGCCGGATCACGAGCTTCACCAGGGAACATCTCCACATACCTTCGACATGTCTGCGCAGGAGTGTGTGTGTAGGTTCAACTGTGTGTGTGTGTGTGTAGGTTCAACTGTGTGTGTGTGTGTGTGTATAGAATACGTGGCAATGTGTAATAAAATTATGTGTGTGTGTGTGTGAGTCATGGTGGATTTGACAAAGTAATGATGGCTTACAAGGAAGTCCACAGTCTTACATGATGTAGCCACACACACACACACACACACACACACACACACACGTATTTAAACAAGCTTCTTCTTGTCTTTTTTGCCTTTAAATAAAAGGAAACTTATAGGCGACGTTTACATTTAAAGACTTTTCTATCTATCCATCTGTCCCTCTGTCCATCTGTCACTCTGTCCATCTATCCCTCTGTCCATCTGTCACTCTGTCCATCTATCCCTCTGTCCATCTGTCCATCTGTCCCCCTGTCCATCTGTCCCTCTTGCCATCTATCCATCGGTCCCTCTGTCTATCTGTCCATCTGTCCATCTGTCCCTCTGTCTATCTGCCCCTCTGTCCATCTATCCCTCTGTCCATCTATCCCTCTGTCCCTCTGTCCTCCAGACAACAACATGTCCCCACTGCCTTTAACCCATCCATTAAACAGTCCAGTTATCGACACCAGTCGTAGCTGAGACCTGGGAGACTCTCTCTGCTGCAGTTGGGTAACGTGGGAGTTTTTGGTCCATGCTCCTCCAAGTCCCCCGATCACTCGATCATGTTACCACTGGTTCACTCAGTCCTCTTTACACAACAGAGCGGGATGAGGTGGAAACTAAAACCGTATGTGGGTGGGTGGGTGGTGGTGACGGGTCATTAATATTGCTTGTTGTGGGGATCAGTCTCACATCAAACAGTGAATTCTGAAATATAACCACGTACTTCAGTGTGTCATCAACTCCACTCCAGGTTAGCGTAGCGACGTGGTTGTAGCCTCATGTTAGCTGTGGACTGGTGGACTCACAGATCGATTTTAGCCTCAAGGCCTTGAGAAATTACTATCAACAAAATACTTTTCCGGTGAAATTGAGAGCTTTCCAAATGCTTAATTTAGATGGGGGTATTTTATTTTTCGCTCTCCACGATAACTTCAGCCCCAGTCTTGTTTGTAGCAGTGGTTTGTGTGCAGGTGTATACATGTTGTCCTAGACCAGGCAGACAGCAGTGGCAGCAGATAAAACCACAGCCAAGAACCAGGGACACACAGATTAAAGCCGGAGGTGAGGGATTAGTTCCTGGAAACTTTTTTTCTGTTTCTGCAGCGCTTGTGTTTTTCATTGTGTGGACGATGACTCACCGTATTAAATCGAAGAAAATCATTTAATGAGATAATAGGGCTTTACTTAGTTCATAGACGCAGCAAATTTAAAGTGTTTTGACTGGATTGGTCTCGTGTGTATTAACAAGTGTGTGTGTGTGTGTGTGTGTCAGAGGTTCCAGGTCTTTTGAAACTCTTCTTACTTGTAGGGATCATTGGGATCTTTGGCGTTGCAGGCCTCGGCGTGTCCATTACACACACAGCGTCCTCCAATACTGATGTCTTTGATGCTGTAGTAGTACTGCAGAGTGACAGCGACAAAAAACACCGTTATTACTGCATATTATTGACACAGGTTTCTGACAAATACACACGTTACATCCTAGTTCTCAGGGCACTCCTCTGTGATCTGCCCGTGGTTCTCACCCTGCGGGTAACTGTGGGGTCGCGCAGGGCCTTGCCCATCAAGTGTCCGAGCAACGTGTTGGTTCTCAAGAAGCGGAGCCTGATGTTGGTGGCTTTGGTGAAGTCCCGCAAAACAGGAGAGTAGGAGAAGTTCATGGCGCCAGGACGACCGTTGACCAAGGACACGACAACCTAGAGAGGAGTGAAGGACGGACAGAGACTTTATCACTGATTCATTACCAGAAAATAACACTATGACTGAGAAAACGGAAGTTAATCAGTGGTTTTGGAAGTTCTTCAAACTTCGAACTTTATTAATCCCTCAGGAAATTAAAATTAAAATATCTAGATAGATCGAACTTTATTAATCCCTCGAGAAATTAAGATTATAGTATCCAAATGTTATAATAAAAGTATAACTTGACAAGAATAAGGCCTTAAATGAACTGGACCATATTGGAAAATTAATTCTGTATAAAAACTACTATAAAAAGAAAAACCAAACCTCTCCATTTTCGAGCGGGACTATACGAGAGTATTCAGTGGTGCAGATGACGTCGTCGTCAGAGTTGATCCTTTCAATGGTTCTTTGACCAAATCGTTCAATACACTCTCTTTTGGAGGCTGAACACACACACACACACACACACAGAAACAACAGGGAAAGCAGGAGAAAAAAAAAGAAAGAGAAAAGCTTATAATTAGGTCAAACCACATGTGAACATTTCCTGTGGCATTTTAATGACGTGTCTCGGTGTGAAAATTAAAGGAGAGCCTGGCTGGGCGACGCTCTGTGATTTGACAAACAGACGTCAGCGGCAGCTTCACAGACACATCTGTACATTTCACTAAGTTGTTCATTTCAAAGAAAGTGATTTATGGAAGTATATAAAATTTAAATATGGTCCTTGTATTTGACTTCAAATCTTCCAAACTTTTTTTCATTTCTGCTATAACCTTTACTAAGATATTTGGTTCCTTTTATGTTTTGCACTTTAACCAATTGGTGATGCCATAACATGATACTGTATAAGTACAGCAGCGGTTCTCAACCAGTGGTCCACAAGCCCTTCTGGGACACAGTTAAGGGTTTTGCAAAGCGGCCGTGAATCTATCATCGGACCAATAGGCATGTTTGTGCGACATCACTGAGGAAGGTTTGAGAAAATATGTTGACATTTATACAGAGTTTAGTTAAATTGAAACTACAAAGCACACACTATGATTTTAATCAAGCTTAATTTGTATTTATGTCATGATGATAATCTAGAAAAATGTTATTATATACTGTGTGCCATAAAATTCCATAACCCTCATATTTAATTAAACAACAATTACATCATCATGTTAGTGTCAAATCTTTATACAGAAATGTTAAGTTTCCCGGAAATAATTTTCAGTTTATTTTAAATTGTGTCCCTGACACAGAAGGCGGAAAAAAAATCAAAGATGAAATGTTAATTCATTTTTCTATAAAATCTGGATGTTAAATGTTTGCCCATAGGGCAGAGGTGCAACTGTGGCTTTGAACCAGCAGCAGCAATTCAAGATATAAATGTCAAATATCTGCAGGATTTACAGCTCTGAGGCCGACGCTAACCTACTCTGCGGTATTCTCCACGTACACAGTCAGCCCTGTCTCCTGGTTTCTCTCTGACACAGCACGTTTGGTTCAGGACTTTTTTCTGCTCTTGTCACAGTTTGGTTGAGATGATACAGTAGAGAGAATGGCAGACATTAGACTGGAGACTAAATCATCTTGACAGGAACAGGCTTAAGCAGACAACCTTATCATAAATATATGAAGACACGCCTCCTTAGTTTATAGGTAGAATTTGTCTGGGCTCTATCTGATCAAACACAGGTGAGACTCCTTCAGGTTTACTGCATAAAAACACAATAAACCGCCCATCGTTAGTAACAGACAAGGACAAAAACTACATGAGCAGATCAACTGAATGCTGTGGTCTGTCCATTAGCGAAAGCTACGATAGCAATTTATGGAGAGAGTGACATGATTACTCCAATCATCATCTGACTGGAACAGAAAAAATCCACAACCGCAGGTGTGTATATGCAGTAACTTGGATTCACGCCCTCAGATACAAATCAAAGTTTAAACCGGCTTCCCATGATTTCATTTCATAACTTTGCCAAGTTTTTTTTTTTTTTTTCTAATCAATCATGTCCATCTTGGCCACCTGGAGCAGCCTTCAATAGATTAATAGCAGATATGTCTCATGCAGCACACAGCTGAGGAACACTCAGCCCCACGCACTCCGTCCTCTTCGCTCAGATTTTCTCTTCAAGCTGCGACGTGCCTGGAATTCCCCTGCAGCCCACCTGAACTGACAGCTGCCAGAGTCAATCAGCTGGCAGCTCTATGATGTAATGACGTCCCACTTCTGACCTGACCAACTAACCAATCAACCAATTAGCCGCGGGCCCCCGAGGCTGCAGTTAAACTGGGAGATTAGAGAGAGACTCTGACTGAACCCTGGGGGAGGTTAGGGAAACATGAACTGACGCTGATGGAATTTGATTTGGATTGATCCAAAGGAGCAGACATCTGCAGCCCGACACTGTGCAGTTGACCGTATGTGACGAAGCATTAAAATGTTTACACTTACAGGAGAAGTACTGCCAGGGTTGGTAGGTTTGGCCGAAGTCGACGGATCTCTCCAGAACCCACAGGTCTGGACGGGGTGAGTTGGCGAACTTGATCAGCACATAGGCCACGTGGAAAAGCTGCAGAGACAAAGAAGGAGTTCACGTTAGTTTAGATTTTTCAATGGTGAAAAGAAGAAAAGAAGCGGAGTTTCCTGTTCCTAATTGAAAAACTTTGTTTTTCCCTGAAAATTCCAACCTCTTCGGTGACATCACTGAAATCATCACACGTCTAAACTACAGCCGTGTCAGGTTGTATGACGTAATGTTGACGTTATCGTCGGAAAGCGTCTGATTCCTGACACTAATTTGCACCAGATGCTCCGTCATCACGGCCTTCGGTTTCAGAGCTCGGCCGCCCCTCTTCTTCTTCTGTCATCCCTCATTCATTTCCAAACTGGAGGAGGGAGCAGTTCCACTCTACTGTTTGTCCGTCCGACCCCCAAACTGCTCCCCAGGTGCAACAGAACACAGTGAAATAACACGGTGACACATGGACTAACATTAGAATAAATCACACAGGCATGTGTTTGTTGTACAAACATGACGGCGTTGACGGCCGGTCGACACCTTCAACGCCTTAACTTCAGATCTGATTCACAAACAGAAAGACAGCAGCTGCGTATCTGGCTGTTTTTTTTATCAGCATCAGCATCGGCGCCAAAACTTCAATCAGAAAAAACAATGAATCTGAACAAGTCAGCACTCAGGATGTCTAGACTAGAAGGTGAGGCGGACTGTGGCAAGTGCAGCCCATGGAGCGTTGGTTGCCAACAGGTCCTGACCATGGCCGATGGTGGCAGTGTCTGTGATTCTGAGATTGCAAAGTCAGGTTAGGACACAAACGTGCGTAAAAATGCACAACTAAAGCTTCGACGGAGCTCGGAGTCCAACTAACAGTAAGAGAAAGCGTGGAACTAGCAGCGTCTGGAGGACAGGAAACAGATTGTGAGGCCTCTGAACGTCCCTCAGGGCGGAAGATATTGAAAGAAAAACCCAGAAGCATTCCTCTGATTCCAGGGTTAAGGTTTGACCTGAAGTTCAGAGCCGTTCCTTTGAACAGCAAATATCCGTAAAGTGGAAACACACGACTGAACAAGCAGAGAAATCAGGTGATGCTGGTCGCAAATAAACTCCTGTTCCGGATCACTGGGACGAGACCGAGAACGGGGCAAGAAAAGAAAGTTCTGGTTACGTACGAGGGTAAGACTGAAAGACAGAGGATGAGTTTCAAAAGTTGTCGGATTTTATTGAATAAAACACAAGACACGTCTCTCAGGATTCTCAGTTTTCAATATGAGTTCTTAGAAGAAAGAAAAGTCCATCGGTTCAACCTGGACATGAACCAGGAACCTTTGGGTGTGAAGTTATGAAGTTGTTTTTGAAGATAAGATGAGAGAATTTTGATATTTCTGAAAATACGTATTGAAGTTGTTTTTGAAGATAAGATGAGAAAATTTTTGAATTTTTGAATTTCTGAAAATACGTAAAACATAGGTATTGTTCTTTACCCAGCCCCTGCTGGCCAGCACTGGTATTGCAATGAAACTTGCATGTCTGTGGAGCTTTAAAATCTTAAATATTTTTGACCAAAAATCTATCTAATTTTTCAGCTTTAAAGTTGAACTTCTTTTAAACCTGTATGCTACCTAAACCATAGTCTCTCTCTCTCTCCCTCTGTCTCTCTCTCTTAGCTGTCTGTCTGCGGCCCCCTGTGGGAGTCAGTCTGTTCCCTGGTATGAACACACACATTCACCCAGAGGTTTTGCTGACCTTGTTTCCCTCCAACGCTCACACACACCCTCTGTGGGATTTATGGATTAGTGGCCGTCTCCCTGGTCAGCCTCCCTGAATTGCCTGCAGACTCATCAACCAGACTGCCATTACCATAGCAACGAGAAGCTGGCAACAGGTCAGACCAAAGGGTGTGAGAGAGAGAGAGACTGACAGAAAAAGTAGAGAGGAAGCAGCGACAAACTTATAGGAAGACGTGGAAATGAAGAGTCCAAGCTGAGACCCCGGGGAGGGGAGCACGCCGTCGGCCAATCAAAGCCTTCATGGACACAGCTGTACCTTGTCCTTAAGAGTGACACATGAGGAGCCTGAGACTCGGCGTAATAATTCGTAATTTGTGATGACAGAAGAAGCAGAGCACAGATAAGCGGAGGATGAAAGGGAGCTAACATTATCAGAGGGGTCGTTGTTGGAAAGGTCAAGGTCCGGTGAAGTTGTGATTCAGTGTGCAGTTTTACTGACAGACAGTAGGGGCTGCAGTGAGCTCTCATTACTTTATCTTAAATCAGTGATCATCCAGTTTAGCCCACAACTAGATTCCAAAATTGTGAGGAGACAAAGAGACAATAATGTGAGGTCACCAGTTTAAAAGGTAATGAAAAAAAACAACTAAAATCTAATATTTAAAAATATTTTTATATTTTTATTTGATTTTATTTGATTGTCTGGAAAGTGTATTTTCAGAAAATTCTCATCCTTCAACAAACAGAGTTGGTCATGAACTCTATGTGTGATAGAACAGGTAAAACTGTACAACAAATGATAGTGTTTTAAACTAAGTCCATTATTTATATATTTTGATTAAAAAAAACTATACTTTATTATTTCACATTCCAACCTCAAACACAAAACCAACAAATGTCTGTTCTGGAGTCAGACGTTTAATGATGTGACACATTAACATCAACATGAACCAATTAACTCATAACAAACGCGGCTCTGCCAGATGCTGCTTTAATGACTGCTATATGAACATGTCTCTGAAGAATGCAGGTGTGCCGGTGGTGTGTGTGTGCGTGTGTGTGTGTGTGTGTGTGTGTGTGTGTGGCTGGCCCCTGGCTGGTTTAATAATTGAACACATTCCTTGGTGGCACCACACATTCCCAGTGCCTCAGGTAACCATGGAGATAAGACAGGGGACACTCCAACAATGGGACAGGGGGACAGAGGTATGGAGGGAGACAAATGGACCAGGAAACTTTTAAAGGTTTGTCACGGAGCAGACTTTCAGGGAGAAAATCTTCAATGAAATCCTCACACCTACGGCTCCAGCTCAGATTATGGGATGCTGCAGATGTTCTTCAGTAAAGGTAAACCTGACGACTGTCAGGTAAACCTGACGACGGTCATGGAAGTGACGTACAAACAAATACAATTTTTTAATATGTTCAGCTCAAAAAAGGAAAATGACATCATTGTCAATATCTTACTGCTCCAGCAACAACAACAAAAATGTATGTTTTTCAAAATAATTTCTAAAATCTCAGGCGTTTTATTGTCACTGGTGGTTTTGTAAAATAAACAAATTTAAATGACTTAAATGTTTCTTAAGATCCCATAAATTAAATGTGTAATTTTTGAGTTTTGCGATAATTTCCCTATGTACTGTAATACAATTAAATATATTTCTAAATAAAATATATTATTATTATTATTATTAATTAATTAACTACTTTTGAAATGTCCCTTTAAACGATATTTTTAATCTTTTTTTTTTCTCCTTCCACTGTGTCGTCCCTTTATCTGTCAGTCTGTGTGTAATCTGTAACACTGTCTCCAAAGAGAGATGCAGTGGTGCCAGAGAGGAAGCTGCAGCTGCTTCAGCTGCACACACACACACACACACACACACACACACACACACACAACA
>NC_024316.1:14035961-14064262 GCF_000523025.1 Cynoglossus semilaevis | reverse complement strand
TCCGGTGGTCTCTCCTCCGCCTCTGCCCCCGTGCCCTCCGTCTGGTCCGAAGTCGCTCTTCGTATTCCCACTTGAGCGTGGAAAGTATTTCTCTGTTACCATAACATCCACGGCTGCACGGGATAGAATGTACTCTCCTCAGTACATGTTGGGTTAGAACGTCATGTTGCTCTGGAATCGTCTTTGAACGACATTTTCTGTTGGTGAAGGTAATTGAGGATTGAGGGGTTGTTTTTTGTTTTAGCTTCCTGTGACACTGATGGGGTTCCCAACATAAGGGCCTGTCACTGCAGGGGTTCAGGAAACTCCATCTACTCTTCCTACCAAATTCCGGAGTAGAACTGCTGCCCAGGATTCCTGGAGGGCAGACTGTGGCGACTCAGGGAAGACATTCTGTGTCAGTTTTAGATTTCGTTTCAAACACTGTTTCAAACACACCATGTCCTGTTGAATAGTCAGACCAACACCGTGGGGCGCTAGACTCCTTCATTGATGAGTAATTTACACTCCGAGACAAATGAAAGAGGCTTCAGGGACATGGTGGGATTCTTCTGAATTAGTTTTGCACGGCGGGAGGAGAAAACATTCATTTAATAATTACTGAATAGCGAATAAAAGTAAGAAAATAGAAATTTAAAAATCTTCTAAAGTTTCTATACATATTTCGTAGCATTTTTTGTGGGTTGTCACGGGGGTCCACAGCCGCTTGGAACGGAAACGTTTGGAAAGCCCTGATCTGAGAGACTAAAGTCTAACAGCCTCAGTTCATCTGTACAGGATGTGACATTTGGAATAAATGCTACAGTTAGCATAAGGCATCAAAACCGCTAGTTTTTTAAAATTTAATTTCATCAAAAAAAGAAAAAAGACCCCCCTTTTTTTGTTAACCTCCTCTCAGTACGGGTGAGGTCAGCCTTGAACATCAACACGTCTGTTAATAAGAGGAAGAGGAAATCCAACTGTAGCTAATTACAGCCTGTACATCCCTAATAATCACCTGATCGTCCCGTCATACACTGTTCCAGGTGGCATATATCTGCCTGCAGGCCACAGATTGGAACAGCTACACATTTGTGGAGCCGGCCGATACACGCTCCAGCAGTGATCTCAGCAGTTTTTTTTTAAACACCCGAGAAATGTCAAGATTACAGACTGTCTTTATCTCTTTTCACCGTCAGGCTGGTCTCGTCGAGATCTTCTGCAGGAGTTCATGTGCATCGTCTCAGACGTGTCTCGGCAGGAAGAGAGAGGCCGGGATAAGACGTGGTGACACGTTGTGTTCTGGAGTTGTCAGAGAGTCGGAAATACTGACTTCCTGAACTTACGTAGAATTACGACGGCTGACTTTTACAACGCTGATCAGAGTAGTTTTGGTCCTGGTTTTACTTCAGAGATCTCTTTAATATCTGAACCAGGAGCTCATTTTCACGACAAGAACAACTGTGGTCGTCCTCTCAGTTGGACGGATATTATCAACGATGACATAAGCAACTGGAAGATCTCAGGAATGTCAGGTCTGAGACGAGGACGCAGTAGTGCCGATGAGAAAAGGTGACAGTGAGGAGGGTAAGAGGGTGAGGGAGCCCAAAGAGGGAGACGGCTGAGACTAGAGGTGGAGATAATGAGAGGGAGAAACAGATGTGAGGAGGAGCAGGAGGAGGACGAGGACAGATAACAGGAGCGACTTCTGTCGTGGAAACACCATCAGAGGTCTATTCTCAGGGAATTCTTATCGGGATTAACAAGACGTAGGGCGGGGCTGAGGGGGGGTGGGAGGTGGGGAGCTTTGGTGTAGAAGAAGAGGCAGAAGATTCAACTGTTTACTGCTGTCGACTTTTAACCAAAATCATCCTCTTTATTTAAAGTGTAATTTAACTGCACATTTCATGTCAACATTAGCTTCCACGTTAGCGTACAGTGCTCTTGGTTAGAGCGTTAAAACAGACCGTTCATTAATTTAAAACTTCTATGTTTTGGGTTATCAGAGATACGGTATTTATTCAATTAAAATACTGCTTAAAAGATTGAGGAAAGACTTAAATACAATAAAAAAGGTTGGACACGTTGGCGTCCTGTGCTAAGAATTATAGCTAAAAATTTCACCCCAATAAAAAAAGCCAATTTTCACGAAAGTAAATCAGTTCAGGTCAGTGGGTTTACAGTATGTGCACGAGTAGAAGCTTTTAAAATGAAGATAAAGAAGGAAAGCAGGGAGGAAGGTTTTCTCTGCAGTGACCTTAACCTCTTCCACGTTCTTCCACTCCGTCTTCCAAGTGTTTCCAACATCCCACGTTAAAAAGCCGACTGAGAAATATTCTTCAATTAGTGAACGCAGGGAGGCGGAGGAGGCGAAAGGAAAGGAGGAGAGGAAGTGAGTGATACGGGAGATATAAGTGGAGTACAAGTCTTCAGACTCAAGACAGAAAGTTGGAGGAGGAACGACAGGGAGTTTTTAAGGAGTCCTCAAGGTAAAAAGTCTGATAAATCAGACCGTGACTCACACTGAGAGTTACCAAATCAGCAGTGGTTCCTTTTTATTAATCTGAGTTCACATTTGGGTTTTTGGCTTCCTGGTCAGTTATCATCAAAGAACTGTTCATCATAAAACCCAAGACCCAAGATAGAGGGTACTTTTATCTTTTTTTACGAAACTTTCATGCTATTTTTAAAAGATTTATCAGGAAAATAAATACATACTCTAAGATGTTAACTTACCTGCTAACATTTCACAAACTAACTGTCAGTTCAGAAAGAAGCAAAGCGTTTGTCACCACATCAAGAGAGAGCAAAGGTCAGAGAATGTGGAGCTGGTGAAACCTCAGAGTCTCATGTTCAAGGCCAAGTGGGAGAAATCGAAAAACTCCATGAGCCTCACTGATAAACTGTAATAAATTATTATGGTTATATTTTATATTATTATTTTAATTTATTTTTCACCCCAGAAATATATACGTTAGACCAACTTTGAGACCAGTTGGGTGGGATCAGTGAACTAACTATCATGTGTCTAAAGTTGTACGTTGGTGAAGACGTGTTTGAGTGACACGGCAAACAATTCAATAACGACATTTGTTGGTGCATGTGTTGGTTCCTGCCTTGTCAACTGAGACTCCCCAGCTGTTGGCTTGGAGTGAACCAGTCACAGTTGCAGCGGCTCACAGCTTGTTTCCCTGTCAGTTACCCTGACACGGTGTCTGCTGTAACGACAGGACGACTCCTCCGTGTTCACACGGTCACGGGTTCAATCACAGCTGACCGGCCTCGATAATAAGACTGCGGTCATTAACGTGATGTGTGAGAGGAACAAGAACAAGCCCTAAAATTACACACACACACACACAGGTTGATACTAACTGTGACAAAAGGCACCCAACTGGTAACTCTATGAATTACCAGTTCCATGGTTCACACAGAACCATCAGTAATGGTTCTGGACAGGCTGTCAAGCCAAGGAAAGTCAACTACAGTGTGTGGGCACGCTGCCTTGCTCAGAGCACCTCGGTGCTAACTTGGCAGCTGGTGGACTCAAACCTGAAACCTTCCAGAGCCCAGTCCGCTTCCTTAACCACTGCTCCAACTGTACTGTTTGCACTTCTAATGGCCGAGCTAATCTGAGAGCTCCATCTCAACAAATGTAGCTCGACCTCAGGCAGCCTGAAGGCTCTGACCATTTATCTTCATCGACCAGTGTCTTCTTTTACCTTAAGACATGTTTACTCAGAGAAACACACCCATGGGTTCCAATCCCCTTCACCTTTTAATGATTTTACAGCAGGAAGAGCACTCCCTTCTGTTCGACATCCACTCATCCTTTCTTTTTTTTTTTACATTCCAAGTTCGGATTCCTTCAACAACAACAACATTGACGCAACTTGGCGGAAACTGACTCACGTCCTGTAAGTCCTTCCTATATTACTTATAGTTATATAGAAACCAAAAACATCACTTTTTGACCTCCCCCTGCCTGCGTCCCCCCACCACCTCCTCCTCCTCCTCCTCCTCCTCCTCCTCTTTCATTTAGAAGCTATATAAAGAGGAGAAACTCAAACAGTGGGCCGGCATTGACCCGGTTTAAACCAATATTTACTGTCACATTAACAAGGGCAAACCTCTTTCTTTGTCCACGCTCTTTCTTCTCCTCTTCCCACTCGGTCGCTTTTTTTTCCTCCACTTCTCAACATTTTTATCGTCTACACGTCTGCCTTTTTTGTTTCTGCTGATAAGACAAATATGGGCGAAGATAACTACGGAACCCTTTTTTTGTCTCAACTGCATTCCAGATCTTTAAAAGGTAACTTTTGAAACAACTGCGATCTATAAACAAAGGCCTAAAGACAAATGTGGACAGAGATCAACGACCTTTTCCTCAACTAAACTCACATTTGTTGTTTTTTAGTCGTTAAATAAGGAAAGGAATGTGAGCGGAAAATAAAGGGTCCTCTATCAATTCAAGACTTTCCTAAAATGATCACTCGACAAATTTAATAACAGGTTTCCAAAGTTAGCTGAACTCAGCTGCACGTTCCCCAAGGAACCATTAAGGCTGTTCCTTTTTTGATGATGACTGAACGGTCCTAGAAGAACATGTACGGCACAGTAACATGCTTAAATATGAGATTTTCTTTTAATATAGGCAACTGATTCACAGACGTCTGATAAATCCAGCTCTCGGCCAAGATCTAGTACTGATCTACTGATCTAGTACGACTTTTAGTGCTTTCCGTAAAGTGAACGAACTAATGAATGAGCTCATTGTTTGACAGATATCAGCATCAGTCTATTCTGGGCCCAGTTTTACAGAAGAGAAAAACAAAACGCTGTGATTCACCAGCATCCTTCGAGGAGTGTGGCACAAAGTGTTCTCCTGTTAAAGTGTCACACGGTTCATACAGCGGGAGGTCACTGTGATCTGACATGTAGATGGTAACAAATTATGAGAAAAAAATAATAAAAATTCTGCTCCACATTTAAGGTTTGGAAGGATTTAGATTGAATACTTGTACATTTAAGGTTTGGAAGGATTTAGATTTTATACTTAACTTTCAAATATCCATTCAGTTGCATGATATGAACATGAATATCCATTCAGTTGCATGATATGAACTGATGACCAAAAACAGATGACAACACGGCCTTCGCCGTCACCAGCGGCCAGTTCTAAAGTGTGATGTCATTCTACGATGAACGCGTTTGTAGTTTTATCTTTTTTCTTCAAATCTCGGACTTGTCTTTGATCTTTAAACCGCCCTCTTGTGGTTTTTAGTCTTCTCATTGTGGAGAAGCGGTTTTGCTGAATCTGTTTAAATGTCGCCCAGACCACTAGGGGGTGTTAATGTGAGGTCTTCTATTGTTTTTTTGTTTTGTTTGGTCTATAAAATGTAGACTTTGTCAACAACCCACAAGGACCTTCCAGGAGGACATTCCTCTCTGTGTGTCCTCTGATTTCTTTGCAGGAATTAAAAGCTGTACAAAAGTCACTCGGACGAGCTCCGACTTCTGCAACTTCTCCAACGACTTCTGTGATTAAATTCCCGTCCAATCCAATTAGTGGTGTCTCTGTGTGAAGACACTCCAGCGGTCATTCACAGCCAACTGTTGGCTCCGTGTTTGTTCTTCCCTGGCTTTCATGAATGAGCCAAACACTCTCACTGACACAATGGTGTGATAAAGGGCCCATTGAGAAGTCAAGTGAATGCTCAGTCATGGGAGGGCGTACAACCAGGGCTGCATCAAAGGGAGGTTGCGAGGGCGAGCAAACACCAGAAGACAACGGGATTGAGCCGAGACGACACTCGGCTCCAACATGTCACAACCAGAACCAAGAGAACTTCATTAACTTCATGTTCCTTTTTTTTTTTTTTTTTTTCACTCAAGGCATGGAACCACTTAAACAACGACCTGCAGAGAAATCCTCTCAATGTGAAATTGGTGAAAATATAAATGGGACTTTGTGATTAGTTGGAACAGGTTAAGATAAAGCTTGGATATAGTTTTACAGCTGCAGGGAAGGAAATTAACATTTTTGTTTCTGCTATTTTGTCTCTTTGAAACATGTTTCTCTGACATTCCTGATTGTTTCCAGGAAAACTTCATGAAATGCTGGAAATTACTGTGTTGATTTAGCAATAGTTGACAGACACTTGGCTTTGAATTATTTATAATATTTTTTAGATCACATAGGTCAAACTCACGGCCTGCGGACCAATTGCTGCCTGCCAAGTTATTGTATGCGGACCGCAGGAGATAAAAACAAACAAACTTTATAATAAATGGATAAAAAAATATAGCCATAATTAATTGAAAATAATTTCTAGACAGATCAATTATCTATTATGTATTTAACAACATCTAACTCACTTTTAGCCATGTTTCCTCAACATAACATGGATTCCAACTGGACATTTCGAGCTTAGACTTGAAAGTTGACTATTTTTTTTTCCGTCGTGGTTTGCGACTAGCGCTGGGCTTTGATCGTTCGTTTTTCTCCGACCTGGGGTAGCCTTTGGCGTCTGGCCAAATGTAACTTGACCAGTTGCAACACATTTAGCTCCATAATTGGACTTCTCCACGTGACTCCATCAATCACGGCAGTTCCTTCGCTCCTCATACTCCAGTAGCAGGATGGGAGGAAACCGCAGCTGTCAGAGTCAGTGATAACACGGCCGTGATAAAAGAGAGCTGCGGGGAGAAAAAGGAAAGAGTCTGGAAGACGAGACAGGAGGAGATGGACGGGCAGCAGAAGAAAGAGACGGGGGTCGGGGCGGACGGCAAAAGTGACAGAAAGAAAAGGGGGGAGATGACCTGGTGGGGACAGGGGTGAGAGGAAGAGAGAGAAGAAGAGGAAGCAGTAAAGAGGAGAAGATTTAGGGAGAGAGGAGGAGGTGAGGAGAGGAGATAAGGTGACGAGGTGAACGGGGCAATCAGCGGTCAGTGAGTGAGTGTGTGTGTGTGTGGTCAGTGATTTAAAGCAGCAGGAGGTTGAGTGACTTGTGACAGGTTAGCAGGTGGGGACTGACACACACACACACACACACACACACACACACACACACAGACATGGGGGGCAGCTCTGCCTTTTCATGATTTTCTCTAAGTTCTGCTAAAATTCTCATATAAAAGAGTAAAAACTTCCTGCATTGTATCAGAATGATTCTAATTTCACCAAATTGGTGCGATCAAGTTTCAGCTTCTTGGCATCAGGTCGACACATTGTATCAGAATGATTCTAATTTCACTAAATTGGTGCGATCAAGTTTCAGCCAAACCACATTCTTGGCATCAGGTCGACGTGATGATATAAGTTAAGACAACAGAGAGAAAACATTTTGGTTAAAATTATGAAAATAATTTTAAAAAACTGTGTTTAAGCTGTTGCTTTATGTAGTACATTTAAACACAACAACAACAGTTCAATTTGTCAACCAAAACCAAATCAGACAGAATCATATATTTTTATGCAAATAAATTAAAAAAAGGAGAATTTTTTGGTCAACATTCTAACGTTAACACACCACCATCTTCAAAACCATCACCTGAAATAACACCTTAACTATTTTACATCACCAACTTCCATCCATCTCATCTTTTATTCCATTTTAAATATGACATCATGTGTTTTTCCCTCGTGTCTTTTTTTTTGACTCATGTTGAATCAGCCTTATTAAGGTCAGATTTCTCTCTCTCTCTCTCTCTCTCTCTCTCTCTCTCTCTCTCGCTCTCTCTCACGCGCTCAATACACACAACCTATTCTCCCCTCTGCTGCTCATTTTCATGCCCAGTTCACACAGTGAATGAGTGAAAAATGTGCGCTGTGTGTCAGCGTTTGTGTGAATGTTGTGCGGGGACAGTGTCAGAGGCAGCGTTGAACCCCCCGGACAACGGCGACAGACGGGGAGGGAAAAACCAGAGGATGAAGAGGGCGATAGTATCAGACATGACGGGCCGCTGAGAAATACGTAGGCGTGGAAACGGGAATGAATGAGTTCAACTGTTGGTCCCCAAAATAACAGCCAAGAAATGATGTAAATACAGGAATAAAAAGAAGGCCACTATTAAAACGAGGTGCGGTCCACTGAGTCACTGTGGAAAAGGCTGCGAAATAGAAAGAAGCAATAAAAAAAGAGAAAGGTCTTTTGAATGATATGAACGATAATGACAAAGATGATGATGATGATGATGATGATGATGATGATGAAGATGATGAGGGTCAAAGTGGTGATAATGAGAAAATAACCATCTGGACACATGACACGAAACATCCAGATTTGACTCTGTTTTTCAACCACACGTAGCCTTGAGCTTTAGCTCCCTTTAACACAGACGGGGGTGTAAATTCTCTTATGAACCAAAGGGGGAGCCAGCAGAGAATGTTTGTGAACCCCTGCTTTAACGCATTAGCTTTTCACATGACCATAACAGAAAGGCAGGCACAGGTGGAGACACCAGGCTGTGACATCTACGTTAAACTAACAGTGAGACTGAGAAATAGTTTCCGACCTGATCTGGATGCCGTACAGCAGGACACACGCACACGAACAAGCACACGGTGGTTTTGGCCTCCTGAGCCAAAACCACAGGTGAAAAGAACGAGACTGTTCTATTGATCCGCTCTTGTAAATGGAATCACTGGCAGATTCTCTTGATCGTAATCAGCAGAATGAACCGCACTCATTCCTGCAGGTCGGTACATGAACACGGGCTTTGATCGCAGCCAGACGGAGTGAATCCCCAAAGTCTTTTTTTGTTCCACTTTGGCTTTGCTCACAAACGTGTGGTAATAAATTGAACTAATATGAACTCGACCGACCGACGGCGGCTCGGTGGTGACTGTGGGGGTTGAAGCAGCGTCTATGGCAGGAAGCGTTCAATTGGGAGCAGTTGGCACTGCAGTGGCCCTGGTGTGTGGTGAACAATGGAGCTAGCTCTCTTTGTTAGTGTTTGTCCTGTAGGAAAATCTGTCAGCGCTCACAGGAAATTAAAGTCACATGACAGTCAAGATGATTCAGGTTCCTCGGTTCAAAATAAATGACACAGTACACACAGTACACACAGTACACACAGTACACACAGTACACACAGTACACACAGTGCGCTGAGGAAAACCTGTACTGGCCTCAAATCAAATCATGTTTCCAAAACATCTGAAATGAAAACACAGTTTTTATTAAGTTACTAAATTGTGACATAACTTGCTTTGTAATAACTGCTGTGATAATAATAATGAAATTATTATGAAATAATGAAAATTAACTTTAAAAAAATGGAGGTGTTGTTTGAAGAGGAGTGTGCGATTAAAGATCATTTTCAGATTATTGCACCCCCTGCAGGTGAGAAAAGTTGATTTTCTTTTAAGGACAAAAAAAAAATCAAATCATATTTGAAGCAAAGTGCTGCATTTCTGTACATGGAAAAGTGGTAGGAAATAAATCAAAAGCAGTGAAATTTGGACTGGAGCATGTCAAAAAAGAAGAGACAAATAAAGATTTGGGTTTTAGTATCTGTTTTAAGAGACACTTTAGGAACGACGGGAGTCAACGAAGACAAATGTGAGGCCTCGTACGTTTGTGTAAAGCTGAGGTTTCTGGCAGCTATGATGACAGAAAGACAAATTGTGACTGAAGACAGGACCATAATGGAAAGAGAAGACCTCACCTGGAGAACATGCACACACAAACAGACGTTCCCAAAGCAAAGCCCATACCATGTTCTAATAACAGGCTGTCGAAACAAAACACATCCCCTCCTCTGTCATCTCTGCCCCTCCCCTTTCCATGCCCTCAGCCTACTTCCACTAGCCCTTCTTCCGCTCCTCCTCCTCCTCATCTCTTCTTGGGAATTTTGTCTGTATTTACAGTTCCTTCATGCAATCTATCTATTATTGTTCTCTCCTCTCACACACCCCCTCCCATCTGTGAAAACAATGCTTCCACTATCACACACCTGTGGAATGAAACCACATACACACACACATCTGAGTGCAAAGTAAAAAAACCTCCAGGCTGATATGATAATGTTGAATAACTGAGTATGAACTGGGTCAAAAGGTGAATGAAAAAAAAGAAAAAATCTTTTTAAATGTATTTATTAATATACCCAGGTCCTTGAATCGCAATGTCATACCATTCCATTTGTGGTCTGACATCCTTGAAATCCTTGAACCTTTGAAACACTAAATCCTTGAAATTTGATAAGTGTGTCTTTTTTCCAAAACGATTTATTTATGAAGCTGATCCACTGATATCAATGCTTAACCCCTCATCATGTGTCTAAACATTTCCGGTACTAGCTGTTCCTACTAGCATGCTAAAATCACAAACCCGTAGGAATAGCTGACAAAAATGTACTGTAACAAAACTCTTTGGTCACATGTTTCTACTGCATTGACTTATTTGGTTCAACCCTTTTAGCTCTTAGCCTGTTAGCAAGAACAACATTATGCTGAGTATGAACTGGGTCAAAAGGTGAAAGAAAAAAAAGAATTTTTTTTATTATCCCATTATTTTGAAGCATGATTTTAATTTAAGTTAAGCATTTTGTTTTTAATACTATATCATTATTTTAAAACATGAATTCAGTTTTTTTAAATCCAGGTTTTTATTCACTTTTATTCACAGAATTTGTGAATTTGTTATATTGTTTAGCAACATTTAGCTTTTGGCTAACAACAATCACAGCAGCCTGTAGTGATTCATGAGAAATGAATGACTCACCTACTGCTAGCACTTACTGCAAAGAGCAGATACTGCTTTAGTAACAACGTTTAGTTCTTGCAACACTACAAATAATAAACAGCCGTAGCCAATCGTACTTTAAAACACCTTAAAAACCTCCCACGAGCTGTAAAACGTTTGTCTTAAAAGTGTCATAATTAACCTATTACGTTTTGAGTAACTGCAGAAATGTGTTTGTGAGGTCAAAGTGCCTCCGACCTCTGACCTTTTACTCTACAGAGATAGCCCCTGGCTATAACTAAATGACAGCATTAAGGTGGAAACTGTGGGATTGTGGTGGGAGAAAGGAATGAGTGGTGGGGGATAAAAAAGCCAATACCTTAAAAGGGTGAGACGTGGTGGTGAGGAGAATAATGGTAAAGAGGAATGTGAGGGGACGATAGGAAAAAGTCTGAGATAGAAATGCTCTATTTTGGGCTGTCGTTATCTGGAGGTGATTAGGAGAACATTTGTTTCACACATTGACGACATAAACTCGTGGCCTTTAATCTGAGAATTGAAAAAAACGGGGAAGTCATCAATAGCGGCGTTTCTTTAATAATCCACAGCGCTCAGGTTGTTAACTGCTGAAACAAAATAGGCCCTAAATTCCTGGAGACAAAGTCAAAGCTGGATGAGAACAGACTGTACCTGGTTCATAACCCACTGCTGTAAAGATGTGATTTGCTGATACTCATAATGAGACCTCACCTCCTTTTTTTATCTGTAATCTAAAAGCTGAAGAAAAAGCCTCAACCAGCACTTTATTAAATTACTCCATGTGGCCGACTCTTCTTTACCTCACAATATGTCAGAGTAATTTACATCCTGCACTTTGCTCAAGGGCAACTCACTGTAAATCAAAGTGGGGTTGGAAAACTTCATTTATAATATGCATAAATTAGTCATCTGTGTGCACCATACAGACATCAGTCCACCGGAAAAAAAAAAAAAAAAATTACACACATGACGTTATCATAGAGGGGCCTCTGGTCTTTTGACACATTTGCAATTTATTCAAAGTTTTTTCCACACAGTGTTGTCCCAGGAGTGGTAGCAAGAGAACAACAATGGTACTCTGTCGTCACAGTCACCGCAACAGGAAGTTCATACATTTGACGAACAATATACCCCGATGATGAACAGTTTTTATAGTAAATGACACATTTTCAGATTTTAAAAAATTACTGAAATATATATGTATATGAAACATATACTGTATATGTATATATGAAATATATAGTATATATATGAAACATATACTGTATACTTATATATGAAATATACAATATATATATGAAAAAATATATAAAATATATATACATGAAGTGGTGGGGGGTGCACATTAACAATCCCCTATTCCGCGGGTTCAGACAGGTTAACTGGCATTCCAGTCTTTCCCTCTTCTCTTTGTCTTTTATTCAGGCAGAGGTAGAGGAGTGAGGCATGATACACTTACACTCACACACACACACACACACACACACACACACACACGCACACACAAAATGTCATGCCCAAGCTCACCTACATTCTTTCATCCAAAACTGAAACCTGGTAACCACAGACCCTTCAACACCGCTTTTCCTCCGTCTCTACGAAGCGTTCATGTCCGAGCAGCTACTACATGAGCGCAGTAGTTAAAAAAAAAGAAAGAGCCGGAATATAACAGAATATAAGAGTCTGCTCCCTGCTGGTCAGTCCACTTCTGTATTTAACTTTGTGAAGTTGTGGAGATCTTCTGAGCTACAAAGACACACACGTCTTCCTGCTTCTCTAATTAGAATTTATAAAACCATGAGAAAAGGCTACAGGGGGATAAAGGACGGAGACACAAAGCAGGGGTTGGACGGCCACTTGTAGGGATAAGAAGTGCATCCACGCAACGTATGCACTCAAATGCTTGAGCACACAGTGGACGTCTCTTATTTGCCCCCTGAACAAGGAGGGCACTTGAAGAAAGGGCCCCGCGTAAAAGAGACGCATCCACACAAAGGTCGGACAAAAGCAGTTTTTGAAGACGCTGAAGGAATCAACGTGTTCGTCTGAAGCCAAACTCCTCACGACTTTCATGGTCGATTCTTTAGATGATATTTTGTATTTAAAATGAAGTCAAAGTGTGACCCGGGAAAATGTTTTTGTTCATTTAAACCAGTGGTTCTCAGTTATTTTCTGTCATGCGCCCCCTTGGGGACAGAGATGTTTTCACGCCCCCCTGTGACCCACACCCCGCAAATTCAAATACTATTGAGAACCTGATAACGTGTATATTTTTATCTGTTCAAACCACTGTATGAGTTGCTGCCACCTAGTGACCTCGCCGCGCTCCCCCAGTAGAAGTACTGATTTAAACCAACATTAAATGAACGGTCGTGGTCTCGTTTGTTTAGATACTTAATAATACCAAAGAACTCGGTAGAATTCAGTCGAAAACCATCCAAAACTTGAATGTTTATATTTGTAGCCGCTGCGGTACTTAAGGTCCTGATTTATTTCACATCTGAGAGGAAAGTTTCAACAGTTTATCGCGCTCTTTGGCAGCAGGCACAATTACAGTGGAAGATTGAATCACTGTGGCAAAAGTCCAGTCAGTTTCATTGGCTGTGCAGAGGAAGTGAAACAGACATTAATGAAGATTTTGGATTTTGTGGTGGATTTAAGGGAGAGGAACGAAACTGTACACCTTAGTTTTATGATACTGAAAAAAAAAATCCTGAGATTGAATGAGTCAAAGAAGGAAAGTTGTTTAGACATGTCCTGAGGACAGACAGAGGACATACTGGAGGCAGGTCTACTGTGGGGTGACCGCCAAAAGAAGCCCACAGACGAAGGTGACGGAAAACATCTTCACTCAGAAAACATTCTGTCAGTGAACAAACAAAACCACAAACGATTAAAGTCCCAGTTCCTACCTGTCCAAGGTTCAGGGTGACGTTGACCTGATTGAACTCAGTGCTGCGGGACAGAGGTGGACTCTGCCACCATCGCTCGGTTCCATCGATGGCGTTGGTGATGGGATGGGCTCGATCGCTTTCCCCCTGGTTGCAGATGTCACAGTACTGACCCTGAGAAGTTACAGCAGAGACGTGGAGTGAGTCACCGGTGGAGGCTTACATGACAAGAACGTTCCTTCTTTATCTTTATTCTTCAGAGAAACGGAGAAGGTTAACAAGTCGTTCTGGTTCATACAAAAGTGACGTCAAAGAGTGCCCTGAATGTACAGGTTCATAGGAAACACAGCTATACCACATTTTCACTACAACGTCACTATTTATCGTCCACGGTTGAATTCCTCAGTAGATCACATCACTTGAACTCAACACCACTTGATGCAGTTTGTGAATTTGTAGATGGGAGATTTGTACCTCGTGTCCAAAACTCACACACAGTAGGTCAAACTGTACTGTACTGACAAAACCAGACTACAGTTAAACCTGCTCTGGTTTTGCCCATGGAAACACTAAAGGGCCAGTGCAAAGATCCAGTCAGTTTCTGCAGTTTCTTTCTGGACCAGACTTTGTGCACAGTGGATTATTAATAATTCTTGTCTTACATATCGCCTGTATGAACCCGACCCCTAGGTGTCAGGGTTTCAGTCCAGACACAATGCATAGAAACTTGAAAGACTTAACACAGTCACCGTGAACCCTAATAAAGGAGTGGATTTATTTCCAGTGTCTGTCCCTGCAGCTACCTGGGTCGAGTTTCTGGTGCCTGAACAGAAAGTTGACTCCACTCACTGTAGATTAATGTACGACTGTGGTTATCGCTGCTATTATATTCCTGCTCGTGGGTTTGGGTTGTTTTGTAAATTCTATCCCTTTGGCCCAGTCTGGCTTTTTTTGTGCTAAATCAATTCACAAACTCGATCTACAGTCTCACTGCAGCCACGGCCGACACTCCCCACGGGGGTTTACCGTAATCAAACACTGTCATTTTCAAAGCCCACACCACATGGTATAGAAGTCAACACAAACTAAAGCGTGCTGTAGTTCAACAGCCGTGCGGAATCTTACGGAAAATACGTTCACGGCCCTCGCTCATATCCACTTGAACCGGCTTCTCACCACATTGTTTTCTCAATTGTCCTGTGGCCCTCAGGTAATACCAGTTTGGTTGTCTAAGCGTTTGACTCAAACCTCTGGTGGCTATGTAAGCGTTAGCACGAACTAAACAAGCACGGACTTGAACAAAAGGCAGGGTTTTAAGATGTTATCTCTGCAGGTCACGGAGGTGAAAGGTCGCAGCGCAGCATTTGACTCCACCCCTCCACTGTGCGCCCTGTCGTCCTCCGTGTGATTCCGCGTGTTACTGTTTCCTCTACGACTTTAAGCGGCTACGTTTTTCCACTTGATATAAAAGCTTCAGCTGTATTAAACTCTTTATTCTAAGTCCTGTCCAGGTGTTAGGGTTGGATTTTAATGGTGAAACAATCACGTTTGCTGCAGACAGCTTTTCTCCAGAACCACATTCCTCATGTTCTGCAGAGCTGTAATTATCCCAGTGTGTCATACAGTACAATGTGCTCACCAACCCCATGGAGTCACAGCAACAAAGCGGCAAAAAAAAGCAAACCACCTTCAGTCAATATATGAAGGCAGAGGTCGGGGGTTTCAGGAAATGACCCGATAACCCAGGAAATCTGAACAAGGTTGATGAAATATAGCTTTTAACAAGTCAAACGGTAGCAAGTAGTAAATGCTCACCAAGAACCAGCCTAAAATCAAACAGATAATTTACCCATGAGCCAGTGAGTGGGCCATAATGTGCTTACATGGTTACAAAAATTGCAAAACTGAGTGAAAAATACTTGATTTTAAAAATAACTGGATGAATTTTAGCCAACACAAAATGAAGGAAAATCTCTTCTATGCCCAAAGTAAGGAATGTGGGCCAGCTGTGGCCCATCAAAGAGTTACATTTGCCAGATTTATACATTAAACAAACATTAGTAAGGAATGTGGGCCAGCTGTGGCCCACCAAAGAGTTACATTTGCCAGATTTATTTATTTTAAGTGTCCATAACATCTACTAGTTTGTCTTTGGGAATTTGTGAAAACGTAAATATTTTAATCAACGTTTCATCCTGTATGATGCCGAGCAGGAAGTCAGGTTGGCTCAGTGACAGACTCTCACCTGCAGGATATCCTCCCCCTGCTGGTGACTCAGCCTCACATTCACTTACATGTAAATTCTAATGTGCACTCCAGGTTCTGGCTGGCCTGCAGACCACTCACACCAAGTTTCCAATTGGGGAACTCACACTTTTTGTCCAACTAGCACTGTATTTTACCATTTTAGCCCAACTGTCCTGCCTCCTTGTGCACTGTATTTTACCATTTTAGCCCAACCGTCCTGCCTCCTTGTCTCTCCTCACTCCTCACTCCTCACCCCTCTCACATCACACATCTATTTTTATCAGAAATGGAAGCTGCGTGGACTTGGATAGAGATCCAGGTGAAATCACAACCTTGTCTTCACAGGTTACATTCCCAAACACACGTGCATCCAACCACCAGCACTAACACACAGCATAAACCCAGATTACCAGGCCTCGTCCAATGAACACTCAGCAGAACGCTTCACTCTGGAGATAATTAAGACCACCAGGTACATGATGGGAGAGTCGAGCATGAGCATGTCCACCTTTTTTTAGACTCTAGGGTCCAGTGGTAAAAGCCAACTGTTTATCACCATATTTGGCCCAAACTCTGTCAAACTATGACAGTCAGGATTTACTCCGCAGGTTAAATGTTTTACTAAAGATTTGAACAAAGTTGTTTAGGCTAATGAGGCTCACAGGAGGAAAACACTAACAAACACACTCTTCTGTAATCTCTTCTCCTATTGGTTTATTTCATAGAAACATCACATCGCTGTCAAATCAAACCAGGATTACCCTGAACACTGAGGTACTTTTCTGGCCTCGTGCGTGTGAACGGAACAAGTGGGTGAACCACAACGGCCCGGCACAACGGGGTAAACCTCTTAACCTAAACACACAACGCAGCCTCCGTGTGTTAATGACCACAGTTTCTTGGTTTATCATTAGAGCTGCACTGAGCTAACTGTGCTGCAGTGTGGATCCAGGAACCAAATGAAGAACAGTTTCTGGAGGTTAAGACCAGAAGAGTCACTTGGTAATTTGGCAGTATGTCTTCAGACGTGACATGCGTACCATGATGATCGCTAACTTTCGAGTGGAGCCAAAAGAAAAAGTCAAGTCAAGTCAAGACAATATTTATCTAGAATCTTCTCATAGGACAGTGGTGAAGATAGAAAATAAAAGTGACTAAACCCAGACTGATCAGAGGGATGGGGTCAGGCACCGCGAGGAATGTGGGCAGCAGGTTGAAAAGACACAGTCGGTCTGTGCGTTATCGCCTGGTGGGCTGATGTAATGTTTAACCCACAGAACTGCAGTAATCCTTGGTAGGTCAACTAGTGCCCCCCCCCGCAGGCTCAAGGGTTGTTTTACAGCCTCACAAACTCCACATCACATTAAAAACTCATCTGACCAAGCTCTGGTCAGAGGGTGAGGGGGGGGGTGAAGCTCCTCCGTTTTTATATAAGTGGCCTGTGTTAAGTGTGGCCAAGTCCCACAAAGGAAGCAGTGCGTGAAATAATGATTTAGCAGTGAGGCTGGAGCCTGGTGCACAGTGCTGCCCCCCTCTGTTCAACTCTGGCATCTGCAGCGTGTTCAACATAAGACACTAGGAATTTAATAACAGGCAATAAAGTTAAACGAAAACCTTGTCGTAAAAACTGATATGAAAGACTGTGAAACCAGATATAACTGTTTTAGCATTGCAATAAACTGAAAATATTTAAATTAAAATTTATATTAAAAAAGTTATAACAAACACTAACTCTGACTCAATAAAGACAGAGTGAAGCTGCTGAGACTCACAATAACAAGTGAAAAAAGTACTAGTGTACAACTGATCAATGAATATACACTTAAACATTTGAATATAATGAAGTATAAATGACTAGGAACGTCGTAGGGCTGAGTACATCACGGTTAACATCACGGTTAACCGAATGAAGTCCATTTTATCGATGAAAACCAAACAATTAAACAACAATTAAATATGTTTGACGTACAAAGCAGTACTGTGCAGTAATGGATGTAATGAAACTTTTTTTTTTTTACTTCCTCACCTGGATGGTCTGGCTCGGATCCCCGGACACCGGGCCTCCCACCAGTTTACAGTAAAGGTCTTGCAACGTCCTGCCGGTCTCGTCCACTCCGCAGGTCGCCGTGGCGGTGATCTTGGTGCCCTCGGCCAGGTTAAAGTACGGCGGGTGCAGGCTGTAGCCGTTTACCCCGTGAGCAGGCAGTTCCTGTGCCAAAGTGACCCGGCAGCAGGCCACCAAGAGCGGCCAGAGCAGCAGCGACACCCGCGTCCGGCTGCGCTGAGGCGCCGCGGTACTCGCCATCATTTCCACCTGTCCTAGCGATCCCGTCCGACTGAAGTTGAGAAAAAGAAATGACTGGTGGGTGTGGGGGAGAACCGAGTCGTTAACGTCGGCTCTAGAGACGCATTTGGGGGTGGGGAAAAAGTTGTGTGGGAAACAAAGCGAGAGGAAGGGGTGAGTTTTTAGTCCTGGAGAGCGGCGCGTCGAAGTTTGCGTCCTCCCGCGCCTGTGTGTCGCTCCAGCAGGCACTGCCTTCCTCTCCTTCCCTGCCTCCGTCCCCCTCTCTCCCACCACCTTCCCTCTGATTGCCTCCCCGTCTGTGTTGGCTCGACCTGTGGTTGGAGGAGGAGACATCTTAATCCACTGGTTAAAGGTAGAGAATGGGAATATTCTTAAAAACAAACAAACAACCTCGTCATTTTAATTAGTCCCAGGAACTATTTTTCGGTCTGTCGATCAGGTGCTGCTTTACCACCGTTGACTTGTTTGATCTATTATTTCTATGCAACTGGACACAATACTTTCTCCTGGACATTTTTAAATTTAAAAACCCAGCAGGTGGCAGTAATGCAACCCAAAGAATGCAGAGATGATTTTAATACAAATAATAGACAACATAAATTTGCAAATCAAATATTTTTCATGTCATGAAATATAAGGCTACAACATATGACTGAAGAAAAACAACAACCAATGAATGAATGAGGACACATGCCACGTGAATGAGTGTTAATAGACGTAGACATAACAAGCCGCTCCAACAAAGCATGGCTCCGGGATCTGATTGACATTTGTTGGTACTGTTAATTCCATCTGTGTGCAGTGAGACAGAGAGGAAGAGAGAGATCAAATCCTTCTTCATAAAATAAACACACCGACCGTGGTGACAAAAATCTGCCGGCAGAGATATTCATCACACCCAACGAGTGTAAGTAGCTTATGGAATGGAAATGCTACACATCTTCATCAGACCAAATGAAAAACTAAAGGTAACGTGGCAGCAGAGTGGCGCAGCGGAAGCGTGCTGGGCCCATAACCCAGAGGTCGATGGATCGAAACCATCCTCTGCTAGGAGGTGTAGCTTAAGTTTCTGTTTACTAAGTTACATATTTAGACATTATGTGACGCTTGAACACCTTACGGGTGATTTGAAATCACTGACTGTAGCACTTGTACCAGAGTGTGACATATATTTGTATTTCTACTGACCCTCTGGTTTTGTCTCCTAAAACAACACCAGTCGTCCAATCATATCACCTTCAGTAATAGTGCTGTAACATTGGCTGCACTGTAATGCAGTAATAGTGCTGTAACATTGGCTGCATTTTAATTTTCACATAAAGAACTCATATACATGTAACATAAAGATGTAACAGTCCACCTACAGTGAAGCAGAGTGGCGCAGCGGAAGCGTGCTGGGCCCATAACCCAGAGGTCGATGGATCGAAACCATCCTCTGCTAGGAGGTGTAGCTTAAGTTTCTGTTTACTAAAACTAACATAGGTAGTCATTTTGTGAACCATGAACATCTCAGGACTTGCATGTTGAGTGTGAGAAATGTTTGTATTTTTATTGACCTTCCAGGTTTGTCTCCAAAACAACAGCAGTCGTCCAATCATATCACCTTCAGTAATAGTCCTTTAACTCTGGCTGTAATTTAACTTCACATGACAAACCTATGTAAGTGAAAGACAAGGTTGTACCTCTCTGACTCAACAAAAAAGTGTCTACTAGAGAAGCAGAGTGGCGCAGCGGAAGCGTGCTGGGCCCATAACCCAGAGGTCGATGGATCGAAACCATCCTCTGCTAGGAGATCTACGTGTTTGTAGTCTGAATCACTGACTTCCTTCACATTTTGTTTTTACCTTCTTTGAGATCTCACCATCTGTCCATGTCAACGCCCTTAAATCATCGTCATCGTCTCATTAATGTCAGGAGTCTGAACTCTCTGCCAAGTCATTCCACAGAAGCCAAACAACAAATGGGAAATCAAACCTCACTCACACGTAGAAAGATGGCTGCCTGACAAACACACCAAACAAACCAATCAGTCAGACAGGTGCTAAAGACAAACACAGACAGGCACACACACACACACAGACACACACGCAGGAGACCACACACCCGGTCCATTCCTGGTCTCTGTGATCACTGAAGTAAAGGTTTCAAACAGAGAGTTGTCTTAAACTCAAATGTTATCTAACCATAACAAAATAGATCAGGGTTCAAGGTTTTGGATCTGGTTCACTGTATCCAGTAACGACTTAACAACTAATTAAACAAGTAAGGTCAAGTGGTCACTGAGTTTAATTTAGTTTTCATTTTATTTTTTAGCATTTTTCCACAACTTCAGAACTAGTATTACAATAAAAAAAACTCTACAATTATTATTATTATTATAACACATTGGAGCTATAGGCAATTTGTAATAGTATTATCTTAATAACTATAATTATAATAATTATTTTATTATCTATCTTGTTTATAGGGTCTTTTAGAATGCCCAAAAATGTACAAAAAATGGTCACGATTTTATCGTTGAATTTGAGGTGATCCTGCAGAATACAGTTTTTCAAACGACCACATGAAAACAGAAACAGGACAAAGAAAGAAGCAGCTTTCGGTGCTTAATGGACACACCACTGCCTTGCTCGAGCTAGGATTAGAACCAACAACCCTCCGATCAGAGACACGGGCACACGCAGTTGTCAAAGGGAAATTTAATTTAAAAAATGTCTGACCTTGATTTTTCTCTAAATGTGAAATTCGATGTCTTTTTCACTTTATTTCACCTGCGTCTCCTTGACGTTGACGTTGAGGCTGAGGTGTCGTACATGGGCAGTGATGTGTTCCCTCTCCTGGGAACACCTGAGCAGGTGTGTGTTTACGTCTGCCTCTGTCTTTTCTCATGGACTTTGGAGCGCTGCTGTCTAATTAGACTTCAGGAACCACTTTAGAAGATGAAAGAGAGAGAGAGAGAGAGAGAGAGAGAGAGAGTTAACAGCTGCTCAGGTGAGTCCAAGACCGATATGTTCTCTGTAACTGATGGACTGGCAGAGCAAGACACACAATAAGACACAACAGAAAAGTTAAAGACTTTCATCAGGCAGGAATCCCCGTTCCCATGTGTTTGTATGTAACAGTGTCCAGAGTCCGAGGTCCTCACACGTCCACGTCCACTTCCTCCGCTGTCGATCAGGCACAGACTGAACTCTGAGCTGCGCTGCTGTCTGACTGACAACCACACCCCTGCATGAGCACACACACACACACGAACAGAGGTCAGCGACCTCCCGTAGTTTTAAGAAGTCTTGAATGAGTGTGTTAAGGCCTCAGAGCTCCATTCACTAACACACTAGAACATTCCACAGGCTGTTTGCAGGATTTAAACCCACAACTGCGGCACTTGTACGATTTGATGGTCTCTCCTCCAGATCTGCACAGAGTGATTTTGATTACACTCTAATAACCATGAGACTCCGCAGGTTGATGGTACAGAGGTCGGAAACTCTGTGATTTTTACCAAAAACTTCAGTCACAAGACACAGAGTTCACTCTCCTTCCTGGATGATCACTAGTTTTAGACTAAAATGGGTTCTATTAAAGAAGACAAGAAACTACAGACTGATGTCATAATCTCTTAATGCTGTGATTGTTACTCCACCTCTCTCTCTCTCTCTGTCTCTCTCTCTCTCTCTCCCTCACTTCTTTACTTCCTGGTTACCACAGAGACCAGAGGCAAAGTTGGTGATATGCCACTTGTTGTCATGGTAACTCTTAACTACACCTTCAGTGAACCCACTTACCCCCTGCTGCTCCCAACACACACACACACACACACAAACACACACACACAAACACACACACACTGAGGAAGTGAGAGAGAACAACAATGAATGAATTGGAGGGAGGAAAAGAGAGAGAGCAGTGAGAGTGAAGGAAGGACGGACGTCATGATGAGGACCGTCGGCCAGGATGAGGTCTCGGTATCCCATCAGCCCTTGCAGCTGGGTCGGTAGTTTAACATGGCAGTTTGGTTGTCGTTCACATCATTCACTGGAGCTCATTAAAAACGGATTTGATTAAAATCTCTTTTTCTCTAAAAAAGTTCTCAAAAGTTCAATCATGAGGTAAATTAAGACCAGATGAGAACCACGATGGTTCTTCTCCTCGATGGTTCTTCTCCTCGATGGTTCTTCTCCTCGATGGTTCTTCTCCTCGATGGTTCTTCTCCTCGATGGTTCTTCTCCTCGATGGTTCTTCTCCACGATGTTCTTCTCCTCGATGGTTCTTCTCCAACATTGTCATGGTTTTCATGGTTCTTAAAGGGGCAGTCCATTATAAACTTAGTATGTAATTAAAAAAGTGGGCTATATGAGAAGAAATTGTGCACCGATATATTAATATACTGAAGGGGCAACATGGTGGCAGAGGTGGTTAGCATCCCCACCTTACATTTAGAATGTCACCGGTTCGATCCTGTATGGAGTTTGCATGTTCTTCCTATGAGTGTGTTCATGGTCAGTCCAAAAAATTTACATAAAATAAAACAAAACGTAAAATTTGACTAAACCTATCCTCGAATATTTTAAAAACTCATTTTCCTCCAAGTGCATTGGTCCACAGTCAAAACTTTAATTCTCTTATCACCGTGTGCTGCAGACGTGTAGAAAGTCCTGCAGTGATAACAGTATTGAGTAAATAAAGTTTATTGTCTATAACCAACATTCCTCAGATGCTCCATCTGCCTCTGGTTCTGGATCAGCTAGGAAACAAATGACACACACACACACACACAGAGAGAGAGAGAGAGAGAGAGAGCGGATATGTTTGAAGTGCTGTGGGCTCGGGAGGGGATGTTTTGGGTTGACCGACCTAAGTGTGTGTTTGAGGCAGGTACGTGCATGCCCTCCGCTTTGTCTCCTCCAACAAAACACTTCAGCTCACAGACGGCCCTGGTGGTGGGGCCTCGCTCGCTCTCTCTCTCTTCTTTCTTTCCATTTTGTTATTTCACATGGATAAAGATTACACTATAAAACTGATCAAACTGATTTTGGAGTTATGTGAGTTATGTATGGGTTGTAATTAACCCTTTTTTTTTTTTTACAAAAACGTGGCCAACGATAACTTGTCAATTGTCGGCTTTACAAAAACATGGCCAACGATAACTTTTTAAACATTTTAAAAAGTTATACATTTTATTGTTAAACTATTTTATAGTTAAACATTTTATTTTTACTTTTTTTCTTTGTTATGGACATAAAAATAAATAAAGAGTAATATTTCTCAATGTTACTCAGCAGCAAATACTCGCTCTTTATTCATAGATTTTTATCACTGTACCTAAATGTGGATCAATTAGTAAAATTCAAAGAGATTTGGCCTAAAAATCCTGTCATTAAATTTGCAGTGACTTCTCATTTTCCCTTTTTTTAAATGTTGTAAAAACACATCAGGTTAAATGTCGTCATTGTTCCGCCTCCTTCCTTCTTAACTCAACTATTTTCTGCACAATTCTCACCAACTCTTGTCCTTGTTCTCTGTGTGTGTGGTTGTACTTCACGGGTCTTTGAGGTCAAATGTCACCACAGGTACTAATGTTTATCCCCTCTATCCACTCTTTCTCTTCATCCTTTTTGTCGCTCTCCCTCAGCAGAGACTCTTTCGCTTCACTTCCTTCACTTTGAAGTCTGGTAGCATCTGAGGGACGGACAAAAAGACGGCGAGAGAGATGAGACGGGGGCTGCTGCTGAGGACGGACAAAAGGACAAGAGACGCAGATGGAAAGATAGCAAGAGAGGAGAGAGGGTGATGAGGAATGAGGGTGAGGGTTTGATGTGGCTGAACATCCAGTCCAACAAACAGGAGAGAAAGAAGGAAATCATCAACCAAAACCCAAGAAGTTAAAAGTTAAACAGAAGCTAACAAGGCTGCCGTGAGATCACCTTTTTTTTCATTTTGCTTCTTCTTCTCCCACATCTTTCACTGCTGCATGTTTATGTTTATGTCAACATTAAGGATTTAAAGAATCTTTAACGGACGTCCAGTCCATTAAGGATATAAAGAATCTTTAACGGACGTCCAGTCGTGAGACCCTCTCGACCAAAGTCCCTTCTTTGAAGAGTGGAACACAGTGTTCTTTGTCCCCTGCATGTGCATGTGTGTGTGTATGTGTATGTATGTTAAGGTATGGTATGCAGGGGGCCAGGTGAGGGAGGCAGGGAGGGGCTGTGGGGGAGGTAGGTGGTGGGCAGCTTGAGGGGCTTCCAACCCTTTATGTTAAGATCATTGTTTGACGAGCTGCGACTCGCTGTGCGATTCCTCCCAGAGGCCGAGGAACGTCTCACATGTTTAGCATTTTGTTAAGACTGAGACTCGTGGTGACAAAAGGGAGGTTGATTCTGGTTTGGATATTTTGTGTGTGTGATCACTTTCTTAAAGACAAACCGCGGCACATCCTCTTCTACTGAGTGTTTCTCGTGGCTAACAGGTTTTGGTCATTTGAAGACCAGCAATTTTCCCATGATGCAACTCAAGAGCTTTAGTGCACACCACATTTTCTGGACTCTGTCATTAGACTGAGAGAAAAAGGACGAGAGTGAGTGAGAGACACGGAGCTTAGAGAGTGCGAGTCAACTGTTCTAAACGTTATTATCGGAGTCAGATTTGTTCGTAATAACATTTGTGGTGTGATAATTCAGACGTGACAGGACTACAATTACAGCAAGTAGACCATCGTAACCTGCTTTAGATTAACTGCTATATAAAATAAATCAATCATTTTCGTTTCTTTTTACTGTACTGTTGGAGTAAAATCACGTTAGTCATCAGAGAAAAGGTATTTAATTAGCATCGATTACACGTTGTTTTCCTAAATGTCAGTTTTTGCTAAATTATTTGCAAAAAGATAAAAACAAAAAGCACATCTGTTTCATCCAATCAGAGCTTTGAGAAAAAAGCCTGTGATAGAGAAAGGACAGGAGCTAACGATGACCTCGTCTCTTCACCTACAGGAGGAACAAACATGGAGAATGTGTGGGAACTATGCAGTAAAGCAGCAGTTGATGACAGCTATCATTAAGGTTAAAGACGCCCTGCAACCGCTCTCACACCACTGGGCCTTCACCTCTGCACTGTGTTCAGCTTCAGTTCCCTCCCTGTGCCTTCCACCTGCCCTGTTATTCCCACTGTGACCTCCACGTCTGATGTCCAATCATTTGTGAAGCCAGATGTTGCAAAGAGAAGAAAGAAACTGTATGATCTCTTCATTTTACCCGACAAAAAACAATCAAACAAAAACAACTTTTTAATGTAAAAAACAAACAAACAAAAACAACTTCTTAATGTATAATAACTTTGCATATTGTGTAAAAATAAAATCTCCAAATTTTTTTATTTTCACTGTTTATGACCATTACCATTAAAAAACAGCATCATAGCCTAACGTATTGCAATCAAGCTAATTTGGTTCTCTGCATCAATAACTCTTGCATTATTATAAATAATTTTACCGTCACTTTATTCCTAACTCCAATTTAAACACTGAACGTCAAATTACCATTTTTCTTTCTAGAGACTTTCAAAAATATCTCCCCAAGGAAACACAAACATCCGCATAATTCCCTCGTGTTCCACTAGAGGGACACCGAGAACAACTAGTGATATGTGCAGCACAGTTTAAGGATAATCGAAACATGATACTACCAGAAATTATAGAAATACAGTAATGACCGTAAAAATAGTATTTTTAAGTCAATGCTGCCCTCCTTTGGTTTCAATACGCCACTACAAGGACGTATACGTGTTGAAATCCGTGACAATTTGAGGGTCTACAAATATATTTAACTCTGTCTAATTGGACATTTGCAAGTTTAAATTAATAAATGTATTAATTTAAAAAAAGAAGAAGAATATGAACCAGTGTAGTTTAGTATCGGCTACAAAAAACAAGAACAATTAACTGGAATAGACTTTAAGACCCCGGGCTTACATAGCTGTCCAGGATATCGCCTGTTAACTAATGCAGTTCTGTACTGTATTATGAAGTCTTGTACTTGGTATATTTAATTTATTTAAGGAAGATATTCCACCTACTGGAATATTATCTCACATCCTGACCACTTGCATAAATCGTGACAAAAATGGAAACATATTTTAGTGAGGAGAATCTCAAAGAAAAAAAAAAAAGAACAGTGACAAATGTTTTATTTTTCCATTTTATTTTACAAAGTTCCACCACTTCTTTTACACGTTCCTGTAAAACAAAAAAATAGTTTAGCTGATCAATCTGACATTTGGGCCAATAGAAACAACTTCAGATAAAAAAAAATTGCATTTCAGTACAAAAACATAAAAGCAAAATAAAACACTATGTCAAATGTATTTCTCCAAGCTAGCTATGTATGTTAGTTAAGTTCTTACTTTGCAACAAGGCCGTCAGTTTTTGCCAGCCTGAGGATGGAGTCATCTGACTCACCCTGTAGAAAAAAAACAAAAAAAGTGTTACCCTTGGTGTCAAAAAAAGTTTAAAATACAGAGTAAGGCCAAAGTAAATTCATTACATCTCTGCCTGAAAAACTAGAGTGATTGGAGACAAACGTTTATATAAGAAACATCAGAGCAGGATCAAGATTTTCATCTTGACCCTGCTCAGTTAAACATAAGAGTGAAGTATAAACATAATAAATCAAAGATGTTTGACAGAAATGACAACTGTAGGTACAGCGACTATTACAGTTCTCAGACTTAGGCTGAAATATTACAAATACAATTTAATTGCAGACAGACTATTTTCACACCAACGTATAGTTAGGAACACGCCAAGAATCATTAGCTTCAAAGAATCAATCACTTTCATGTTGTCAAGACGAATGAAAGCGGCACAACAGGCTGTGAACCTACCATTCTACGGATGGGGCCACAGATGGCGTAGGTCTTGAACTGACCGTTGAAGCGACCAGTAACCTTGTCAACCTGCCGTTAGAAAATGAACAGTTGGTTATGATTGTATTTTTGTTGTTCTTAAAACAAAAACACTTTGTTTTTTAATGTGGACTGCTGCAGGAATTGGTGGGTACTACTGGTAAAATAAAGGTCAAATATATAATAATAATAATTAAAAAAGAAAAACCCAACAATTTAACCAGCATTCATGTTTAACTGCAAATTTAGCAAATAAGAGAAATATTCACCATCCAGATATCTTATTCTCTTTTTTAGTCTAGTCAAGGTTTGAATATTATCACCATTTTAAAGTCCCTTGATGACCAGTCTTTTAGTCAAGTGTAAAATGGTTACATACCTCTAAAACAACCATTTTGCTTATGGTGTTTGTTAATAAATGACACAAGACAAACGTATACTTTATCCATTTATAAATATTTTTAAAATGTTCATTAAGTCTCAACGCTGACACAAGAGGTTAGTATAATCATTTGTACTGGATGTGTACTCAGAGATGTCATTAAGACCCAACACAAAAACATGACAGCCTGTTCACTATTGAACGGGTGTTTTACTGTCAGGTGTTTTTAATTTTTACCTCAGCAATGTTGATCTGGATGGAGGCATGGTCCTTGGCCCCAATGATTCTGGTGCTAGCAGAGCTGCAAAAACAAACAGTATCAATATTTGACCATTGTAACAGTTTGTTATTCGTTCAAGTACCTCGAGTTGACCTAAATGAGATGGATGATTTTTATTGTAACTACTTACGTAATCTTGTTTAGGAATTCACGTTAAATGACTCTAACACTCACCATTTACGGGGGACGTAGAGGTCCACGAATTCACCAGCGTCGTTCTGCATGTTTGGATGGGCTGTACCGGTGGTCGCCTACAAATCTAGAAAAATAACAATAACATTAGAAAAAAATGTTCCGAGTAAAAACTAAGAATTGCTACGGAATCTCGTAACAACTGAGGAGCCACTCAATAGTTTTAGCCCTATAGCATCAGCTAGCCAAATTAGCGACCGACGGAGCGCATGTGGCCGCTCACACACAAGACACACGGGTTAAATTGCGACCTTTTCCCATAATAGTCACGCATAACCATCACACCCACAACCATAATGTTATTTCTATTAAACATAAATAAAAAACAACAAGCACGGGAGAAAATAAGAGAAATTCAAACGTTTAAAAACGAGAGCTCGCTAGAAAACCCACC
>NC_024316.1:14025560-14035895 GCF_000523025.1 Cynoglossus semilaevis | reverse complement strand
AGGAAGTAGAAACATAGCAGTTCCGGGGGGATTGTGTCGCCACCTGCTGGACTAGTATCTATCTACTCATGCATACTTCTGTACGTGTAAAAACCACAGAAAACATTATTGGAATTTGTAAAAATATTTTATTTTAACCATCGTCAGATGTTCATTGAACAAAACAGTAGAATGCAGTGGGTAAACACAGCTTGTGAAACAAAACAGTGAATAATAGTTGAATACAATTAAATATAACATTAATGAGTAACCAACATTGAAGCATCTCTTATTCTATATAATATAATCACTTCTTTGGAGAAATGGTTTGTTTTCAAACAATGTTCACTATGTACATAGTACATAATGACACCATTGAATAATAAAGTCAAGAATATGTCATAAAATTTAACTCATATTAAATATATATTTTATAAAAATCATCCACAACATGCAGGGTTACTTAATGAAACAGTTTGCTGACAATACAAAAAAGTATTGGTGTAAAACGCAAATGTCATACAAATGCCATTAAATGATATATATGGACACACAAAGTGTCCAAGTCCCTTTTTATACACAGTATTTCACTCTCAAAATATTTTTTACTGACCTATAAAAACATGTATCTTGGTTTGTTAATGTTACTGACATACATAAAGATGCAACTAAGTCTTTTTCCAAACCATAATTGTGTCACAAAGTAACAACTACACCAACTCAAGAGTTATTGTTTCTCAGAAACAATGAAATGAACATCATCGAAATTAATGATTCAAAGTTTGTGGACGTTCTACACATGTACACCCCACCGCCAGCTCGTAGGTGCATCTCTGCCAGGAAGTACCAGTTTTCTTGAAAATAACAACTTCTAAAAAGATGGTCTTGGAAATCAAGTCACTTTTAAAGCAACCTTTACATTCAGCATAAGTAATACGTGGGGGCAACATGCCAGGCAGTTCTTTGGTACTGAAAAATAAGAAAAAAAAAGAAAAATCACTTAAAGTTGTGCATGTAAACACCAAGAGAAATAAAACAACAAATTTAGCACTGTAGGAAATAAAACCAGGCATCTGTGAAACTGGACTATAAATCAGTTGTGGCCCTGATGCTAATACTGTATTATATTATTATATGCCATGGTGCTGTTCTTTCTCTCTCTGTCAACAATCCTGCACTTTTGCTTGTATTCTGCACCGCTCACATGTTTTTATTTGCCTCTCCTGACCTTCCCATGTAATATGTTGCAGTATTATCTCAGAAGATGGAACACCATCATACGCTCTCCCACAGTGCAGCTCCTTTAACCATCACTTCTACTGTATCACTTTTGGCAAGGAAGAAAAAAGAAAATTACCGCATTTCCCAGGGAGCTAATGGATTGTTTTGGAGCGACACGGACACGTGTCTGTAGGACACGTGGGTGTGGTTGGCTGCCCTACAATCCTCCTGACCGAGGGTAGCCATGCACATCGTCCCCATCAGTGCAAGCACAAGCTTGAAACACAAAAACACACTCACAGCAATTAGCTTTCAAACAATAGTTGACCACAAACGAAAGGTTTACGTCAGGCTGATGTGCGGCATCTGCCATCAATTAGCACAATATCTCTCAAAGAGTTTGATTGAACAAAACATCTTTTTTAAAAGCAAAAATTCAAATGCAATTTTTACTTTGGCCTGCAGAGCCGACAGAACTCACCAGAAGAGCCTTAGGGTTCATGTTGATGGAAGGAGAAAAAACAAAACAATGATCTTGAAGCTAGAGTAAAGCTGGAGTTGAGCCTTGGCCTCACTGGTGTACAATAGTTGTTCAGTCCAAGTGGAGTTGTCTTCTGTGCTGACACAGCTGAGCTCTCCCTTTATATGCTGTCGCAACTACAGCAGAGGAAAACAATTTGCATGAGAGGGAAAAGTAACAGGTGGTTCTGTCGGACAAAGACCAGAAGTGTAGGAGGGATATCACCTGGATGAGGGAGTTTCGATTTTTTAATCGAGGAGGATTCCCCTGGATGTATAAGGGAACACTATCAGTGTTACCATGGTTACAGCCAGGGTGTCCTACCAGGATGTGTCACAGTTTTTGTTTATTTTAGTTGTCTACTCTTTTAAACACACACACAATGATTCCAGGGAGGATGATAAATAGACTTTATTTTATTATCACTGCAAATTGCACTAGTGCTGTCAAAATAATCTTTTTTGTACATTGTACACACAACTTTTCCACCACCTATTTGTATATGCATATATGTTTGAACATTTTAAGGTCATGCATTTTTTTAAATGACCCCTGCAGACAAATACAATTCTTTAATTTGAACTGAATTGAATTGAAGCGTCCGCCTTGCCTCCCGTCAATTATAGACAAATCAGACAAATCAATTAAGAAAATATTACATTCATTTATGTAACATTTCAAATTAGGATTTGTTCTCCAAACCCCAATTTGCTGCCAAGGATTTATTTTAAACATTATATTAGAATCAACCAGGGATTAGAGTCGAATTAGAGTCGAATTGAGGATTTACAGTGTTTTACAGTCAACATTGTATGAAGTGAATATTATACCCATATTCAATACGTAAATATTTTGATGTTATAACATGATGTTTCATCTTATTTAATTTTTTTTGTTCGATTTTGATCCAGGTCCAAAGTACTGCTTACCAGGCAGAAGAGACAAAGAAAACAGGTTAGAAGTGTGACATAATATCTCCCATGTCCCAATCAATTGCAAAGAGAAAAAAACCAAACAAAAACCAAACAAACAAAGCAGCGATATTTAATCAGCAGTAAAAATCTATTATTATCTATTAAAACAAATCCTCCAAACATTATCGTGGATGTTCCTGGGAAGCTCCCCTTGTGTGTTTTATTTTTGTGTTTCGTGACAGGTTGTGTGTGGGTGTGTGGGTGTGTGTATGTGCGATTGTGTGTGTACGCAGCATGAAAACGATGATGGCAGACATGGAAATATATTTCACACTGCTGTGCTAGTATTTACATACCGATGGTCTATTGGGTTTTGTTGACAGAGCACGCCGAGGAACATGTCTAATAATACCAATACAATCTTTAAATAGCTGTTATTGTTTCCTTTCAAGATAAGATCACAAAAATGAATGCCGGTTTTGGTCGGGCACTCCTAACTAGATATTTTCAGACTCCTAGATCACTGCCACTGTTCTGTGACGTCAGACTGCTGCAGCTCAGTGAAGCTGGGGTAGATACACTGGGTCTCCACAATTCACCCTTCAACTTTGAATGGTATTCTATTCTGCTTTTTTTTAATGAGTTTTTAACAGGGCAAGTCTTATGTTTCCTGTCATTGTGGTGCACACACAGGTGTCAAACTCAAATTTGGCCCGTGATGTAATGATATTTGGCCCCCAAGATCACATCAAATGTGTAATAGAGCTGGTGCGATTTGTAGTATCAGCAGTGCATGCACTACATCAGTGGTTCTCAAACGGTGGTACGCGAGCGCTACCACATTTACATTTTCAATTGAATAACTCTGAAACATACCATAGACAATTAATACAACGTTTAGAAAAAAATGTGTAGCTACTTGTGAAATTATGAAATAAAAAGATGTTTGGTCTTTTTATTTCTTTACTTTTTTTGCTGCAATGCAAGCCTGTTGATCCTGTGAGCACGGGAGTAAGTAAGGAGGAGACCCAGCACACGCTGGAGGAAGTGTCTGGGGAGAGGGGAGTCTGGGAGTCCCAGCTCAGACTGTTGCCCCCGGCGACCCGGCCGTGACCTGGATAAGAGCATGATGATGGATGGATGGATGTTTTGGTGTTGGCCTGAAAAAAGATTTACTTGAAGGGTTAGAGATAGAGAGAGATATAATAAGAAACAAGTACCACAAACAAATACCAGTGTGTTTTACTTCAAAGTGAATTTCTCATGTGTTTCATATATAAAGCTTTGGTTGTTCCAGAGTCAATGTTTACGCAAAACTAAAGTTTGTTTCTCTATGAAAAAATATCAACATTACATATCTGGAGAGAAGGGACAACATCCACAATTGTATTTTCAATACATGTTGAGTTTGGTCTATGGCTTCGTCCCAGTTTGGCCCACTGTGAATTTGACTTTGACCCCGGCCGTGGTGATATGTCAGCTTAAGTGAAGAAGACAAAAAGCAAAGATGACGATGAAGTTGTAACAATTTTAATGTTCTGTCACGATAGAAAGCCTTTCACAACACGAGGAGAGACGGAGATAGCACGATGTCACAGCGAGCGTGTGTTTTCACCTTCATGTCACGGAGAACGAATAGAAAGAAAAACAAAAGCAATAAAAACTTACAAAAAGTACAAGCAGTGTTGAATCTTCCTGAGGACACAGAGAACTATAACACAGAAGCACTACAGAGGTACACAGGTTCTGGTGCTGCTGGTCGGGTCCCGCCTCCTGACGCTCCCGTTCTCAGGTTGGGGGAATGTGGGAAACCAAAAGAATAAGCAGAGAGTCGACAAAACCAAGTTGGAAACCACTCTCTCTCACTTCTCCTTTTACAGTTACGTTTCCAAATATATTAAGTTTGTTATTATATAAGTCAGCAGATTTGTGAAAAAAATGAAAACCTGCATACGTTAAGGCTGCGTTAATGTCTCTGTATGCATACAGTATATATACCAATATATCTATATATATTTACACATATGTACAAACACCTTTACATATATTTATAAATATATATAGATATAAATATATATATATATATTTATACACATATATGTGTATAAAAGGTTAGGGTTATTTGGGTTTTATTACTCCGAGTGTATGCATTAAGCATACATTTCAAATACTGAAATACTTACACTATTTTTTTTTAATTTAAATTGTACATCATTTAAGTCGTTCCTTCATTTTAATGATTTTTGATTTTTAGCAATTGTAGACTACAGGTAATATTTAAATATAACTAAAGGCTGGTGATGGTCAACAGCCGCTGGATTGTAAATAATAATTCATAGCCAGTTTCTATTCCTACTGAGGAAATCCTCCATTAGATGGATTTACAGAATTGGTTTCTCTTGGTTTATTTTTCACCAAAGTTCTCTTATTTTCTCCATTCATTTCTGTTGAGTCTGTCTCTGAGATATCATGTAATCATGTGACATTACACTTGATCTGGTTGTTTCACAGCAGAATGTAAAACACACATACACATCCAAGTTCCCATCAAATGAAAAACCCAGGGTTTTAGTCTGGAGAGGCTGAGTCGTCCAAAACCGCCAAACTGCGTCATTTTTACACATTATTTTAATCTGTGATGCTTTGAAGGAAAGGAAAGCGAACTCCTTGTGATTGTGACACAGCTGATCACTACACACAACCAAATGTGACCTCTGCTTTAACCCATCACCAACGTGAACAGTGGGCAGCAGTGTGTGGGGACGTTCTCTTCATGAAGTGCCTGTAAATCTGTCTTCAGGAGACAGACACTGTGACCCAGTTCTTACTGAGTCAGACGTTAAAAAAAGTAAAGCAGTGATAACTGTATTTCTGGGTCACTGCACAGAACAGAGCCCGCTCATGTTTGTCTGCCCATCATGATAGAATCTGTTTATTTACAACAGTGGTGTGAAAATGACTTGACCCAGTGTGAGTGTGTGTGTTCAGCTAACTTCTAAAAAAACAAAAAGAAAAAAAAAAAGAAAAAGAAAAGCACAAAAGAAAGCCACATCACCACTAAGTATAAACAACACAGAGAGCTACATGTGTAAATGCACAAAGCTGAAGTACTAATACGTACTACGTCCACTGAATACTGAAAGAAAAAAGTAATCACACCTTGTAGCTGCCGGTACAAATCAAAGAGTGGTACAGTGTTCCCATTAAAACAAGGGTAAATCTGTGTCGTGGTGAAGGACCTGCTCTACTGGACCTCCAGGACGTTGTGCTTGCCTCCTGAAATGACCTTCAAAGCTAGTAACGTGTGTACAAACTGGACTGATGTCACTGTATCAATAATAACAATAATAATAATAATAATAATAATGATGAATACACCATTGGCATCCTGGACTCTGTTGTTTTGTTAGCCTATTTACAAGCGCTTTTTCGTTGACCGCCTGAGACACGTCCACACACACACACGTGTGTATCAAAGTATTAAGTCGGTTTCTAAGCTGAGGTCGCCTGTGTAACATGGAGCATGGAGAAAACACGGAGAACACCCCGGCCTACTGTACTGTTCTGGGGTTAAACCTGGGTCACGTTGTCGGCTGGAGGCCGCAGGTTCCAGAAAAACAACATCATGTTACTCCGTACTTCACGGAAATAAAGCCTCAGTTTATGAAAACAAATGCTATAATTAGCAAACTGTGAGAGTGAAAATATGGGGGGAGGAAGGGGGGGGGACCAGGTGTGCATGGACCGTGGATTAGAGCGACGATGGATGAAGGTTGGAATAACTGGTCCAGTGCCTGTCATTACGGCATGTTAACCAACTGTGGGCGTGGCTTATATTCAGTGTCGCTTTTTTTCTCTGAAATACTCATGTTCAGATAAAAAGACTTCAGGTCTACGTGGTTCTTTCGTTGTCAGGTCAACAGCAGTTTCAGACGTGCCGATGTCGTGTCTGGACCTGTTTGTTGATGACAGATTGATGTTGGATTTTCCTTTCTCTGCTGCCTGGACAATAACGTCAGTGTAGCTGTCACTGACTCGGGGTGGTCTGCGAAAGTTACACAAAATGCCAGCATTAGTAACAGAGAAAAACCTGTTACTACGTCATTATTTTTCTGCTTCCTTTGCAGTTCCAAACAATGAAGCCGTCATCCAGCTCCTCCTACGCTGTGTACACTTCTTTGGCTGATTTGAATACACTGAGCCTCGGAAAACCTCCTTTGTGTTTTTATTGTTAGCATGGCAACATCAAGGCTGAGTCCAAAACTATATGGATAATTCCTACTGCTGTTGTCTTAATATGCTGTATAAACAGTAACAGAGTCATTGGTCGGAAAAATAAAACACCTCTACAGGAAGTGTTGGCAAAAGAACATGTTTCAAAATGAGAATTTTGGAAGGTCAGCGTCAGTTCTTCAGTTGAATGTGCTTCGGGTTCAGTCCATCACTGAGTTAACAGTGAGTCAACAGAGTTTTGGAGCAGTGTTTCCCAACCTATTTTGAGCCACGGCAGATAAACATCATAAGGAAAAACCCAACTCACATCACCAAACAATAACCTCACAAAACGATGATGAAACATAAGAACCTTCTAGTTTAAATGACCTCATGATTGACTAATACCTGATGTATTGGCAGGAATTGAAGAAAGACACTCACAAAGATAACAGCATTATCTTTTTTTTTTTATATTTTTTTTTGTATAGTTAAATTAATAAATTCCATCAATGTTGTTATTATTAGTTTTTTACTACAACTGCATTAATATTGAGGTTGTACTGGCAGTGAAGTCTGTGAAGTCAAACACAATAAAAATATATAAACCCCTCCTCACCTGTGCACTCTGCCTCTGCATTTTATGCAGAGAGCAGGACGCCGTCTCTTCCTCTCCTGAACCTTCACGTTCACTCTCTCGCTCCCGTTTCCCTGTGATGCTGCCTCCCCTGGTGTGCAAGAAGATTCCTGGAGAAGCACATAAGGGAAACATTAATAAACTGCTTGAATTTAGTTTTTGTTTTTGTTTGTTTGTTCAAACAAAAAAAAAATCTAATTTAACCAGATGGGATTTGGGGGCTGGGGGAGAATCAGTTTCTGATATTTCTGATGAACAAACCAGTTCCTGACCTGGGTGTTGAGGCACAGCAAACTCATGGTAGAGTCGACTGCTGGTGATGATCTGGCTGGTGTCTGGCACTGAGTGGTAAACTGCACCGAGACAAGACAGTGGAAAAGTTAAGATGTTTTAATGAAACTCTGTATTCATAAAAATAATAAAGCTATTTCTGTTCATAAATCCTAAATTAAACACTAGACACTTTTAAAGTGAATTCCTCCGTAAAGAAAGTTTTATGTTGCCCGGACTTAGCTATTCATTTTTTTAAAATGTGTAATTAAAAACAGTAATTGTAGACTGTAGGTAATGGTTGCTGTCGTTGTCCAACACTATTAGGTCGCGTCTGTTCTTCACTGTCAAAATTGAGCAGAATGCTCCCGCTGCCGTTACTGGTTGCAACGGAGCTCCCTGACACTGCAGGTACTGGAATCAACACCAGGTGTCAGCACATTTTTATTGGCACCAATGTATTTGACTGATTTTTGTTTTTTTCCCCACAAACTTGACCTACAATGCACGGTGTTACTGTTGCCGTTGGTCCCTGGCTGCTGCTCTCCAGGAGAGTAAGCCATCATTCCTCCATTTCCATTGCCATTCGTGGACGGCACTGACGCCAGCAGGCCTGGCAAACACACTGCTGTAGTGGTTGCTGTCGTTGTCCAACACTATTAGGTCGCGTCTGTTCTTCACTGTCAAAATTGAGCAGAATGCTCCCGCTGCCGTTACTGGTTGCAACGGAGCTCCCTGACACTGCAGGTACTGGAATCAACACCAGGTGTCAGCACATTTTTATTGGCACCAATGTATTTGACTGATTTTTGTTTTTTTCCCCACAAACTTGACCTACAATGCACGGTGTTACTGTTGCCGTTGGTCCCTGGCTGCTGCTCTCCAGGAGAGTAAGCCATCATTCCTCCATTTCCATTGCCATTCGTGGACGGCACTGACGCCAGCAGGCCTGGCAAACACATACACAAAAAACATTAAATACTTTTTTTCCCTCCTTCACTCATTCAGCGTTTCTCTCTTTAAGCTGTTGCGTTTATCCGTTCCTCACCCAGTCCTCTGTATCGGCTGAGTTGCTGGTAGATCTGCTTCATCCTCTCAATGTTGAGCCGGCTCGCCTCAGCGTGATGAACCATGGGCTTGGGATAATGGACGCCGATTACACACTTGGCCGCAGCCTGCACCGACTCGGGGGCGTTCCATGGGTCGTAGATATACTTAGCAGGAAAACCTCGGAGGACAGGTAAGTAACGCCTGGAAGCACAGGGAGAAATTAGACACGCCACCTGGTGTCAGCAGGATGTTAAAGTTTACAACCAGGGACAGGATTTAGGCACAAACACAAAATATCATTTTATTATTGTTTAAAAAAAATTTGATTTCATTGGAACATTCATTTGAAGTTTAGCTTGTCTTACTTGTTAAAATGATACGTATATATATATATATATTCTGTAAACATTACTAAAATGTCCCTAACTATAAAATTGAATATAATGCAATAATCAAATACATTTCAGTTTATATTTTTTACAGCCTGCTTATGCACTTTTAAAAAAACCTGCATACTGGGTTTTCAGCACTTCGTGTGTATAGAGTATTATGCAAAAAATTGTTGAAACAAAATGGAAGCTACAAACAACCACAACACTGCACAGTATGGCTACGGTAGATGAGCGTGTGAGCAACAAAGTCAATGATCTGCAGGTCTGTCTCTATCTTTGGACTGTTGGAGAATGAGGCACTGAAGTCAGTTACCATCACAACGTACAACTTTGATTCAGTAAAAAAAACAAAAACAAAAAAAAACAAGGGGCTGTGGTCCCAAACAACTTAAACTGTAAGTTGGTGTGATTGCAGCCACACCGCAGACAACAAAGCAGAAAGCTCACAATACCATTCCAACCTGCTGAAATTCTACTTTTTCCATTTAGTATCTGGTCTGTCGTGGATTTACTCCGAGTGACAAAGAGAAACAACCTACTTACAGCACTTGGTCCAACCTTACCGAATCCGAGGAGGGGAGACAGACAGGACAGAGAAGGGGGGCGAGTGGAACTGTGGAACTGTGGAACTGTGGGAAGTGGCACAGGGCAGCGCTGAGAAGGGTGTGGGCGGGGGGGCCTTGTGGACGTGCACACACACCCACACACACACGCCCACACCTGTGATGGACGGCGCTCCGGTTGCTTAAGGAGATCGCCCCATCGCTAGAGAGAGAGACCGCTGCCGATTGGGATGATGATGCTAGGAGACGTCTACTGTAATACGCGGTTAGAAAGCAGAGTGTATTGATCCCACCCACCCCAAACCCACACCCACCCCCTCAACAGAGCAGGTGTATAGTGGAAAAGTCCTGCCATCGAGAGACTGTCCTTTTCTTGATTAGACCTTGCTCATGAAGAATTGACTCTGTCTTATACCTAGCTGCTAGCGTTAGCTTCTCTTTGTGCCTGAGTCTGTTACGGTACATTATTGTTAGCTCCATTATTAGCATTTATTTAAAACATTTATTTATATTCTTAGCTTACTCAAGGCTGACAAAAATGACCTACGGTGCTCAACGTTTCTATTCGATGACAGGA
>NC_024316.1:13975341-14005991 GCF_000523025.1 Cynoglossus semilaevis | reverse complement strand
AGTGGTGGACTGAGAAAAGAGCTCATGCCTGCTCCCCCGGTCCCTCAGAGTGTGGTGGTTGTCTTTAAGTGGTCAGCGGGCCCAAGGCCTCCCTGCCGACTGTCCCCTCCCACAGCCACAGCACCACACTCTGGGCTGGCCCACTAGGGGGCTCCCTCATTTCACCAAAAGGGACCACAACCCTTTTGCCAGGAAGACCCGCGACCTGCCAGTCACAAGCAGTCCTTCAGAAGACAGGGGGTGGTGTATGAGCAGGTGGGTGTGATGAAGTGTGTGTTTGACAAGGAGATCATTCATGTGTTCTTATGTATTAGTCAGAAAATGATGTATTTTGACTAATAGTTTTGTAATTATTACATGTAGATTTGTGAAAATGCTGTCTTTGATGAAGTGTCTCTTATCTATACTCTGGTGGAATCTAAATGTGTGTGTGTGTGTGTGTGTGCCTGTATTAGCCAACCACTGCTCCAGGTCCACCTGAACTGACAGGGCTGCATTCACATAAGCAGAGCACCACTGAACATTTCACAAAGGGCTGGATGAGGGGCTTTGCCCAGCGCCTGGACAATGAACCCACTCGCGTGGCACAGCACAGGTAGCGAGTACCTGTGCCACCTGTGCAACACTGCGGTGGCAGAGCTACAGCTGGTCCAATGCCTCTCCTCACTACCCTCCGGGGAATGCTTCATAGTCCTCTACCTAACGAATGCAGGCGTGGCGTTGGCATTTCCCTACCAAGCGGTCAGAATCCCTTTTGACGGAATGAGACGCTACCGAGTTACAAACCTGCCCAGAGGGTGTTGCTGGGGCGTGAGCAAAGTCCCGTCCCTCAGGGTTGTACAGGTCAATATAAACAAACAATGACTTAAGTCCCAACTCAAACACCGTCATCCATCCACGGCAGCCCCGGCTGAAAGCCTGGCTACACCTGGGTGGAGGGGCGTGAGAACAGCCAATCAACTTAAAAGCAATCAGCTACAACCTCCGAAGGGAAGAGGGATAGATGAACTTTTCCCCCAATCCCCCCAAGAACAAATGATCCAAAACACAAACACAGAGCAACATCCAGAAAAAGAGAAGAACAAATCCAGGCCTTGTCAGTTAAAAAAATAAATAAAAAAGATCATCTGTTGATAACAATCATATAAACTAGAGATACGCACAAAACCACCAAACGGATAGTCACAACAAGTAAAGACACGCAAAAAAGTGCACTGAGGACACTATAAAAATATTACAAAAAAAAAACTCCGTTTAAAAACAAGGAGTTGAAATTTTGACAGAAAAGAAAATGGATCATAAGCCAGAATAAAAAGAGAAGAAGGAAAAGAGGTTCATACTTTCATTCACTCGTCCAAATGTCTCCAAAACTCACACTCTTTGTCACACCAACTTGAAAAAAAATGCACATTTGTGCGTGTGTGTTTCTGGTTTACCTACACTTGTGGGGACTCTTACCATGGGGACACTGTCCTTTATGGGACATTTAATTTGACTGACTGTGAATTTTAATTGAGTTAACAATAAAGGTATGGATTAAGGTTAGACATATATTGTGTTATATCTTATATCTGTTATAATGGGGTTATGGATTATGTTTATGTGAATGTGTGTGTGTTTCTGTCTGTATCGATGCTAAAACTTTAAAGGTCATTTTTAAAGGTAACATCATTTAACATATACTGAGGTAGGCATTAGGATGTGACCCAGTAGTGACCACATCATGACGTCAGTACTACATATGCTTGATGTACAAAGGTTTAAGATCTTTAGCTCTCAGGTCGACTACGATTACCTTTGGTGTGCAGACCAAAAACAAAGTACAGAAGACAAAGAAAAAGGAGGAGGAAGAGGAAGAGGAGGAGGAGGAGCTACTCACACTGAGTGGAGTAAGGATGTGTGGGGTGGGGAGGGGCACCCCTCGATGCTGTGGGCACCAAGGGGGCGATACCAGGAAATGTACCCACCTGATGAAGTCCCCATTAGGGTCAGTACGCCTCCCAAAGCCCACAGGGCAGTAGCAGTGAAAAAACTGTTGGAAAAATGAACTGCAGGACAGCCACATCCAGCTGCCTGCGTTCACGCTCCAGTCTGCGTCCAGCAGCAACTCCTCAAAGACCTGCAGGGAGCCACACACAGTTCAACACCCACATACTTTGGTGCAAGGCAAGAGAGGGCAAGAGAGTGATGCCATAGCTGTGGACTAATAGTTTCTAATAGTTTCAGGTGAAACTACTGTATAAGTTCATAGTGATGGTGTCACTCTCCAATACCAGAATTTCCCAGTAGTCAGTCAGAACTGAAGGATGAGAGGTGAAAAAACCTACTTCGTCCAGTTGCCCTCGATGTAACTATTATTGGACTAAATGACCTGGATGACTGAGAACCTACACAGACATTTGAAATGAGACAAACATCAGTGACATCATGTCTTTCTCTGTCTCTAGCCTTTTGAGTTCCCATTCAACATAAATCTTTTTACAGGCCAACAGAAGACAACCAAAAATGTGTATGCTATAATATGGTGCACACATCACTCATACTACAAACCCTGCCAGTATATAGTGGCTATATTATGGCAGGTCAACTCTAATACACATTTGTTATGATCTCACGGGCCAAATATAATTACACCAGGGGCCAGATTTGGCCGCGGGCCTGAGTTTGACACCTGTGCAAATCATTTGTCTTTGTTTATGCAACAGTGACACGCAGAACATTTAAATACTGTTGTATTCACTCTTGTGTTCAACTGAACAGGTTTCATACTGGTAATGGAATATAAGTGCCCATAGGAAATGAATGTAATTAAAATGGTGTGGTCCACAGAGCAACTGGACTTCTTCTTTGAGCTTGAAAGACGTTTAGTTCCTCAACTGAGGAACTTCATCAGCTCCTCACGTCTTTCAACTAAACCCTATGGACAGGACATGACCTGGACGAATAAGAAATTTGAACAGACAAGATGGTGAGGTGTTTGGTGATATGTCTAACACAGGTTTGAGTGCCTCACCTTCATTCCTTCCTCCCAGCTGATCCAAAGGTCACCCCTGGTGAGAAAACAGGCCACCGCGTGTCTGGCCAGGTGATGGATCCAGCCCTCCTGCCTCAGCTGAGTCATGATGGCGTCGATCCAGGGAAAGCCTGTCTTAGCCTCTGCCCATTTGGCAAGTGCCTCAGGGTTTTTGTCCCAGGGGATGCGCACACAAATGGGGTTCCCCTCCATCTTGTCAAAGCGCGGGTTGTTGGTCGCTGCGGTGTAGAAGAACTCGCGCCACAATAACTGACCATACAGAGAGAGCGGAGGGGAGCTGTTCTTCTTTACCTACGAATCAAACAAAACAAATGAAACTTCAGTCAACCTTGTAGGTGTGTTTCACTTGTTATAATAATCTGTACATATATTTACAGCCAGATGTTTCTGTCTTTGAGAACAGAATCCACTGAAGTTCTTTAAAAATGACCCGGATGACTGAGAACATACACATTCACTGAAATGGTTTTAAAAAAACAAAAACATAAGATAACCTTGCGGTAGAGGTCAGTGAGCTTGAAGTAGAAAAGGCGACAGGAAAGGCAGCCAAAGCGTAGGTAGGGGCTGAGGCCCGTTGGACTGGCTAGCAGCGAGTTGGCGTTCATTCTAGGACGCTCGAAATTCGCCACCCAAGCCTGGAAAAGTGAGAAAACACTAATTTAGCTTTATTCAGACAAATATTATACCATTTAAGAGCAAGTAAAACCAACAAACACAAGGGTAGCAGTACTCACTTTTCTTTCAAGGTGGCGCTCAATCCTGGTCAAAGCCTCAGTTTCCCCTCCTGGCCACACAGCAGTAGGCAGGCCCTCAGTGTCGAAGCCTAAAACAGCATTAAACATTTAGAAACGATGATTCACCTACATGATTAATTACAATTATAATAATTATGATTAATCTAGATTAATCCACAGCTACCAGATAATGATCAGATTACATTTTTCATTCATATTCTGGTTTGACAGCCCTTGTTCTTATGATTAGCCAAGCAGATAATAACCCTAACATACCATAAAAAGTTGCTGAAGACGCAGGAAATTATTGTCATTCGAAAGGAAATGCAATGGTCAAAATTTTAAATATTAAAATTTTAAAGCATGTTTAGAGGAAAAAAAATCTTTCTTCAGGCCAAGGAAACTGATCTCCAATCAGTCTGGACAGTAGCCTTTTGTGAATGGACACCAGAGAGCTGGACAGACTCAATGTTACTGGGATGAAACACGTTACTTGGCTATTTTAGATAACACACAGCAGCTGGTGAAGATTAAACCTTTAAAAGGAGAAGCCAGACACCTGCCGTGACAGAGAGTTAAAACTTTAAATATCTTAGTCATTGCTAAAACAGTAGCACAGGTGTTAGTAGCAGATGGCTGACGCAATGCCAGATATATAAATGGACTTATGTGAATGGAAAGAAAAATCACACAGGAAATCTGTCAGCTAATTAATCCAATAGAGAGTGAGTGTTCCAAGGAGCTTTACTTTTAAACGGAGTAACTAGTTTCAGTGTTCAACAAAGGCTAATGACTGGAAAGTCTTAAGGAAACCTGAAGGAAGTTTTGCTTGTTTTGTATAACTCTATAAATAATGCCAAAATTGAATTACTGTACAATTGTTTGCAAATCATAATTTACCTAAAGTTATTTTGTGAACTCAAAATACCAGTAAAGAAACTGCTTTCTCACCTAGTTCCTCCAGGGATGGAACTCCATATTTGTCTCCATGGTCGTCTGAGATGGGTGTCACACAGCCACCCATGGTGGAGTCAGTCATCGTCTCAGCAGGCATCTCAGGAGGATCCAGTCGACTGATCAGCGTCTGGAAACGCTTGTAAGTGAGAGGAGGCTGCCCGCCGTTCAGCTCGATGATCCTAGGGACGGCAGAAATACAGATGAAGGACTGCAAATGTTTTCTTTTTCCTAACTAAGCACGAACTAGAGCTTTGTTTCAAACTCCATGTCTTTCCAGGCTCTGACAGGTGATGTGCTCTCAGGCCACAAGATGGCAGTGTTAAAAAAAAACATGGGCTTCACACAGATCGGTTGTGTGTTATCAATCAGCTCAGATACCAGACTTAGAGGTATGGACATCTGAAGGTAGAATTAAGACCTCCTAATGGGATATCTCTGTCGACCAGATCTATAGACCTAAGCTGTGCACCAATACTACTGGTACTGTGCCAGTGACTCACCTGTCGAGGTCATAGAGTGTGTGCGATATCTTGACATTGACCTCCACTCCGGCCTCCATGGCCAGCTTCTTGATGGCAGCATCTCTCTCCTTGCCAAAAGGCTCGGAATCGTATTCAAAGGTTAGTCGAGAGATCTTCCACTCCTAAAAACAGACACAGAGTTCCTTTCACCTACCAACGGACGGCATTTCTGTCTAATTTGACAGAAACTGTGTTTATGAACAACACAACAGTGTACATTTTCACGTGCACTGACCTTGAAAAGCCGTGGGAAAACATTGGCAGGTTGGCCCCTGATGACAAAAAGGCGAGAGTTGAGCTTGCGAAGGCTGGCGTCCAGATCTTCCAAACACTGCAGGAGGAACCTGAAGAGGGGAGAAAAAAAACTTAAGTTTTCCAAAATGAACATTCCATCCATTTTTCTGGAAATTAAAAGTCAATGTGGTTTTAAAACTGCAGTCGATGTTCAAAGACTCATTGATGCAGGAACAGTGTGTTCAATCAGTAACGGAAAAGCGGATGAAAATGGATGAATGGATGGAAGCAAAACATTTGGAATTGAAGCTTGGGCCACTTCCTCATTTTTATTTAATGTTAGACTTATTTTTTGAGCAAAAGTTCACAGTGAAATAGTCTTTTATGTAAATACTGACAGTTAAAAATTCAGAGCATGGCCATACTTCCTACCAGGTAACGTAAGTGGCGACAGGACCCAAGTTTGCTTCCTTAACCACTGAGCCACCACTGCCCTGTAAAATGTGCTCGTGCACAGTCTAAGGGTTAGGGTTGAATAAAGCCACGTTCCTTTGCTTTTGAGTAATTCGGAAGTATGACTTACATTTCCTCAATAAGGGCAGTTATTAATATCTCGCGTATCTCTCTGTTTGAAGGTCACTGATGACGTTCAGTTTGCTCAGTGTGCTCATCAGACGGATGACGTAAATATATGACTTAGACTTTTCCACTATTTTCCACTGCATGTTTCTGCATGTCACCAGAGAGACAGAGTTGCGCATCAACAGCCTGGACTAATTCAGCGTGTTGTGTCTGACCCACAGACCTGACCATTAACAGAATCAGGCGTGATTACAGATAACTCAACAGTCTGCAGGCAGAGCAGGCGTTCAGAGGTCAGTGTGTCCCTCCTGTCTGCTCCCGATTTTCTGACCCTACTGCCCGGCCCACTGAGTCGAGGGCCGGACCACTATAGGGCAGTCTAGTCTAGTCGATCTCGTAGTTTTTGCTTTGCATGAATTGTTCCAAAACAACCATTTATTGGGGTTGGTGAGAATGGAAACTTCGTCAGAGATTATTGTCACGTTATTTTTCTTTGTGAAAAGCACAAACATGCAACAATTTCATAATTATTAAAGGTGAAACTGCACATACGCAGCATCGTGCACATTTGTGGGTCCACATAAACACGCGCTAATGTGAGAACGGTGAGGGAACGTGCACGCCTGTGATTTCGAAACATTGCAGCAACATTTGCTTGTTGCTGCATGTGTAGGATAGTTGACTTCATTCTTTGGACGTTGCTGGCAGCCCGCCTGTGCACCGCTGCACATCCGGTCATGTGGACATCTGGAGGCTGCCTCATTATTCAGTACATCAGTCCTTATACAACTGTTCTGACCTATATCTGTAGGAACATACAGTGTCTTGACCACACCACAATCCCTTACCCTAGTAACCTGATTACTGACCGCACAGATACACACACTCACCAATTCTTCACGTTTTATTCTCCCCCTCCCTCCTGTTTGGCGCCCCCGGTGGTTTAATTTTCAGCCCATTGACTGATTGAGTTTGACACCCGCTGTTTGTCAATCTAGATTTTAGATCAGGCATAGGCCAAACTAAGGCCCGGGGACCAGATGCAGACCGTTCAGCTATTTAATCCGGCCCGCCAACTTTTCACAAATTACAGAATTTATTTAAATTATCATTATACTTCTACCTTTTCCCTGCAATTCTCATTTACCCAAGAGATTGCTGAGAAAATGACAAAAGCATTTTTTAGCATTTTAGCCTTTATGCCAGACTTTTACATCACATTACGTCATTTATCTGAGTTCACACACACACACTCCGGCGAGTCAAAAAGTACAGTTTATTTCTATTACTCTATATAATTTTTATAATTAAGTGTGTTTTTTTCATTATTATATTTCATTGCCTGTTTGCACCGTTGGTATAATAGGACTAAAATTTCACTAATGCTAAGTCTGGCATATTTGACTCTTTAAAGTTCTTTAAGTACATGTATTTAAACAGGAAATAATAATAACAACAAGGCTTTTGTTCCAGCGACAGTCTTTCCAACATGGTGGTCATGAACGCGTCTCCACTTCCAGTGTCTTAGACTGTGTGTCGCTTTAGTAACAGGCCGTGCAGGAAAATCCTTCTCTGAAGTAGGTCAGGATCACATAACTGTTCAGAAGTTTTATGCGGTGACACACTAACCTACATATGCTCAACAGACTATTGTCACATTTTTGACTGGAAGGTAAAAGCCCAATTCTCCTGACGACTTTTCCTTTGAAGCTTCAGCTTTCGCTAAAACTCTAGCATCACATGAGGAGAAGTACTTTTTCCTGTCTGTTTTTAATAATTAAGTAGAATTAATAAGGTGAATTTAGCACTGTTTTCCCTCCTTATAATTGGAGCATACGGTTATTCAACATGGACCAAATAGGATTTTAAAATCGTGTCTGACCTTTAACTCGACACGCTTCAAAACACTGAATGACAAAATGGGTCAAGACAACAAAGCAGAGGTGGCCTCAAAACGCAGCATTATAAAATCAATGAAATGTACAGCGTATTGATGACACACCTGCATGAGAATGATCGTGGATTTCTTGTACAAAAAACAGGTTTAAATGCAGCTAATTCACACAAGTGTATAAAATAGATCTGTGAATGACAAAATTTCAGAGAGGATTCAGGACCAAGGCCTGCAGACTGGTGACTAATGGAATCTGAACTACAGACACTTTTGCAGTGACATCTTAATCCAGAGCTAAAAGACTTGGAAGACAAGTTAATCCTTGGTTTAAAAACAATACCAGAGCTAATTGGATGATGGTCCATCTTAGACAGGCCTGCAGGTGTCACTGCAGCTGACACCCATGTTCTTGGTGCTCTGATTTAACTCATCAATGTTTCTATGTATAGTTGAAACATTTAAATATATAATAGTTACAATACTTAAATGAAAGTATGCAGAGTATCCAACAGTCACTTTAAAAAAAGAAGTTACCCAGGTTATTAAATAAAATGAATAAAAAGTTACCCAGGTTATTAAATAAAATGACCTAAATTACTATTTTAGTTTGTCTTCTATCAAGTCAGTCATGTACAACTGAGGATACATTTTAACAATGACCTCCTACTTTTTTTAACAAGATGTGAATGGAAGACCTCCAACCACAAAGAAACCACGGCAGTAAACTGACAATTACTTTTGCATTACCTGTGACCTACAAATGTGATTGTGAATTCTGTGGCAGGATAACAAGATACGTGCGTCACCGATGTGCACTTCCTGCCTGTATGTCACCGCCTTCACAAACAGTCGTTTACGACTTATTTGATTTCACTGTGGCAGTAAAACCAACATAGGAACAAGAGAGAATCAGCCCAATAGATCAGTATAATCTGATCAATTAATGTATGATTATATGATTATATGAACAGACAGGGCGTTCTTTAGCTATATATAAAAAAAAACAAAAAAACAAGAGGAAGCTACAACCGGGTCAAAAGTACAAAGATTTCATTAAGTTAAGTTATATGATCATTTTGTCTCTAATTCCATGACAAACCAGAATGAAACACCCAAATGAAATCATAGAAATAGAGAGTACACAGATAGAGTATATACTAAAGGAAACACTGACATCATGCTGTGGGTCAAAGTACTGCTGCTCTGCATCTTTTATCAGAGACTGAAGTCAATGTCAGGTCAGATAATGCTTTTAATATATGTTGATTTAAAATAAATTTAAAAATAGACACTAAACTAATAAATAATAATAAAAAACACTGTATAGTCACTTCTTTCTCTCATTTCTTTTTTAACACCCTTTTTTTGAATTTTTGTTTATAAAATTCATATAGTTGTGAACTATTATTTCAAGATTTAGAAACTACATCTAACACATATACACATATATTTACATATGTCTATCTCTATCTATCTATGGATCCTGTTTGATTTAAAAAATGTTCATAAATGTTCTTACCTCCACCTGTTGACACCGACATTAGAGGAGCCTGCGAACCATGGGTCTAAGAAGTAAACGCAGCGTACTGTGTCTGCACCTCGAACAGCCTCCCGTAGTGCAGGGTTGTCATGGAGACGGAGGCCTTTTCGGAACCAGTGGATGGAATTTCGGGCCATGGTATTCTTAAAAAAAGGACGAAGGTACAGATGCGATGAGGACAAGGTTTGATTCTAGACTCAGGTTTAGTCACAGATTAGATTTGTCTTTTTTAAACAAATATAAAAAGTATCCACAATAACAGCAAAATGAACTACAAGGTGTTTTAAAGACTGCAGACCTTCACAAGGATGGGACTGGACGTTTTGACTTAAGAACCCAAAATCAAACCCACATGAGCAGCAAAAAGCCCTGAATGAATGTGTTTATTAGTTGTTGTTTTTTTCTTTTTAAAGTTAAAGTATTTTGTTTATTGAACCTAGTAATTCTTAAACTCCTGTGACAAAAATCCCTCATTCTAAATAAAGATTATAAAATAAACAGAATCATACAGTGCTTTGAGTGAAAATCTGTTAGAGGCAGATCTGCGATCACAGGTTCCCATGTTGGGTCTGTGATCATTTCTACTCTTCATGTTGCTGTGAAACATGCACAATTCATCAGACAAAATTGACAAATGGTCAATTGTATAGACGAGCATCAGAGCTCAGCTCCACAGCACCGACATGTGTGACAACATGTGATGGCACCTCTGCCAAATTAAAGCAGCAGCCTCACCCGAGATGCAAAGGTGACCTGGGTCAAAAAGAGGCACAACGCCTCCAAGTGGTGTAGTGAGTGTAACACAGCCGTCACACACAGAAGATCCATTGTTGCATATCACACACTTCATATCTTCCTGTTTCTCTCCGTCCTGTGTTTCTACTGTGACCTGAGGCCAGTTCATTTATTAAATGATTCAAACAAAGACAAGGGCTTTGATTACACACACACACACACACACAGGTCACTGTAGCCCAAACACAGCGTTTACAGACAGTGTTGAGCCACTGTTAGTAACCGGTTCATATTTTTGGCCAATAAAATGTTTTATTGAAATGGCAACAATTTTAATTTTCCGGGGAAAAAAAGACCACTTCAGCAGTGGCTGACCAGCCAAGAGGTCAGCTAATTCAGCTGATTCAAAACAGAACTTGATTAACTGTGCATCCTGACTAGAGGACTAGAGCTGGGGGGTTGTAAATAGAACAGAACAACTTTTATGGTCAAGTTTAACTTGGTATAATTAGATATATAGCATCGTATACTGTTTTCTGACCTTCCCCTGCAGGCTGTGTTATGAAACTACCAGAAACTGTGACAGTGGGACCTTGTGAGAAAACAAAGGAAAAGGCATTTGAGTGTTCTGGACATTCTCCTGTTGTTGTTAATGCAGTTTCTCTCTGCCTTTGTCAATATCAAACTGTAACTGCAGGAAAAAAACAACAACATCAAGACACAGGTTTCTTGTCATTTTTGGTTTTCAGAGTCTGAGATTGGTTTGAGTGACCAGGTGCTTCAATAAAATCTTCCTGACAGTCCTGATGTTACCAACCTTCTAGTTCCAAACACAAGAAAGAAAAAAAAACAACGATTTGTAATCAATATGAACCAAAAATCTGTTGACGTCACCCTAACACAAAGTAATTTTCACAATTAAAAAAAATCTAAGTTTTGGAATATAATTTACTCATTCACAGTTCACACACAGGTTAAAATAGGACGTCTGCTTAATTAACCTGTGTAAAAAAAACCAGACAAACAAACGGACTCATGCTGAAAATATTTTATATAAATGGTGGAAACAGCTTGCAGTGTAAGACTAATAATATGAGAAACACATCATTGTTCAAATTAGACACACACCTAATAATCACTACACAGCATTAAGCACCAATTCAAGAGACACCCAGGAAATGAAGAGTGAAATAACATTAATAACTATCACCTGAATACACATCACCACTTTGACATATTCGCTGTGGAAAGCAAGAATGAAGAGACGAAGACAAAACGAAGACATAATATAGATATTATCATTGCGTGGCTTAAGAATGAAAAATATTAAAGAATATTATTCTGCAACACTGGCCTTATTAGTAGGTGATTATATTGCATCAACTGATTAATAAAATAGTAATTCACATGTCATTTTAGCTCACTGTTAAAATAAAAAAGAAAAATTGTTAAATCACAGTTCGTTGATTCTGATTTTCTAACGACTGTTATTACATTATTATTATTACCATTTAGGCGCTGGATTAATTAAATAATTAAATAGCAATATTTGCAGTGATTTTAACGGAACGACGAGTTCTGGCTTTGACACCGAGGATAAATAAAAAGTAACTAATTAAGTGTCAAGTCACAGTGTATGTTCCTGTGACTTCTCCAAAGGGAAATTAGGTCACCGTCTATTCTGAATGGAAACTGATAAGTATATCCATACGCCACTGCCAGTTATTAACAGATATAGCTGCACATACAAATCTATCAAGGCGAAATTTACGAGGTAGTCTGGAGAAATATAAACTCAGATAAAGTTAAAGTCCATGGGAATAAACGTACAGCACAGTACACTAAAACGGGGTCACCAGAGCGAAGCTTATGTAACGAGTGGCGCTGTTTATAGTAATATTGCCACTTTGCTGTTAAAACTAAAACACTAGAGATGCAAAAACCATCCGCCGTACCTTGTGCTGGCTCCGCCGGGGTGATATCTATGTCAAGCCCAAAGAAAGTAGCATATCTTCCTTTGGTTTTGGTGTGCAGGAAATTGTCGTGTGCCTAGCGGTTGCCTGTAGATCAGCCAGAGAATCTCTCTCGTCTCCCTGTACCTGTTTTCTGCAGCTGCACTACTTTGTTTCATAAGAGTTTGACTCACTGCGCATGCCCCGCCTCCAAAGTGCCTGCCACAAGGTGCGTTCAAGTACAGAAGAAAAAAATGTTACAGATCGCAAAGCGTAAATCCCGCCTATTCAACTTGGCCACATTAAGAGGCAGGATGCAATTATTTTATCAAACCACAATAATCCACTATCGGTAGATATTTATTCAAATTGTTTTGTATACATTTGTTCACACGATTAACATTATGTTTTTATTCAAACAAATACCACGTATTAACACTAGAGAAATTAATAGAAGTACATCGCTTCCTGCTTCGTCAAACATTAAACGTAATCCATCTGAAATCCGTTTTTTCCCGGCAGTTCGTGAATGCAACGACAGACTGTTGTGAACGTGAACGCCGACGTACTTTCCGTCCGACGTTCTTATTGGTCTGTTTTCAGTCACACGTAAGATACCGGGTCACGTTTAACAGGCATGGAAATGCGGAAGTCCATGTTCATGGCTGAAAGTGGTAGTGGCATCTGTGTTTATGGGAATGACTGAAGAGCGAGGAGAAAAAACATTATCCCTTTAAATATATCAGAGAAGTTTTTTTAAACCTCAACTAACACATATCTAAAACATATACATCTTCAACATATTTAAACAGAAGTGCATTTTTAGTTCGTTGTAACATATTTAATTATTAATATACATTCAGTATTTATCACCTCAAAGAGGTGAAATGTGAACATAAGAGATAGACTGATATATATATATATTTCCATTTTTATTTATTGAATATAAAATAAGATTAGATAAAAAGCTAAATTCATACAGAAAGACCATCAGCTACCACTTGAGATGACACTTCATCGTCATAGCAACCACCCCTCCACTTGTATTATGTGGGACTTTCAAACAATTTAACAACAATAATAAATTATTATTATTATTATTACTGCTATCATTCTTCATTTTCTTCCTCTTCTTTATTATATTTAATATTACTCTTATTGCTATTATCATCACAAACTTGTTATGACTCTAAAATTACTCCTGCTTCTTCCGTGCTGCCCCTGGGAACAATTACCTGTGGCTGGGGATTAATATTGTTGTTTTTCTGGGGTAGTACAGAACACTGAGAAACTCATTATCATAAAATATCAAGAAACCCTCTGTGATTTGAAGGAAACTGCCCGGAAACTATGATTACCAACTGTTCTGTGGCAACTCATTAGCCCATGACAATGATTGGATTTTGCTTATTTTCTTTCCTGCCTGTCAGCAGATGGTTGATGACAGCCCTTTCCACAGACCATCACTAAAATACGTCTTTTTGCATTTGTAATCCTTGTGGCCAAGTCTCTATGAAGGCACATTATCAGTGAGCCTGCCTGGGAGACGTCAACTTCCCATAATAACAACTACACTTTGCATCAGAATTTATTATTTTGTTTTTGTGTCCCACTGAAAAGAGCAGCTTCTGGTTCGAATGTTGAACTTAAAAAACTTAAAATAAATAACCAGTATTTTGTAAGTGATTTATTATCACCTCTATTCACTTCCATAGTAAAACGTAGTGTAGCCTTCAACAGTGTACACCCCTGACACAGATAGCGTGTCTTGTTTTCTGACGACAGTCATCATTAAGTTGAACTTTTGACGATCCAGAACGACGAGTGATGCCACTGTCTGTTTGCTTACGTTACTCTGGCGGTGCATGGGGGTGAGGGAACACTGCTCTCTGATTTACCCTTGAAGTTACCACTGGGGGTGCTGACGTTGTGTCTCAAGGACGTGTGCATTTCTGACGTTACTTCTGTAGAAACAGTGCATTCTTTACTGGGACTGTGATGGTTCAAACATTTACAGTGTTGTTTTTTTGACAGAACTTTTTTTTTAAGCCAGCGTAGCTAAAGAAGGCCTCCATAACGAAGGATCAACTAAAACTGCACACTGTGGTGTTTATAATCTAGGGGTCGCTATGCATCAAAATGTACACTTTTCCCAAGTGGTGAAAAGTAATAAAAAACAACAAATGATGTTTAAAATCAAGTTTAGTTCAAATAAAATGTATATATTTTTTAATATACAACCATTACACCTCAAAATGTTTTGACAGAATTCCTCACAATTACCAATACCCTTCCATTTGTGGCAGCAGATAGCTATAAAAAGAAAAAAACAAAAAAACAAACACAGAGACTCTATTGAACTATTGAAGATCATTGGTGTTTTCTTCAATTCCTGTGAGTATATCAGCATCGTTCAACTTAACAGGTCCAGATTGCACTCTGAGGTAGTAAATTGTGAGTAAATTGAAACAAGAGACCAATGTCAAATATGAACTGCTGGTGAAAATGTTTTATATAACAAAAACTGGTTTAATGTCAGCTATAGCCATGCTGTGTTGAAAATAGTTTATAATTCATTCTGACAATTTGACAGAACTCTAAATCTTCAGAGGTAATGAAAAAGAAAAGAAAGCTTAAAATAAACGGGCTTCTGCCCCACACCAATTTTGGTAATCATCAGGCCTGAGAATAGAGACTCATTGACACACAGACATGACATGAGCCACTGAGGCCAAAACAGATGGAGAGTGTCACTGCAATTTTTACCAAACAGCGTTTTCCTACACTCTGAGACTGATGACGTAAGACTGTGGTATCTTTCTAATTTTTTCCTTTCCTTCATCCATTCTATCTATCTATCTATCTATCTATCTATCTGTCTATCTATCTATCTGTCCAACTTGTCCTCATGTGAGTGTATCAGGCTGCCACCAAAGGAAGTTAAATAACATTACGAATAAAATAATGTCATCACGTGTTTAGGCCATGATCAGCACCTGGTGAGCAAAAAGAAAAGTGTCAAAGGCTGTAGGGTTGTAGAACAACTTGTCTGTGACAGTAGTACTCATTAGTAATGCCTATTTGAGGCAGAGACTGGGTGAAGTACTACTTGACGCCCAGAGGCACAATGAAATGGTGCCATCAGCAGAAAAAAGGACACAGTATGTGGTGGTGCTTTGACAGAAGGTTGCAGCGACAAGAAGCAACATTTGTCCACATTTGGTCATTTTTGATGCTCAATTCTCTGATTCACTGTTGAAGATAGAAAACCTACACACAGAGATGGACAAACCCATATGAATCAACAAAGCTGGTGAAAAAAAAGTCTGCTGAATGAGACAGTGATTATGTTTCCTGTAAATATAAATATAAATCCCTATCTGTCTATCTATCTATACCATTGTTTTCCAAAGACTGGGTCGCGACCCTCTGGTGGGTTGAGAGATTTTTATTTGGGCCGTCTCACTTCATGTTTCCCAGGAGTTTATGAATAATGTCTATTGACTTGGGTCGCAGAGGTTTGTGGCTTTTAAAATATGGGTCCCCAGAAAAAAGGTTTGGGAAACACTTTTTTATACAATGAAAAATTAGATCATGTTCGATTTCTTTTTTCTTATATTCCAAACCTTTCTTACATGTGGAATATATCCTTTGAAAAGTTTCTGCAACAGCTCGTTTGACACCAGTGCCAGGGGATTATTAAAGTATTTTGTACTTTTTGATTTTGTCACAGCATGCTTATGAGAAGAGGAAGAAAAAAACATTTTTGTGACCATTTTGCTCAGAACAAGTAGCTTTACAGCAAAATGAGAGAAAAACCCTTTCGAATGGAAATCTAAAAGTTTCTTGTTATTCGTTGCTTACGTGTATAACACCAGGCTGTAACCATCCAGTTAACGATTTGCCAAAAGCAATGCTGGGTGAAACCCACACGATTCATCTGTCAAACTGTGACAGATGAGCTGCAGCACCTTTGACAGCATGTGTGCAGACGTACAGTACAATCTCCTGGGGGCACATGCGCCTCCTCGTGTCTAATGGTGCGCGTAGATATAACACAACAGCACCTGCTCACCATCCGCCCCACTGGTGTAAACTCTGGATGCACAAAATCACCCGCCCCTCGTTGTAGGCACGAGGACAGCATGTGTCTGAGTTGACTCACTGCTTGGCCCAAACGACGTCGCCGATCACGCTCCTCACCTCGTTATCACACAAAGAGGCCTTCCCTGCGGTAACTGTGCTGCGCACACACCTTCCTCTGCTCCGTCTGCTCCTCAGGGGGAGGCAAAAAGTGAGGAGCAGCTGTAGACTGTGTGAATGCTAGTTAGTCTCTGGTTTACTTCCTGAACATCAACAGGTGAACGTAGATGAATGTTAGGGTAATGTAAAAATCCAACTGACATATGCAGATACCACAGATTTTTTCCTTTTAACTGATCATTAACACATTTGCAGTATTTCATGGAAATAAGCCGCCACCCATTGTTCAGTTTAATGGTTGTTTTGAAATGCATCAAATAGACCAGTTTCCCAACCTTTTTTTCTGGGGACCCATATTTTAAAAGTCACAAACCTTAGCGACCTGGTTTGTGACATGATGCGAGACGCAAAAAAACCCAAAAAACTCTTGCGACCCACCTGAGGGTCGCGACCCAGTCTTTGGAAAACAGTGAAATAGACTGTGGTTCAATACATTAGGGCTAAGTAAGTAATATTGGATCAATCCCTAAAATCCTAAACATAAAGTAATATTGGATCAATCCCAGGGCAGCGGTGGATTAATCATGAATAATTGTGATCGTAACAAATAACTTTTAATTAGGAAAAATCCTAAACATTAAACATTACCAAATATATATTTTTTAATTTTTATCACTAGTTAAAAAATATTGAAACAATTTAATTTTAATATCAAAAAGGTGTTGACAGATGTCCCATGAATTATAAATTCAAAATATAATTAAAACCTTATTTTCTAAACTATCAAAACACTGACTGTTGATAATTTATTATTTGATATTTCATTTCATCATCAAAGCATTTTTAATTCAGCGTGAAGAAGACCTTCAAAGTCTGAGTCATACTTTTTGCGTCCGTTTGCCCACGGTGGTCTGTGTGACACAGTGATGTCATCCGCCCATGTCCTGGGGAGACCATGTAAAAGACCTCCAGGGAGTTGATGGTTCCACTTCCTGTACGTACGTAGGCTGAGTCGGTGATGAAAATACCAACCTACTACCCTCTGTAACACCAGAATATAAGCTGTGGCTACGAACCAGTGACAAAACCCAAATCCTTCTAAATGAATGTGTTATTTATTCACTGATTTAACAAAGAATCTGTGGGTTAGTGTGATCATTGATTATTACTGAGCCCATCTGGTTGGTAAATGAGACCGGTTAGGAAGCAGAAAGAGGTGGTGACGTCAAATATCGCATTAACAACAACAACTACATCTAAAAATAAAAGGCTTCGGAGAATAATGAAGAGAAGTTCCCAAACTGTAGTAAAATACAGAAAAAGAAAACAGAATATTAACTTCAGAATATGAACGAGAACAAACATTTACTAAGAGGAAACGCAGAAAACAAGTATTTAAAGGTGTTTGTTATGATAAGTATTTTTTTTAAATAAATTTAAGGTTTGGTTAAATGTTAGGTCCTGATGACACAACATGAAAACACAGAAACACACAAAGCCAAGAAATTATTATTATTATTAGTATTATTCATAATCATAATTCATGATTTTATTTAACTGTCATATTGTGTGCAAACAGCAACACGTCCGGTCTTTGTCTCATACAGCTCACCCGCCTCTTACTGTTACTCCACAACAAAGTGTTACCTTTTAAACATCACGTCAGAATGTGTGACTAATTATGGGCAGAACTATTTCCTTTTTGCTAACATGAGACCAAACATTAAAATTCCACTACTAATTGTGTTTTTTTTTTTTCATTTTGTCCTTCAGAGGGTTTCAAATCTAAATATTTTTGCTTTGTAGCTGTGGAAGTTCTGACCGGTCGTGTAAAGTTCACTGACATCCGTCATGACGTGGTGATGCAAAAGGGAACTGTAAATGACTGTGTGCAGACTTTGTTAACCTTCCGTCTGACGTGAACATATGGATTCACATTGTTGAGAAAATAATTCATTGACATGTTTACATTTTCACTAATTGCCACCCCTGACGTGACACATGACACATGACTGGACGGTGCGGTGCACTTGTGTTAGGTCAAGCACCAGCTTTCTACACATGAGATAGACTTTGAATTTACAAAAAATATTCCCAAAAATTACAAAAATACTCCCATTCATAGAACCCTCAAAGGGACATGGGGGAAACAGTTTCTGGTGAGGAAGTGAAACGTGTATTTATCAACTCTCTCTCATGTCCCTTAAGGGGCTCCGTACATGCACGGACATATATGAATACATACAGTATAAAGAAAAATGTATTCACATGTATAGCACATACACACACATATATACAATATATATACATATACAGTATATATAAAAACAAAAATATAGCCTTGCAAAAATAAATATACTATCTTATACTATCTAAATTAAGGATCAATAACATACATTTGTTAATAAATCACAGTGTGGACCGGCCAAACAAAGAAAAGTCGATGATGAACGAACGAACGAAAAGATCAAAAAGTTTAACCGGAAGAACATATACTGTATGTTTGTGAGAGGATATGAAGATCGGTCAGAGTGAGATACCGTGTCACTCCTCCATTTCCTCATGTTACTCTTCCTTTATTCGTCTCGTCGTACACCCACTACTCTTCTGTCCCTGTAGTGCCTCCTCACCCCCACTCTCTCTCTCTCTCTCTCTCTGTCTCTGTCAACACATGATGAGACATGTGGGTGACCATCCTCAGGTTTGTTGTTCTGCCAACTGGGCTAACATTACTGACTAATGGACAGTCTTCTGTCCTACACAGCTGCCGACTCATCTGTGTGAATCGCTGTGCGCATTATTCCCGTCTGAATGCATACATGTTGGGAGTAAATAAAAACATGAATCATCACGACAAGAACCGCATTAATAGTCAGTTAGAATAATAACAAAATATATTAATATTATATATCTATAGTAATAATTTATTACTATACAATTACATGTTATCATATATATTGTATGTGTATTGTAATACTGTAAACGTAACTATATTTTAATATGAATATCAACAGTACGCGTTCACTTTTCTCTTGTGTTTGACTGACATCTAGCGGTAATTTTGAGAAACTGCAGTTTCATGAAGCCGTTGGAATGTGTATTGAACGTCAGACTAACTGATTTTTAAAAAAAAAAAAATTCAGTTTTTAGTTTATTTTCTTTATTAATAGTTTCGTGGCGTGAGGCTAGATGTAAATAAATAATAATAGCATTTCACTTCGATCCGTACAAGATAAGAAGATAAAAATATCAAAGGATTAAAGGGAGGCTAAAGATAATGTGACTAAAGATGGCAGTAATGCTACAATATTGCTACTGACTGCTGTAAAGTCCCAAAGAAGATTAAATTTCAACTGTTAAAAGCTGCTTCAGCTTCCAGTATGAGCTGCGAAGCCTGTGACAGATGTAGATGTGTGAACTCTGCAGAGGTTTGGAAGCAGAAAGTCACACAACCGTACAATCCTCTATCGATCCTTAAAAAAAACGACATTGAACAGTCCATGAATCTCTTTATAACATGCCCAACCTTTGAAATACTGGCAAATTAACAAGTAAATTAATGACCAAACAAAACTTTGTAATGCAAAGTACATTTGGAGGACTTGGCCTTCCTCTCTTCCTCTGCCTCCTACTCCAAATTTTCAACGCAGCTAAGTTGGAGAACGTGGATGAAGTAGCAGTTGAGATTGTCGTCAAAAGCACCCCATGCAGCGCCACCTGTGGGCTGGGTTTTAAAGCCCAGACTCTGTGTCTCCTTAAAGACAGTAAAGCTGCAGTCGAAGAAGACCCACAGAGTGGAGGCAAGACGGAGGTAACCCAGAGCCAATCAAATGACAGCAGAGCTCGATAACGAAACTGTCAGAGAGAGAAAATCCTAATAATACTGTGAATGTGGCTGAATTGAAGGTGTCGGATGTGTGCCGTGTCCGCAAGGTGAAGTGTCAGATGTCTTGGCAGTGTGGCCTCAGCACGATGACCGTCGTTGAAGGACAGAGGGTTGAGTTCGACTGTCTGAGAGAAATTGTGGAGACAGTAGGGAAGTTCTCCCCCAGGTCAGTAAAGACGTGAAAAGGAGGAGATCACAATTAAAAAAATGTTAAAAGGTCTTCAAAAGTTCTAATGTGAATTTTTTGCAGGGTGTTCTGGCGTTATGCCCCAGGGATCATCACCTCTGATGACACACTATTTGCACGTTGGAAAGCGCCTCTGCTGGACCGTGTGATTCTGGACCCTGTCAGAGAGAAGGATGCAGGTAATCACATATCACTATAAGTCAACAGGCTGCTGTCTGTCCTGTCTGGACAGGATCACAGGCTGTGTAAACTGTCCAGTGTGTGAAACATGTTGGGGCCGAGATCGCTTCCCTGGGGTACTCCTGTGTTTACAATGATTAACAAGAGAATCTATGAGACTCAGCTACGCCAGAGTAGACAGACATAAACTACACCTCATCAACAGCAGTGTCACCGTTGTCCTGTTTAGGAACATACCGCTGTGATGTGCAGGACAAAAACTTCCGCAGAGTGAAGAGGGCCTACTGGGGCATCAGAGTTTTACCCTCTGGGATTTTTGATCTGGACTATGAAGGCACTTTGTCCAAATGGGACAACTGGCAGAACCAGACTATGACTCACCTGCAGGACTACAAGACTGTCCTAATTTACATGGTAGGAAAAGAAAAATTGATTTGGTTTCTGAATACTTTCATCATAATGTTACCTGGTAAGCAGGTAGGAAATATACAGGATATTACAAGTGTCATTTTGATCATCCAGGTTCTGATCCCACTGAGCTTTGCTGGTGCTGTGGTTGGACTAATGGTCGGCCTCTACTGGGCAATGAAGACAGGGAAGTTGAGGTATTTTAACACATTTTTGGAGTATGATCACAAAAAAAAAAGTTTTTCACTAATTATGATGAGACTCTAATTTTTCATAGTTTATAACCTCAAAATACTCTAAAGGAACCTGCAAAATATCAAAACAATGCCATATTTTCCAAAAAATGTTCCCACAGGTACAGCTAATCCAGGTACACTCATACCAGACCAAACCTTATATACCTTATTTTGACGGAGTTGTTCCAATAGATGGCAGTGTTGCCCCACATACATTTCCTGGTTCGAGGAAACGATACCCACAGGGATAATTCCCCCCCAATGGAACTCAGGTGTTTCAACGAATCAAATATGGTTAAAACGATAAAGAAACGAAATTCATATGAAAAATTCAACACTTACAAGTACCGATGCTAATCACAGAAGATATCAAACAGATGAGTGCGATGTAAAGGGTCAGAGCAGAGAGTTTTGAGTCCTTGGAGAAACATCTTTATAGTTAAGTTGAAATGCTCTTGAATAGTATGTTTGGTCTTGGTAGATAGATAGATAGAACTTTGTTAATCCCTCTGCTGTTTCTTTCAGGAAATTAAGGACATTGTCTCACACAAGTATCTACATCTTGTGCTGGTCTAAATGAGCTGAAAACAAACCAACAAACAACACTCCCCCTGCCCCCAAAATCTAATCATTTATGCGTATTTCTACAGGACCATGATGTCTCATCCAGTATTTTCTACCTGTAACCGACGTCTGCAGCGTCAGCGCCTGAGCAGACAGCAAAGGAGAGCACACGACAACAAAGTGACGTCATGAACATGGAGTCGTCTGATAGAGGGAGGAGTCAAAGCAAAACAGGGACTCTGGGGAAATAACTGAAATGAAATTATGACGATGCGCTCGTTGTAATTCATCCATTTCCTCATTGGCTTTGTCCCACGAAGGTCCGAGCAGCGTCATTTCCCTTCATTTACAACGTCAGATTTGTCAAACGTAATTGTTTTACCAGTGCTCTCTGCACTATTTAATTACTGCTCCACATTACACTCTTATTCCGCATGCGCATTGGGGGAGAAGGAGCTCTAAAATTGTACTTTTTGAAGAAAAATAACAAGAATTGTCTTATGGTTTATCATCGTGTGAACTCGTTAAAACTTTCACTCTGACGTCTTTGTGCAAAGTTTTTACCACATGAAAAAATAATCTGATAAAAGCTTCTGTACTGAGCTGTGAGTACTCACCACTGACGAAATGGAATGGTACTTTACTGCATCAAGTTCTCACTGCATTGCATCACTCTCTCTACTCTGGGGTCTACCCACACCTCCCTTTATATTTGTTTGGTGCTCTACTTATTATAGAACATTAAACTTAACTTCATTATTATATAACAGTTATATAACTGTTAAAATTCTTAATTACTGTGCGCCACTGATCTGTACTAATGAGAGCAGATGTGTTTTTTTTCTTTCTGCAAATGAACTGTAATATCTGACACAGGTATTGACGTTTTAATTCAGACATGTTTTCAGGGACTGGGTCTCGTCTAATATCATTGTACGTCTCAATTATGGACAGTAAATGGACCGCAACTTATGAAACCCAAGAGGAGAAAATATGGAAAGAGAAACCACAGATGGCTTTCATCAGGTTCAACTGCTTTAGTGAGTATCTGCTGAGGCCTGGGGCACACAGCATTTTGTTTAAAATTCAATCACAGGCCTTATTTATTTATTTATTTTTTAAAATAAGGAGTTATCTGCACATATACGCGTATTGTACTGCTGTTTGCATTAGCTGGGCCATAAATAATGTGCTAATATGCTAATGATATTCCCTGGTCTCTGATTTGGTCCAGATGTTGATACTAACAACATCTTGGAGAAAAAAACAAAACAAAACGAACTTGTCACAAAGTGTCTTGCATAATACGACAATTTTGTTGATGAGCTCTTAACCTTTTCTACATCTGTGCACCACTGTTGTATGCTCTCTGTCTCTCCTCTGTTTGGTTTTTTTTGTATGGAGAAGTAGCAGTGACCTTTTTATGCAACACTGCTCCTGTCGTGATCGAGTGCCACATTTTACTTGTATTTTATCCAATGTACTCAGACAAACAAAGTGAGAATGTCACATATGATTGATAACTAATGGCACAGCCTGAAATCCCATCTGTGGGGAGCTGGCATCAATGGAGAATTGAATTTTGATGTTATGTGAATTTAGAGGAAAGCAGAGGAGGAAATTTAAGAATAAAACTTTAAAGTTGATAGGCTAACTCATTTTACCAACTGCTGTGTGCTGTGGAACATTATCCAATTTCACCTAACTTGATTAAAAACTATTATTCATTTTCTGCAAAATGGTTGTCATTGTTTGCCAATACGATTCAATTGTGGCTAAGAATTTAGAAACTCAATTGCTGCGGAAGGATCCTAATGTCTGTCTTTCTTCAATTCCTGTGGGTATCTCTATGTTGTGTTCAACTAAACAGGCCCAGGTTTCATTATGAACACTAACTTGATTACTTAACTACTAACCAAGTGTGTAACCTAGGTAATTGCCTAGGGCCCCGCGCTGGAAGAGGCCACAAAGAGATAGCTGACCTTGGTCGACATAACAGTGACAAAATGACTGACTGCTCTGGACACAGCAACGATGTTTCCTTATTGCTGGTGTTTAAAAACAAAAAAGAAACGCTGGAAACAACTGCGGCTGAGAAAGTGTGTGTGTGGGACACACCTAAACCACTGACTTTGAAGGAAATTAAGAGGGAAACATTTTGGATAATGGTGGTGAAACTGAGGCCATGGATGGTAGATATACACAGATGCAGAAAACGGCTGACCTTTTCAACGACCTGCCCACATGCCCCCACTCAGTAATTGGAGGCTGTCACAGCGGGCAGCCTCCGTGTGTGTGTGTGTGTGTGTGTGTGTGCGGCCTCCTGTAGCTACCAAGCACATTAAATTAAATTCTGGAGGGCTGACATTTATATATTAGAGCCACAGTTGGGAGATGAACGTTTGAGATGGTGTGACTGAGAATCAGTGCATGATGCCTCAGACTCAGGGAACAAAACAGAATAAATCTCCATGAACACCTCGTGATTGCCTACATTTCTTGACATGTCTTACATAGAGGACTGTGTTAATAGTGTCTGCACTGCTCCGCATCCACCAGTTCAACATGTGTCAATGCATTAAAGTCTGAACACTGACACTTTTACCAGATGAATTTCACATCATGTGGTTCATACTGATTTCATAAGACGACGACCGACGACCGTCTGTGGACGTATTTCACGTGTAAATTTAATTTTAGTTCACTTTTGGAGGCAACTCCTGCAAAAACAAATGTTGCTTGGCTTTGCCTGTACATAGTCTGCATCGTATGATATTCTATGGTTTTCGAACATACTTTTTTCATTTCAAAAAAAGGACAAATATAAAAAATATTTGGTCGTGTGTGTTCAACATACAACAGTGTCAAAATTCAAAGTGACAACAAGACTCTGAGCCTCTGTATTACTGCTGCATTCTGATGTATGCACATATATATATAAGAACGGTGGGACAGTTCAATCTCTGATCCTTCTATATGAACCTTCTCTGTTCCTGCGGTGTGTGTGTGCGCGGGTTTCTCACACATCCCATAATTATGCACAGTAGGGATTAGATGAGATGGACTCAGTTAATCAACCACAGGTCTGAGTGTGAATGGTTGTGGTCTCCATATGTGGCCCAGTAGGAAGATGAAAAAAAAACAACTTTGATTTCATTTCCTCATGTGTCCGTGCCAAATGTTCCCACAAAGTCTCGACTGAAGGCCTGGCATGAAGACCATAAACATCACTAGTTAATGTACCGTGTTTTTTTGTGTCATTATCTCTGTCTGAAACGACATGAAAATTAAACTGGAATTTGAAGAGAATCTGGTCTTATTTGACGCGACGTCTGTGTCAGTTCCTCACAATAAGGTTGTGTTTTTCGTGGAAGAGTACCCTCTCCCATGTACTCCCATGTACACCCATGTACACGCATGTAATACTGCTCATTCATGTGAAATGTCCAATTACCTTGTCATGAGGCAGACATGCAGTGCATGAAATCATTCACATGTAACTGTTGAACAGTATTTGTTTTCACAATGAACAACGGAAACATTTGTTTTGTTACACTTTTTACCAACCACTACAGGAAAACATTCATAGCAGTGGGATTTAAACCTATACTACACAACCAGGTGGGTCTCAAATACAAAAGCTGGTGAAGAGAAAATTAATGAAAGTGTACTGATAAGGATATTATAAGTATCAGGCCTGATACTTAAATTTTTTTTTTTTTTGTCATATTAGAAACATTCTGATCAAGGTTTGTTCTGTTACAAAAACACATGTAAATACTATAATGTTGTATACCTAAACCTAATGTTTTCATGTTTAATTAAATAATTTTTACCACTATTTTAGCATTTAGCATTTGTATGTTATATATATATATATATATATATACATGGCTGCCACAGGTGGCGCCATTAGGTGTACCATTCCTCAGGGGCTCAAACCCAGGTCAATTTAGTGTAAGGCAGCTCCCTTCTTCACGGCCCCTGAAAAAGAGGTCATTGGACCAAACTGATTAAAATGGTTTGTGGTCTTGTTTCTGAGTGCCCTTAAAAGTCTTATTTCACAGAAGTGTTTATATATTCACAGTCTGCGTTTAATTAAGGTGATATTACTCATACGCTGAAGGACTCTCCACTCCTGTTGTTGTTACGTCTCGTTCCTCATCTTATTTATTCCACCCCTCCCTCCGTCCTTTTCATCTCCAGGTCCTGTGTGTGTGTGTGTGTGTGTGTGTGTGCAGCGTAAGTGTAATTAATAAAGGCAAAATGGAACATGTTGAAAGTATTGTGTTCTGACAACTCATTTAAATAATTCCTTACAGTACCCATTGTTTCTGTGCTCTCCTCTGTAACAGATGTAACATGTAAATGTGGCGTTCAGCAAACAGCTTTTGTAACAGCCACTTAATTCGCGTGGGCATTTGCTGTCTGATGGAACAGACATGTACAACGACTCCATCAGATGTTTTAAAGGTCATGTTCCCAATGGCTCATTAAAAACATATTTGCTTCACAAAGGCTTGTGTGTTTCTCCTCTCCTCTGTGGTCAACTCCAAATGAGTGAACTTTAAAGGTTTTTTCTCTTGTTTTGCTTTGTCTTCTTGGGAAAATTGAACTTGCGTTGAGTGAGTTGTAGAAATCAGTTTTTACGGACTTCCAGCCACAATACGGACCACTCGCAGGAGATGCGTCCGCAAGTTGACGAACACGTGAAGTGAACGAGTGAGGCCATGTGGACTGCACCTAGCGTTGGCGTTATAACATCTTTCAGACATCGGTCGTGATACAAAAACGGTTGTGGACCGCTGCCTTAGAAAACACCTTTTTATTTATTTCTTAAATGCAACGTGACATGTTTTCAAGCTGGTCTCTACCAGGTATTATTTTTTTTCTGCAAATGATTTCAGGCCAAGACAACTCATCACAGACGTTGTAATTAGACCTGCATTTAGCTTTATGATTGTAAGGCTCATCTCTCTCAATAGTCCCGTAGGCCGCTATTATGACAGTGAAACTGAAACCACCTTTTGAACCTCCATTTTAATTCCAGGCTTTTAATGTTGAAGTTATTGAGCAGCACAGCGCTCCGAGGATGACAACAGCGAGACGGAGAAGTCATTCTGATCTGTTAATTACAAGGAGCTCCTTTAAAGTTTTATCTTCTCCTGCAGTCAAACAAATCAAGCTGTAGATAATAAATCGCATGTTTCACCTTGGGTGTATGTTTCATTTTCACATCCTTCACATCAGGAAAATGTCACGTTATGGGTTTGTGAGAGGGATGTCACATGTTCAAACCTCTTCGATGGGATGAATTAATTTTTTTTTTTTTATTGAAATGATGTGGAGTGGTTAGATCCGTTGCCTTACAGCAAGAATATCAGTGGTTCGATCCCGGGTGGTAACTGATAAGTCGTTCATCAAGTAACCTCCATGAAGACAGACAGACAGACAGACAGACAGACAGACGGACACACAGACAGACGGACAGACAGACAGACGGACAGACAGACAGACGGACAGACAGACAGACAGACAGACAGACGGACGGACAGACAGACAGACAGACAGACAGACGGACACACAGACAGACGGACAGACAGACAGACGGACAGACAGACAGACAGACAGACAGAAAGACAGACAGACACACAGACAGACAGACACACAGACAGACGGACACACAGACAGACAGACAGACAGACAGAAAGACAGACAGACAGACACACAGACAGACGGACACACAGACAGACAGACAGACAGACAGATAGCTTAAGTGCTAAGGGGAGCAGGTGTTTTGGTAAACAGCAGACGCAGATGAGTTGAGGCTGAGTGTAAACTAAATACATGCCTGAAGCACACCACTCTGAATGAGTTTGTGATCACATTGGAAAAAATTTGCCACTCTCTGGGGTGTAAACACTGGGGGCCGAACGTGGGGTCAGGCAGGTGTGGAACCTACTGGGGGATGTGATGATGAGAGACTGCATGCTGTGTTCAGTGCTGCGGGCAGTGTGTCGCATTAGTTGAGGTAGATTTGCGGTGCGGTTGAACAGCTGTGAGGAGGGAAAGAAGTTTCCGTCTTGGACAAATGTTGGGAAGTAAAGAAGCTTTTGCCGTTTTTAGTTTGTAAGTCGTTTCTATGTGCCAGTGATTTAAGTTGACATTTCTCTGCTCGGTCATTATTCCGTCTCAGCTGGGGTGGTGTTTGCATGACCACGTCGGTGGTCTGCACACTGATTTGGTGAGGGAATGTTTGCACTGGATCGCTTTCCTGATGCAACCCACACTGGGATTTGGAGAGCAGGTGGTAGCTGATTTGCTAGGCTTAAAATCCATTGAATTGTGTAAAAATTTACAGATGACTGTCTTTTTTTTTTCTCAAAAATTTACTTGCTTGAAGTGGAGAAAAAAACCCAAAAAATGTTCTTAAGAAACGTCTGAAATTTAACCACTTACTCTTTATGCAGCAGTAATACGTGGACATTTCAGACATTCTCCAACCCACACTTCTCCTGCTGTTTCTATTATTATTAACAGAAATCTCTCTGCCACATGCCTTTGGCTTAATTTCACACATTGTATGGTTCAGTTCTCCTTTTAACTCTTTACAGGATACAAATACTATACTGTTGAGTGGGTTGAATCTGAATCTCTGTTGCATTTTGTCAATAATTGACCATTTGTAATTTTGGGCTTTGTAAACCCACAAATGTTAGCACGTATACAGGGTCTATGTTCACAGTAATATGTGGTCATTAATAATATTGTGTATTTCATAATATTTGAATGCATTAAAAAATATAAAAAAGACATTAAAACGACGTCATGATGCTCGAGTTCTTGACATTTTAATTGACAATTTAACAGATTTATAGTTGTTCTGTGATGTCCTCTGGCAAATAAAACACTTACACAGATATTATTGTTTTTATGACAATAAACTGCATATTAAGCCCTGAAGATACGAACATGAAAACATTAATACATTCACAGTTTCTTGTGTATTCCATTTCCAGTTAACTTCATTGCCACCTTCTCCTAAAACCTTGTTTTTCGTTTGGAGACACAAATCCACAGGATCCAAAATGAACAGAAGGAGCTACAAGGCTAAGGTAATGTTTGCCGTCAGCTCTGCGGGAGCGTAGGTGGATATAAAGAAAATATTGACAAATGCAGGCCGGGCGATGAAGGAACCCCAGGGCGAGTGACGCACGATAAAAAAAGGATGAATGAGTTGCTGTATCAGTGGTTGTTAGACTGAAGTTTAGAAATCAACTGTTCCTGAGTGGCCTTCAGGACGTAGGGAAAATCAGCCTGGGTGGCTGCGGAAATCAATTTGAACCACACCCACAACCACCGTGAAACCCATAAAATGAGTGAGTTTACATGGAGAGTAATAATTCACTGAAAAGATATTTCAGTGAATTACACGGTAAAGAATGTGTGCATCGTCAAAGTGGGTTGCTTCTGAATCCAAATTAAAAAAATGCCATGTCCATACGCGCATAAGCTCGTCTATGAAACATGAAATATTGAATACATCTATTATATTTTGTCCTTGAATATATTTAATGTGATAAACAGCCGGTCTACATTCATAACACAATGGTATATTCAGTTACATTTTTATATTAAATTGCAGGGCTAGCGTAGAGCCCTACCTTAGCTATTCCAAAATATGCCTAATCCTAATCCTGTCCAAATCACAACTGGACATTGAATCTTAAACCTTAAAAAAGCCTCATCCATAATGGGGGACCTTCAAAATGTCCCCACGAACAGTGTCCTCATAACTACAACACTGTCCCCACAAGTATGGCTATACCAGTATCACACACACACAAATTCTTTTGATGAGGAAGATGTGCAGAGATGCTTCAATTTTTACCTCAAACTTTTGGGAGAATATTTTATTATGCATGACCGAGCCATTAAAAATGCAGTTGGTGAAATTTAAAATCCTACATTTCTCCTTCATGGCTGCGTCTACCACAGTTCACTTGATCACCCGGAGGCAGAGGCTGCAGTGAATCATCCAGAACTTATTCATAGCTAATGTGCTCTTACCCCGATTGCTCTGATTGCTGCGAGTGTAATGCATAAATGTCCAGCTGCCTATCATTACGTCCTCCAAACGCTGCTGTGATTAGTCCTGCGTGTGTGTGTGGCCACATACAGTTTGTGCCACCGAATGTGTGCGTATCATCGCCAGGCGCCGCAATCACTAGTTTTGTCTCTTTTGAGACACATGCTGCTCCTGACACAGTTGACGAGTACAGATTGCTCACACTCATCACAGGAAGCAGGGAGCGTAAAAAAAAACACAAAAAAAACGGCGCTGCAGGTCCGGTCTTCCTGGAGGACGTTTCCTCTTTTATCCTTTCATTTGCTTTTTACCTTCAATTGATCGTGACAGTTTTTCCAGTAGTCACAACATTGTCTCCAGTTATTATTCAGTCTGTGCAGGAGATTGTCCAAAAGTTTTTTTGTTTTCGAAAGTTAAGAAAGTTAGCAAACCCGCCTGTGTGCGTGTGTTGAGTTTATTGATACATATGTCGTCCTGCTGTGGTCAGATATCAAATTCTCAGTCCACTCATGGACCCATTTTAAATTCTCATCCTGCGCTGCAGTATCACCATGTACTGAAGGCCGTCAAAGGATCGTGATCTTTGCTCCAGGTAAATCTATTGATATTGAATGAAAATGTAATTATTTGAAGCTATATTCATTTACAGGTGTGTTGTTTGTTTATTGATTTATTTAATGAAGGAGTAGGTGGTGGCTGGGTGGAGGCGGAGGG
>NC_024316.1:13974889-13975241 GCF_000523025.1 Cynoglossus semilaevis | reverse complement strand
ACAGCCAATCCCAGCTGTCAATGGAAGGGGGCGTCAATGTACAAATGGCAGAATTAGACACAGATGAGGAACCAACATTTAATTAATGAACGGTTTTGTGTTTCGCTGCCTCGACTGATACCATCTGTTGACTGGAGACCCTTCCTGCCAGGAGCAGATTTTAACCTGTTGAATTCACGCCAGTCTGGATGGAACGGGATCAGAGGACATCTTGTCACAGGAACGGGCAAGCTTGAATTTTTAAAACAAGTTTCAAAACCTACGGTATTTTTGTACTTTTTTCCAATACTTGTAAGAGATTGTATTTGGTTTAAATTAATTAATATTTGTCAGTAAAGCAGTTTTGAACACA
>NC_024316.1:13920211-13974692 GCF_000523025.1 Cynoglossus semilaevis | reverse complement strand
GGGTTACTACAGCCAATCCCAGCTGTCAATGGAAGGGGGCGTCAATGTACAAATGGCAGAATTAGACACAGATGAGGAACCAACATTTAATTAATGAACGGTTTTGTGTTTCGCTGCCTCGACTGATACCATCTGTTGACTGGAGACCCTTCCTGCCAGGAGCAGATTTTAACCTGTTGAATTCACGCCAGTCTGGATGGAACGGGATCAGAGGACATCTTGTCACAGGAACGGGCAAGCTTGAATTTTTAAAATTCAAGCGTTCAATTTTAGGACAATCGTGTCCCATGAGTCAAAAGTTTGGCCACGCCTGTACTACAGTATATTTCAGTTTGATAACAGGATGACACATAATCACAGTAAAGGTTAATCGGATTTTAAATTCTTTCATGTCATGACTCTCTGTTTTGTTCACAGTCTCATTTGCAAACTACATTTCTTATCTCCAACTCTTCCTTCTTACCCTGAACCTATCGTGTGTTCTGGCTCTCTATCACCATTCTCCACTATCTATCTGTCAATCAGCCCAATCATGTTAATCCGTCTGAGCTTCTCGTGCATCAGTCTAATCCCCTGGTTCCACTGGCGGTCGTGTGGAGCTGCGTACACGGAGTTTTGACCTCATTGATCCTATTCTTTTGGCATTTAATTAATATTGCCGAGCACGGCTTTTCACATTAGGAATACACACCCATGTTACACTGCTGTTTCCTACTCCAATTATGCTTGGTTACACGCATTTTGTTGTAGCCGTATGTGGTCCAGAATACAAATGACACTATCACAGCAACAGAGGCGCAATTTGTTTGATTTCAGTTTTTTTTCCATCTAATAATTATTCCTGCTTCTGTCTCTGTACAGAGAAAAAAAATAATTCCCACTTGTGTCTTGCAGCAGGTTCTTATAATACAGCTCCACAAAGACTCCTCATCCGTCCATGAGAAAACACAGACCGCATGTGCAGCAGGTGAAGGCGACTGGACGACAGAAGCAGCGCTCCTCCACTGTCAGTGACTGAAGAGCTGCACTCGTGTGTCGTTTCCCCAGAGACGACTCAAGGATTATTACAGAACAGGACACTTCTGTTCACATCTAGTCATTCATGGAGAAATGTACTGATTAAAAAAAAGACTTCATGATTTTATTTAAGAACGTGAGAAATAAAATCAATGAATGATTCCTATGAGGTTTAACTTCATTGTCGCTGCCTTGTCGGCCCTGAAACAACCATGCTAATGTTAGCTTTTGTGGAAAAAAAAAACACTTTCTGCCATTTAATTCTTTTTAGGATTTGGAGGTTCCTGGTGCCAATCTCGGCAGCCAACGAGAAGAGGTAGGAGGTCCCTGGACTATTTGATACTTCAGTTGTACAAATACTATATCATTTTGCAATTAATACTAATCACCAAATCTATCTTAATAACCAGTGATCGGTGATTTATCACTGAGGTACAAGTCGTGAACACCTGACCATAGAACGCAGCAAGAGAAAACCTGGATTCCTGAGGTAAATGTCTGGGGTTTCTGGGACAACAGCCACCGGCTCTGCATCCATCCATGAGACCTGATTAGAAACAGTGACTCAGCATGGACTCAGCTCAACCCTGCAACCAGGTCCGTTTATACAATCTGGAAAATAATACTACAGTGAATTAAAAAAACAAAAACGTGTCCAGACTGATGCGTTTATACAATCTGGAAAATAATACTATATAATACTACTAAACTGAATTAAATATTTATACTGTGGTAAAAAAAATAAAAATAAACAAATGTTGACTGGATCATGGTCGGACCGACAGCTGTGTTCTTTCATGTCTCGCCAACTTGGTTGTTGTTTCTAATGAGCTCTTTCACTGCCAACAGACTGAGAGCGACACTTTTTATTTTCACTGTTTTTGGCCGACGTTTGATAAACTAAAAAGATCAACTGCACTAAACCACTGGCAGTTATCGCTACATTTCTGTTTGTTGTTACCGAGTCAAGCGATCATTTGTGTTTTTTCCCCCAAGTCCTGTTTAACTGCTGTTTCAAAGATTCGATTGAACTCTATTGATCCCACACTGGGGAAATCGTTTCACTCCTTGTTCTGTGACAAATATGTACATAAAGAACCAATCGGAGTAACTGCTTTACTGTATATTTGTGTGACCTTTGACCCCTCAGGCAGTTTTACATTGCAGGATCCTGTGACACCGATGGCCATAAAAGCGTGTATAGTCAATGTTTTCAAAAAGCAAAGCCGTCTGAAACCGTAATACTCATGTACTGGATTTTGTGCAGTAACACAGTCTCAGCAAAATACTTTTTTAGGGCTGACCAAATGACACGTTATCTGTGTAGAATAATCAGATTAGGATTTTGTAAGGCATTTCATGATGCACACAGCATATCCAATAATTCCACCAACCACTTATTGTTGCTCTAATATGCACTTGATACTCTGTATTGCGCGCTGCGATTTTTGAGGACAACTCTCAACATGTTCTACAGGCCTCTGCAAAACTACTAAATACATTTGTAGATTTTTTCTTGACAGAGTTTTGTCTGATAATATTACAGGTTTAGTTTTGATCAAATGAATGGACATTTCTTCTCGAACTGATTCTGTCGTATCCTTTTCCTTCTCACGCTCTCTCTCGCTCTCTCTCTCCCTCTCTCTCTCACACTTCTCCACCTACACACCCTGGCTCCAGGGCTCACCTCATGTTTGAAATGACCAGACCCACTGTGCCATCTGCCAGTGTGTGACCTTGTAAGAAATGTGTCTGAGTGCTGGTGTGTTGCACATGTGTTTCTACGACAGTTTGTAGGAACGGAAACACTGCTAAAAGGAACACGGTGACATGTTGGAGAAAAACACGTTCACATTCAACAGAAGGTTTCGGTCCTTCTTCCTCCTTCCATGAAATAAAAAAACACGTTCACATTCAACAGAAGGTTCCGGTCCTTCTTCCTCACTTTGGGTCTCGGCCCAGTCTTAGATATAGAACTGACCTGAAATTAAATAGAATTCTTCCTTTTTTTCTGAAGAAGAGCTGCGACCAAGAACCCTTCCTGGTTCGAAGTGGAGATGTTTTTTTGAGAAGCAGAACCGGTGGAAGGAATTCATCAGGCGGTGTATCAGTCTGATTGTGAGTTTGAAGTGTATTTACAGTGATTGAAAATAAATAAATAACTGTAGTCCAGTGGCCACTCTCGTCTTCTTCTCCAGTGCTTGTTCTCTTCTTTTTTTCAAATCACTTTTTAGTTTTCTACACTCCTCCACACATTTCTTCTGATTTGATCACAGCTTTGCACCGAATGATTGCAGTTGGACTTACTGCTGGGACAGATGATTTAAAGGCTGTCAAAGCTGAAAATGTAGATTGTTTTTGTACAAGAATCCCTGCTGAGTATTGTCAGGAGGTTCTTCCTGCTGCACGAAGAAACAGAGTGGAAAAGAAATCAAGACAAAAGTCAGTCTTTTATTTCCTTTAACTTCACCATCTGTGCAGATTTTCTAACAAATGAACGAATTGTTTTTCTCCATTTTCATTGATCAAATATTTTGTTCACATCCTTTTATTATTTTTTCATTATCTGTCCTTTTATATACATTATTTTTTCATTATCTGTCCTTTTATTTAGAGCACATTCTTTGCAACATTGTATTCTTTTATTCCATCTCTGTTCGTCATCATTACATCATCACCCAGTCTGAAGAGTGTATGGAACACGTTTTATTAGCTGTCACACATCCTTTGTACCCGGGCCTTTCTTCTTTGTCTTGACATGACCTTTAGTCTTCAGCCGTTGAGCACCTGTAGCCCTGATTACTGGTGACTTTGAACCAAACCAGGAATCAAACATGGTTTAGATCAACTGCTAAAGGTTATAAAACGTGTTTAGTTCAAGTTGTCTTCAGATGACAGGCTCCACATGAAGTCGCCTCCAGACGGAGATGGACAAACAAAAAAGGTCTGTGTGTTGGTTGGATTGGTAGCTCAGCCTACAGCAGGTAGAAGACTGAACGTAGAGACAAGTAGGTCAGTTAGGATAAATCCAACTTTAAACGGAAGTCCTTTGGCAAATGAGGTGATTTCTTGGTTGCTCTTTTTGTCAGGAAACGTTTTGTTCATCCTGAATATTTAACAGGTCTTTATTTGAAGGACAAGAATTCATAGAATTCAAAGTAAAAGACAGACAGATGGAGCGTTCGTGCTCCAAACTTTTGAACTAACGTGTAAAAGTCATGCACAAAAGGCTAAAATGCTTTTATCATTTTCTAGGCCATCTATTGGGGCAACGTGGGGTATTGCAAGGAAAAGGCAGAAGGATAATGATAATATAAATAAAATATATAATTTGGAGAAGTTTGACTGGCCGGATTAAAAAGCTGAAGGCCCGGGTTCGACCGAGCTTCTAAGACGACCTTCTTTGATCTCCAGTCCTGATACCACAACCTGTTAGTCATCGGCACCATTTACAGTCCCAGTTACCCTCGTCGCTACAAAAACATCATTTGCTCTGCAGCGACAATTCCACCAGCCGGGCGAGGTACAGATGCTCACATTACTTCAGATATAAAAACGTCCCCCCTGGCAGTCGGAGAGAGAGAGCTTCGTCTGTGCTTCAGCAGAAACACTGCGCTTTCTCGCCTGGAGGAACAACGGGCAGTTTTCGTACCACACGCCGTGGACACGACTGGGAGAAAACAGCGTTAACTGCTGTGGTTTTCTTTTAAAGAGTGTATAAACAGCTGCTGCATCAACACAGAACCAGGAGGAGCAGCCTGTGGAGGAGCGTGAACATCTGCAGACGGTTCATTAGCTGCTGTCAGTCAGGAGCCCCGTGTGTGGGTTTAAAGATGATAGAGATGAAGAATCACCAATTAATACCCGTTGGTATAAATCAGTCACTGTTTGTACTAATAGTCTGGAGTTCCTGCCATGGTTTCTAAGGTCCCAATTTTCACCTCTTGCTTTTTATCTTTAAAAACTTTGTGACATCTGGACATCTTGACTCACTCCTCCTCCTCCTTCACATTTTCTCTCTCCTCAGTACTTTCCGAACATTCTGTGTCATCCCACTCTCTGCTGCCGAGCAAAAGAAAATTGCACTTTCGCAATTGTATCTGTACTGCAGTCCCGGAATCATGGACCAAATTCGAACTTTTACACTGATGCCTCAACGTTGACTGTCACTCTGTATAAAACAGAAAAGAAAAAACTAAAAAAACTTATTTGACTCCATCTGGAATTTGTACTGATATTCATTTAGTTCAGAGCAGAGTGGAGAAAGTTGGCGTCATTTTACCCTATGTGTTAAAAATCCAATTAATAAAAAAAAAATCACCCTTGGTTTCCTGCAGTCCTTGATTTATTGGTTTAGTAAAAAAACAGGCTATGACATGAGATTTTCGTTACTCACTCATCTGCGCTGTTGTTTCCTCTCAGTCTGTGCGTGACACACCCTTTTAAATGATTCCTGTCATTAAGCCTCTGATGACATTACCTGCCTGCCTTTGTTCTGAACAAGCGCAGTGACCTTTGACATTAACGCTAATGCATTAACAATGTCCTAATTTAGCTGTCCAGTGCACCAATTATTCACACAGCACAGGTTCTTAAAGGGACCTGACTTCTTTCATCTTCGTCTCTTTCTTCCTTGAATTGCTCTCGTCTCTCGCTTTGTCCAGTTTCTCTGATGTCCGGGAAAAGGTAATTTTGATAATATTTGAATTTTTACATAGGAGGCGTCCTTTAATGTGGTGATGCATTCAATGTCTGTTCCTTGATTGTTATAGATTGCATCCCAGTCCCAGTCAACGGCATCCTTCTAACCTTTGTGGTGATTCATCTGCTGCAGACAAACCATTGACATTAATGAGGCTCGGTATTTACTCACACAGGCTACGGCATTAATATTCATGTATTCTTAAGTCACGGCCGACGTGATGACCACTTGATTCACTTTGACTTCCTAATGCTGTAAAATGAGTCATTTACTATATTTTCCGGACTATAAGTCACTCTGGTGTATAAGTCTCACCAGCTAAAAAATGAAGAAGAAAAAAACACATATAACCCGCTCTGGAGTATAAGGTGCACTAGTGCCCTCTAGTGGCTGTCAGTGTGAAAATAACGACCATGTCAATTTTCAGTGGTACAGGAGTAGCAGACACTGGTACAAAAGCCTAGACAAACGTGAGTAGCAGACACTGGTACAAAAGCCTAACCCAGCCGAAGGATGAACAAAAGTGCGACTTATAGTCCAGAAAATATAATGAAAAATCCATTGGTTAAACAGAATACAAACACACGTGTCACTGCAGCATCGGACAAGGGGTGTGTGGGTAGGTAGGGTGGGGGGAGTGGGGAGAAGTTCCACTCAGCAGCAGCCATTAGCTGCAGAGAAAGTGCTAAAAGTTGGCAAAGTTGGTGAAATGTGATCCTGACGAACTTGGACTCCACATCAAAGAGCTCATTATTCAGCAGAGAATATTCAAACTAAACATCATTAACTATTAACAGAAACCCAGTTACAGCTGCTGACACACTGAGACGTGTGTCTGTGATAATGAGCGCCTCAGTTTCCCTTCAACACAAAGTTATGCACCAACAGTTTCAACAAAGACATTAAAGACAGTCTTTGATTTGACTCCACCTTCCTTTTTAGACTTGTTTTCCTTTTTTCTTTTTTTTTTACAAATTTATTAAAAACTAAATTAATGTGATTTTTGAATTATTCATAACAAACAGGATTTGAAAAAACAAGCAGAATTTAATTAATTTTCATTTAAACCTTCAGTCCAAAAAAATTAATAAAATAAAAAATAATGCTGCCAACATTTGATTCAATCTGCCAACATCAGGCCTTAGTCTTCAGCAGCTTCAGATAAGCTGTGCAGATTGGTCACAGAAAATTGATCTTTTATTGGTCGAGGAAAGTGGTGTACTCCCCATGTTATTGTCTGCTGTCTGGGCCATTTGTAAAGATTTTTGTCAAAGTAAATGCAAAGCAAATCTGCTTATGGGAACAAAATAAAGTTACTTGGATCAAACTACCTTACATTTATCAAGAAAACCAAACTAAATGCTTATCATTCGGGATGAAGAATAAGGATAGAAAAACGCTGTTTGTTCTTCAGTGTTTTTTGGTGAATATTGTTGTTGATATCTCAGTACTTTCTACCCACAAAAAGTCTGCGTTACATCAAGGTAACTGCACAGCAGGAGACAGTGTTTCATACTGGAATGCATTTTTGGTGTCAAAGCTCTGCTCACTTTCTGGACAGCTGTCTTCTCAAGTCTTTATATTTGTAACAAACTCATTTTTTATCCTTTTGAAATCATTTAAATTTCACAATTCTCCAGTCAACTGTCACCAACAGTTGCCGCCTTTTAGGTAATACATTTGACATTGCAGTGAATTCGCAGTTGTTCCGAAAACTATTCCAAATGTGGATGTGTTTCTAACAGTGGTCCAGACGTTCTCTGATGTGCTAATACTACAGTACAGTACAGAGCCGATTTAACATCATTCTAAAAATAGGATTTATTTAAATCCGAAGACCAGTTAAAAAATCCAGTCTTATCTTCTTTGCACCGAGTCTTTGACAAAAAAAAAAAAACAAACAAACCCCACACCAACTTTGGGTCGAGTTGGAAAAAAAAATCATTGTTTCAACTTTTAATTGTCTTGGAGAGACGGTGTGGTTGACTGATGCTGCGCAGGAGGAGAGGAGATAAAAGGAGAAGGAGGGAGCTGATGAGGAATCAGAATAGGAGATGGATGGGCTCATCAAGGAGCTGCACAGGAGCTGCGAGCCCAGATCATTGTGGTTGGTGAATAAATGGCAGATGCAGGTGGACAGTGCAGCAGCACCCAGCCATTGTTTAGGGCACAATAGTCTGGTACTCATCTCAGACGAGAACTAAGTGTTCCCTTTGGTTCATATCGACTTTTGGTTGGCTTTGAGGTGGAGTACATGTGTTTTTAAGGGCACAAAGAAACCCCTAGTGGTAGGAAAAGTCTTGTACGACTGGGTGAGTAGACATATGGTCGACCACATGTCAAAGTCCAGTGATCAATGAACAAAAAAAACATAAAAGACTGCAACAACCTTAATCAAGTTTAGTAATGGTCTTCGATTGTGTATTTCACTTTATTCATGTGGATTTCATTGGATTTCTAAATGGCTGAATAAACCCAAGGGACGGATCGTTACCCTGTCTGCCAGCAGTGGTACTGCACCCACACATTTATGGGTGGCTTTCAGAGATGAGACCCACAGGGGATCTGTATATCTTAGATACGTAAATCCATGCACCTGACCTTAGCACCGTGTGGCCTCTGTGAACATCCTGTAATGGACCCTGAGGATCCTGTGATCGTCATCGTCCTGTGCCGGGAACATAAACAACCTGTGGTTCAGATCAGATTTCCTTCAGTGGCCTTAACTTATCTGGGCGCTCACGTCATCGTAATCCGCCTAATCCACATTTAGACGTCGCTGCACCTTGAACTGAAAACAAACTGTCGATTTGCAGCACAATCAAGGACTTATGGGGGGGGGGGGGGGGGGGGGTCCTGTTGCATCATGGGGCCCAAGACAAAAAAAAAATTAGGTGCCATTGAGTTGAACATTTGAAATACTGTACCCTGTTTTTTTTTTTAAATATTTATTTCTTTTTTTTCAATTTTTTTAAGTTTATGGTTACTTAGTATTTTTTGTATGATTCTCATCTCAACATTGTGAAAACTAGATTTTTTTAAGCTAACTTAAACTGAACTTCCTTCCAGTTTTTAGTTCAATTTAAACAAAAACCTTTTCCAGTTCTTAAGTCAACACGTCTGATTGGTTTCTGTCTGGTGCCGCGCCCATTTTTGATACGTATATTTTATTGTACTTTTTCTTCTTCTGGTGCTTTTTACCAGGAGGTGTTAAGCAGTACTGTATCAGGCCTGGTACCACTCCTGGTATCTGTACCCTGACCGCTGACCCTCTGACCTGACTGGCAGAGAACGGAATCAAAATCCTGATCTGCTGCTTGTAAGACGATCCACTCGACGACCTGCTGCACTGCCCCCGGTTACGGCGCATTCAGTTTGTAGACGTGCATCTTAGCAGAGCAGAGCAAATTAAATTAACGTAAGGTCTCCCTGATCGGACAGAATGATAGCAGTGGAGCAGGAAGTCAGTCCTGGTTATGGGAGGTAATAAGAACTGTGGTTAGGAAAGTTCAAGAACACAAGTGCTGTGTTGGTTCATAAACACGGACGTCTTAGCAAAAGTTCAGAGTTTGATGCTAGTCATAGCTATTGCGCAATAGACCTTTATCTCAGTATTATTAACTAGAGGCCCCTTAAATGTGAGGTGGTGTAAAGTTTGAGGCCACAGGCCGTATATTGAGCTCGGAGCAGGTGACTTCATTAACCTACAGTCCTAAGAATGATGATCGTGTTAAAGCTATAAACCACACACTAATTACACCATGACATTGTATTGACTGGGTCCTGCAGTCATTTCTCACAGTTTTCCAGTAACTTCCATTTACTGATAATAATGATTGACAACAAATGTATTTTCATCTAAAATTGATGAGAAAAACAAAACAAAAAAGACCTGTTGTTTTTTAAATCAATTTTAATTCCAGCTGTCACTGCCAGTCTCAAACCTTAATGCATGTCTGTTGTTTGTTTTTTTTTAATTGCATCGAGACGCCCACTCTTATCATTTATTTATTTCCAGGCTAATGACATGTTGTGTAACTCTGATTTTCAAGCCCAAGTCTGATTATTTTAAAAGGTTTAATAGGCAGTGTTGCAGATAATAAACAGGGAAACGGATAAAAAAAGGAGGCCAGAAAAAAAAATTCCACCTTAACACAAGTTAAAATCATCAGTTGTATTTATTTGTGTGGTGACTTTTCAACTTCGTAGAAAATTTTCAAAAAAGACCTTGGAAGTGCAGGGTCCATTTGCTCTGATACATTATATTCAATTTGGCAGATACTGTATATAGTAAATATGGCTGTCAAACATACGGCCTGTGGACCAAAGCTGGCCCGCTAGGGTGTTCAATCCGGCCCGCTTGATACATTTTGAAATTTAGGCCCGCTTGATACATTTTGAAAGTGAAGAAAATGCACAATGATGTTTAGTCAAATTATATTTCATTAAAATATGAATATTTTATTTGCAGTAAACCACAGGGGGGCGAGTTTGAGACCCTGTCATGATGACTCAGTGTTAATGTGCAGCAGCTGAGGCCGTGGTCATCTCCACCTGCACTTCTGACTGGCGTCTTCCACACAACAATAAGTCCATTCTGATCGCGGTTCACCATCCACTCACCAGAACATTATTAACCCGAGGACCGAGGCCTGAATAGAACCGGGTGAACATGCATAAAATTATACACCGGCCGCTGGGACATATGTGACATGTCAGAGTGTGTGCTGTGAAAGAGGGTCCTGTTGTGTTCTGAGAGTGTGCTGAGAACTTTCTGTCTGATGGATAATAATGCTGGAGCACAGAGATGATGCTTTCAGCTCCGACACTGTGAAACAGAGCTAAATAGGAACAGGGCAGAGCTCAGCGTCGTCTGCAGTGTGACTCTGAAATGAGATTTGGGAAAAAAAAAAAAAAACCTCCAAGATGAAAGCCGAGCTTTGTAATCAGGAATCTAAAATGACCAGTGTGAAATGGAATACACTTATGGATACTTTACGTTTTTACGTTACCTTCTGAACTCGTTGTTTGTTCTCCAGCATTAACTGAATTAAAAAAAATCTAATGTATGTTACTGTACAGACCAGCGTTGTCAAACTCATTTTAACCTGGGGGCCACATCGGCAATACAGTTCCCCTTGAAGGACTGGTTGTCACTGGATGACTGTATCGATGTGACTACTCCTGCAATTGATTATTATTTATTTTAGTTACAAATATTGTTCGTTGCAGTGTAATTAAAAAAAAAGGTTAAGAAACTCTGCTGCATGGACTTAATTAAATGCTTTTCAAGCTCCTGCGGGCCATAAAAAATGACTTGGTGGGCCGCATTTGGTCCCCGGGCCTTGAGTTTGACACGTGTGGTATAGAAGGAATGGCATTCCATTGTCTGTCCTCTCACAGCTGCTGTCATTAACCGTCCACACACACAGTCAGTCAGCCCAGTATGAACTTGAGACACAATTTTGTAACTTTTCCAGGTTAGTTTTTTTTAATTAAAATTGTCATTCCACAATGTGAAGTCTTTTTAAAAATCCATATTTTTTACTGTTCCCGTTTGTGTTGCAGCATCACCGTGTGGTTTAAAGAAAAATGCCTCGAGGTTTAAACGAATATATATCAAGCAGAGACTCTTGTACGTGCAGAAAATCCCAGACTAGGAAACCTTTGTCAAAGTACTGGAGAAAAATCAGCTTTTGTCAGAGCTCATATTTTGGAGCTTGTTGTTTTAGCTCCAGTGTAAATGCTACAATTACTCCCGTAACCTTTACCATTCCACTGGCCCATGAAAACCATGCAGTTTGTCTTCGTCGACCACAGATCCTCAGCTTGTCGTGCTGGTCCTGAATATCAAGAACCAGAGAGTGTCAAAAAGATTAGTGGAACAGCTTTGTGTAATGGCATTTTTCAGAGAGGGCTGTGGGATGAATTTCTATGAGAACCGTCCACAGCAGTAGCTGCAGTGAGGAGATGTTCACAGTTCACTGTGTTCACTGCCTGGGCTGAAAATGTATGATGCATCACGGGCTTTTGGAACAGAATGTAAATGGACAGCTTTTTTTTGTAGCCTTAAATCATTCACAGAGAAAACATGAAATATACTGCAAATATACTGCATCGTTCCCCTCTGTACTACTACTTTAGTCCATTAGGGTATAAATATAAAATTGGTGACTGTTTTATTTCCAGTTAGCTTCAGGAATGAGGAGAAAATGACAACGGTACAGTAACGTTAAAACATTTTATCCTCATTACAGCTACAGGTTTTTTTTACTAGTTTTGATCCAGGGACGATTGAAAGGACCGCTTGAAACAACTTCATGAACCACTTGGGGACTGTGCACCAGCGATTGATAGCCCCTTGTTAAAATTGTTTTTTTTTATTTCTTAGTTTTTTGAAATTTCTTAAATTATTATGTAATTCCAAGTTACAAAAACTAAATGTGTCATACAATTAAATAATAAAAAAATGTATATAGGGTTTTTTTCAGCAAACATGATCAAATGAATGGTCTGTGTAATATCAGCCTCTTCTGTCATGTGACCTTGTGCTTTAATTTTATCATGTAGCCAGAGAAAAATGATGGTTCAAAAACCGCAGCACATCATACATTTAAGAGCTGTTTCTCTGCTGGAGTCTGCATATATTACGTGCCTGATGCTTTTCCAAAAATGATTTGTTATTCCTGAAGTAAACCCACATTTATCTTTGATGTCAAAGCTGCGGGCTGCGGTGGCTGAGGAGAATAAAGTAAACCAACTGTTTGAAAATCTTCAGGCTTTCAGTTCCAGTAATCATCCAGGTCACAATATGGGGGTCAGATGTGTATGTATTTTCTGGTTTTTGTTACCATGGCAACATTATGCTTCTTATACAACTGGATGCCTGTTACTCAGCAGGCGTAAAAAACACTAACTTTACATTCACTTATTGTAACTTGGTTGAACTTTTCTTAAAATCAATGTTTTTAATTTGTCAAATTAATCAAAGTAAAAAGTAAAAACCCATTTTTACTCTTATTATTGCTTTAATACACCATAACCTGACATTTTTTTTCTTGAGCACCTCCTAGTGCCGCACCAGCCAAAAAATGCGTACTGAAGTGTCCTCCTGCGACTGTCGGTGTGTAATTAAGGAACATGTGAAATTATATATTTCAGTATATAAGTCGCACCTGAGTATAAGTTGCAAACCCAGCCAAAAAAAAGTGCGACTTATAGTCCGGAAAATACGGTGCAAATTTTGTGGGCAGAGATTGTAGCACCTGCAGAAAACCAAGAGATATTTTTCTGCAAATGAGCAAAACTGATCACCATGATGGATCGTCATCCACAGATGGCAGTAGATCATACTGTATATACGTCCTAACAGTCCTTTAGTTCTTTTTATCGAACAAATATTTACAGCTCTGACTCTTCCTTGGGATTTTTTCTAGAACTGTTTCCAAGCGACTAAAGCAACATGCCGTGAGGAAAACGTTTTTATGAAAAACGCCCCAGAGCTTTGGAGAAATGAGACGGCACTCGGAGGGATTGCAATATAGCAAATAGCTGTGAAATGGCTTCTTGGGTAGAAATGGAAAGTTACCAGGAGAGATTTCATGTTAGAAAAAAAAAATATATATATATTGGTATTAGAGTCAGAATATATTAGAGGTGACGAGATGGAGGGCGAGAGAGAAAAAGGAATTAGTCGGCAAAATGAGAGAAAGGCATTTATAAAAGGAATGAACCTGAGGCAGGGGGAGATTTATCAGCACTGGGTAAAGGGCAGCAGAAGAAAATTACGTCTGACCTGCAAAACAAGACAAAACAAGTGTCTTTTTAATCATAAACTGTAACTTTTACTGAAATAATTGGAACAAAATGTTCAAATTTCAGATCCTAAAATGTATCAATTCTTCCTTTACAACTGTAACTTTTACTGAAATAATTGGATCAAAATGTTAAAATTTCAGATCCTAAAATGTATCTTATACAATTCTTCCTTTATCTCTTAGTTTAACAGATATTTGAAGGCAATCACTAGAATGTTTTGGTTAAAGGTGTGCTGTTATTTCTCTATTTCTGCTGGTTAAAAAAAAAAAGAAAGAATACAAAGTAAAAGATCAAAGATTATGTCTGAAGGATCAAAGAAATTTGAGTCGAAACGATTAAAAACTCAAGGATTCAAAGTAAGACTTCAAGTCATGTCACTCAGTGTGAGCTGAGAAAACGACATGTAGCGGCAGGAGAGTGTTTGTGTAAAGACGCTTGTTGCCGAGGCAACACACCTTGTGATAAAATACTAAAGTGTTTCCTCTCTTTTTACGTCTCTACAAGATTCTTGGGTTTTTGTTTACGGAAACGACAGATAAAAAAAGAATAAAAGAAAAATAAAACAACTTTTCCCTGGAGAATATTTAGAATGAGAAAGTGTACAAACACAGGAATATAAACGGGGTTTCAGGACAGCAGACACAGATTGAATATACTGTACATTAAAAACTAACAGCCCTTCAATCCTCATGAAGGACAGGCAAACATATTTGTTTGACTTCTAATCAGTAGCAGACAAGTCCTGAGCTCAGTGGTTATTCCTGAGGGAAATCAAACAGTTACATACTATTTACAAAGCTCAACCTTAAACAAAGCCAAGCTAATGGAGGTGACGGTGGATCGGCAGTATGTTTTTAATGTACACTGTGAAGGTAACAATGACAAAGACCAGACGACGTCATGACATCTTTGTGTTGCTGCCCACGAACCTTGCTTGAGCCACAGAAAATCCATCTGTTAATGCAGGAAAACATGATAAAAAGGCTGTGAAGAAGAAGCAGGAGACACCGGGACTGTAGACTGGCAGATCGACAGAAGAAAAACGAGCTCCAGTCCAAACGGACTCTAACATGATGTCAATATTTTTTTGTTTTTATGACACATGAGAAGCGGATGTTTGTACATTCTCACTTGGATAATTCATACCCAGCGTTTTTGTTTGTGCTTTCAAAGTGAGCTCCACTTTGAATTTGAACTAATTCCCAAATCCAATTAGTTTCCAGAGTTCTAACATTTCATCATATATTTGGGGCTCATTTTAAGTCAATTTTATTATGCTCTGAGCAGCAGCAGTAAACTTGGAAGCAGATGGATTTTTACCCAGCATCACATACTCATTGTATAATATATAATAAAAATACACAACCAAACACAACCAAATGACCAGAAAGTCTCCTCTCCAGTGAACACACGATGTCACACGATGTGAAAGTGTGTAAAACACACTTTGTTGGGTAAATTAGTTTGAACAAAAAAGTCTTCATCTCTCCTCATGTGCCATCAAACTGAGAGGAGACGTTTCTCCTCGGCTTCAGGCGTTTTATCCTGACAGATCAGTTCCTGCAGTAAGTTCTGCTCCTGTCTCGGTCCCTGACGTTAAAATACCTCCCGACTGCTGAAATAAACTACCCACGAGGACAATGAGCCTGAACTGGCTGTGCTGACTTTGGAGCAGGAGTGCTGGCATTTTAATCAGATACCAGTACATGTCACGGCTGGGACTGAGACCTTAGATTTCTTGTGAGGTCTATTAGTACTGCTCTCATAATCAACGTGACGATGTTCAGTGAAGTTTGTCTGTCCAGAACCAACACGTTGAATCCAGCCAAGACTGGACCGACTTTTGTCACCTTGTCTCTACAGTCGACGTACGGGACACTAAGTCTCTCTGATAATCAGAGCAGGTGGAGGTTAAACCTTCATGCACTTGGCCTTGGTACAGCTGATTTACTGTACATGACAAACATTAGAATCAGCAGAATGAGTTTATCCAGGGCTGAAAAATCACGGCTCGTGTGACGAACACACACAAGATGAAGTACATTGGGACAAGTAGGAGACAAGAGCCTTTATGGCTGATAGGGATTCTCATCAAGAGCTGGGGGATTTGATCAACTAAACAGAGCAGTAGATGTTATCAGACGCCAGCACTTCCCTGTTGCTACAGTGACCAGTCCTGCAGCCAATTAGAAGCCAGCTTTAAAACCCAGGTGGCACTGTTCCTACCATAACAGCTGCTTCACAATATGGACATATTTATGACAATAATGATAATAATAGTATTAATAAAGAGTCTTCAGAGGCTGAAGCTCCAGCGTTGCTGCGTGGTCAAAGTGACTGGAACTGCCGTCTCTGTCATACAGTACCATGAATTGAAATTGCAAATGATTTGTTGGAAATGTCTCTGGGATAATTATAAGCCTGACTGGTCCCAGACTTGAATTGGATTTGAAACGTACGTTCACCACAGCGGCCGAGTCTTTTGTCTGGGCTGCCGGATATGAAATGATCCCGTTCGACAGATTATTACAAATGTGAAGTTAGCAGAATTAAATCATTTTAAAACCATTCAAACCCATCTGTAGTGGACGGCTGAGCTGACAAAGAGAGGCAGAGGAGAGAGAGTGACGGGTAACGCTGCAGAAAAAACATCTTCTTTAGCTGACTCATCTTTCCTGTTCTTCAGTGGAATTGAGTTTTAGTCAGTGCCTTTAGATACGCCTCTGTGCACACTAGAATGTTACGTGCATGTCTATAGTGGAAAAATCAATTTCAAAATGTTCAGAAGTTGTGTTTTTCTTCTTCTGCGTGTGTGCCAAGGCTAGGACATCGACAGAAAGACTGATGTGTTGACAGGAGGTCACATTATGTCGTGTGTTGTGTCTGGATGACAAGTAATTCACTTTCCACATGTCGACTTGGATTTGACTTTACTGTCAGATTAGTCAACTAGAAAAAAACAACAAAAAAACTGTTGTTTTATCTGACAGATGGTTTCTCTATGGTCACAACCTGTAGCACAAAAACCCAGAGATTCATATAGAACAGAACCTGCTGTGTAGTCATGAGCTTTTTAAATGGAAACGATCACAAATGATTCATTTAGAGGCAGCAGGAACCTTCGAAAGATCTCTTATCTCCCAAAACATGAAAAAGAAATTAAAAAATTTAAAAACAGAGGGAATCAAGAGGTGAGGAACAAGATGCAGCAAACAACAGAAAAAAACAAAATCTTACTGGTCAACAGAACGAGGAAAAGTAGAGAGTACAAATACAATACCAAGTTTTAAGACCAAAGAACAAAAGCACTGCAAAACATAAAAAAACAAAAAAAAAGCACAGGGAACACAGACTGCACAGAGAGCGCTGACAAAGACGACCTGAAGCAGAAACACAGCTATATACACGGGGGAACAGGTGTGAGCAGTGAAGCTGATTGGCTGGCAGGAGGGAGAACAGGTGAGAGTGATACCAGTGATTAGAGAAGCAGGCAGGTGTGTTTGCTGAAGAGAAAAACCAAACACCTCTGGACACAGCCAATCAAACGGCCTCAACGCAAATGCTCGTCCATCAAAATGAGAATTAGGTTTGTTGCTACGACCAGCGTTTATAATAATTCACTGAAGTGACAGGTTTGTGTGGAAGAAAAAAAACCGTGATTAGCAGGATGGATGGATGGATGGACGGATGGATAGATTTTATTGTAGCTTTATGTTCATTTGCTCTTGTTACCGTCTTATCTTCCTGGAGCTGAGAGGAAACACTCCTGTGTTGCTGTGATAGTCAGATCGACGGACCACTCCCCGAGAAACTGCACTAATGAACTTCTCCATCTCTGAGTCTCTATCTTAATAACAAGAAGCTCCATTAAACGTTAGCTCTGCAAACTGATTTCCTGAGGGGAGTATGTGCTGGTTTAATTGTGTGTGTGTGTGTGTGTGTCCACCTTCTCTGGTGACTTCTGTTAATAAAACATTGTTGAAACTAGGTTAAAGATGAAGGTTAAAAGTGACCACATCACAGGTCAGCAGCAGGACGGACCTGTGTGAGTGGAGGGTGAGTATGGTTGTTAGCTCGCCCTCTACAGTCGGACGTCTGCGTTCGATCAGTTTCTGTCACTTCGATTCCGGTGTTATTAAAGGTGTTACTGGAGGCCCCGCCCCCCCCTGCTGTCCAATGAGATTACTGTAACTTGAATTAAAATTGAGTGTAAACATAAGTTCATTACGTCTTCATTACAGGCCGTCGATCGTTAATCACTGACACGTCTCTGTCTGGAAGAAACTGTTGTTCTTTGTCCGTTGGTTTTTTTTTTTTTATTTAAGATGCAATAGTAAAACATCCACAAATGAAGAAAGAATCAGTCCTGGAAGATGTGGGAACAGATCGCACTCAACAGAAATAATCCGCTGTGTTCAGGTTTCCAGTCGGAGCTAAGGCTCTTCACGTTGATCAAGTGCTGGTGCACAGGTGTTCATCTGCAGCTGCCCAGAGCTCAAAACCACACCAGCATTCTTTACAGGGTCTGACGTCACTGATGGGTTCTGCATTGTTTGAACGGGTTCACGCTGTGTTAGTGTGTAGGACTCCCCCGCTGTTCTGTACGGACCAACCAACACAGAGCCGTGGAGAAGGAGAGGCTTCAACGATCTGAACATGCCTGGAGGTACCAAACCACACCGAGAAACCTTATGTTGTCCAGCCGGTTCCACTTAGGGAACCAACTGGGTTCAGCTACCGTAATAATAATATAATTACCGTAATAATTTGTTGCACAACAAGAGAAAGTCTAAGATGGAAAAAAAAGAGAGGGAGAGAGAGAGATGTTAGAGCAGATGTTACTGCAAGAGAGAGAGAGAGAGCTTTGTTGTTAACCAGGCCAGTGCAGAAGAGTGTTTTGTGTCCCAGTAACTTTCTAACCAATCATGGAGCAGATGTTACTGCGTAGCTCACGCAATAATCATATAATCATTACGTATTTCAGCAATAATCAACTAGCAGCCCGCGGGCTGAATCCGGTCCGCCAAACTCTCCAATCCGGCCCGTGACTAGATTCCATAGCACACATGATGTGTTTAATCGTCAATTTTTTTTTGCCCCGTCTGAGCTGGAGTGTTCGGTGCCTTTGTTTTCAGTTTTCAGACATGAAATAATTTCCTGTAGGTGTCACTCTAACTGACCTGCCCTTTGATGGACCGGATCTATCGTCCTTCACCACATCACTTTGGAGGATGCGGTGAATTGATTATTGATGATCATAATGACATTTTGACGAGGGCATGTGAAGTGTTCTTAAGGTTCAGACAGAATGTGTGTGTGTCTGTGTGCGGCAGGTAGAGTGTGTGACAGGCAGGAGGCGGGAAAATGTCAGCTGAGACTGCCTTCACTCACAAGTCAGTAAAGGAGAAAAAAATAGTTCCTGAAAAGGGCGACAATCATTTAAAGGTCAAGAGTTCACGTTCAAGTTCTTTTCTTTTACACTAAGGTCTGACTCATGCACACGTACGCACACACGCAACAACCGCTATAGGAAGAACAATATTTAATGAACGCGATCAGAGCTTAAGATAAAAGTAAGGAAATTTGTTATCAATAAAAATGTGGATCATTTCGTTGTTTAAAACCTTATTATTTTCCAAAGCTTTCAGACAACTTTATGACATCCACTAGTGGGCAGTAGATGGCTGTAGCAGGTAAAAGACTGAGAGCTGTTTCCCGTGTGTCTTTCTTCAATTCCTGTTGGTAGAACAACATTGTGTTCAACTAAACAGGCCCAAGTCTGACACCTGATGTGAACTGAGAGTGAAATAAAACCAGAAGACCATATACAGTACATATATATATATATACTTTTATATATACATATACTTTTTAGGACCATTTTGTTTGGTGGTTTTGAAATGTAAAATATGTGCCGTGGCTCAGACCAAATTTAGGTTCATAATATCTATCTTACAACTTTTCGACTTTCACTTGTATTTACAATTCCTTCATTTTTTTTCCTCTTTCACTCTTTGAACCCATTTCTCCTTCTCGTCCTCTGTCCCTCAGGCTTATCATTGTGCTGCTGTCAGGTTTCATTAACATCTAAAAAAAAAAAAATCATCCCATAATCTCACTCTTGACTCACTTTTCCAACATACTCTCTCTCTACACCTGTTACGTGCAGCCACACACAGAGTGTTCCATACTGACGACACACACGAGGTGAGAGTGGATGTCCACTGTGGTGAGGGTCATGTGGTTGGAAGACGTTGAGGAGGACTGCTCCATCATCATTATGGCAAATGAAATGAGGTTGTCATGGGAGCTGCAGCCTAAGGCCCCGTGTCATTTCACTGATAATACAACACCATTTGACTCAAATTGTGGCTCTTCTAAAGTAATAGAATTCCCCACATCATTACGGCCTAACGCTGACCTGCAATTCACAACGCACAAGGTGCGTTCTTATCTGCCTAAAGGTTGTTCCGCCAGTCATTTGTAGGACTTTTTTCCTCCTTAGGATTTTTGATTCCAAGAGAAAATCATTGAAATCTCCCGGAAAGCAATTTGTCAGAAAGACACGAACAGAAAAATACAACGTCTGCATCGGAGCTCCATTAGTTTAGCCTGTTAGAGGACTTTGATTAGCGCTAACACTGCAGGGCAAACACAGCTGCTGCCGCCGCTGCCTGACAAGTGTGTTAGGCCGTGTCATCTGTCACACCTAATGAGTAACTGCCAATAAAACCGACCGTGTCCGCCCTGTGATAAAATACAAAGGTAATATAAAATGGCCACTGTATTGGTTTTATCAGCAGGGTGTGTGTTACCTGATAATGAGATAATGAGGGGAAGTGAAGTGCAGCTGTTCCACGGATGTGAACGAACGGTCGGATTATCTTTACAACTGCTGCGACTTCCTCACGGTGGTTGAAGATCGAAGGTGCGCTCTGGTGTTGGAGCCACAAACTTTAATTAAATGTGTTCTGAAGAAGTGAAGTCAAACACATCGTGGCCCAAAATATGGCAGCGCACGGAGACGGAGCCTCGCTTCAGGACACGTCAAACAATGAAAACACACACACACACACACACACACACACACCTCTGAGTAAACGGGTCTGTACCTGTTCTCCCCATGAACAGTGTTTTTAATCACCTCTCAGCAGTTATCAGTACAAACCAGACCAAAAAAACATCAACACCAACACTTTTTGTTACATTTTCACACAGAGACGCTAATTTCTTCATTAGCTTGAAATGTTTTGACAAACGAGCCACTAATTACATCCCTGTAGTCTGAACGAAGCTGCTGTTATTAAAGTGTCAATGATTATATTAATTAACAACAACAACAAAAATCGTTCTAAATACAGAACACTCTGTATTTAGAATAATTCGATTTTAAATTAAACAAGAAAACACAACCTGAATTCCATTTTTTTAAACCTTCACAATACGAGAAGCTTAGAAGAGGAAGAAAGAAGAGGTTTGTAGAAAAAAAAGAGGTTTTTCTCATAAAACAACAAATATTCTTTCATCCCATTGATCTTTTGTAAAATTTGAAACATTTAGGGAAAAAAAGAGTCAATAATAAGTCAACCACCATAACCAGATCTGGAACCAGTTCAACGTCTCCTGATCTGGGGTCAGATCAGACGCTAAGGTTAAATGTCAAAGCTACTGAAAAGCAACGTCAACTGTTATCATTCACTGGAGAAGAGCTGCTCTATGTAGTGGATGCTTCCTGTTGCAAACTGGTGAACGAAAATAAAGGGTTATACACACACACACACACACACACATGTACATATATGTAAAGTTTTCCATGTAGTTAAATCACTTAAGCCTGGTCATCCCAAACACACACACATTAACGATTTCTGTATAAAATACTAGTTCTTTATCAAATCCCTGGCAGCTCCAGTGGCTCCGGTGTAAAAGGAATAAATACAGGCTGCTCTGGTAATTTGCTGCAGGGAGCGCGTCTTTTCCTCCTGACAGAGCGCTCAGAGCGAGGGGCTCAGACAGTATTCAGTGAAATTGCCGTGATCGATTCAAACGCAGTTATTGTGAGGCCTTTATGAAACCACTGTGCTGAACACGCCGCTCCTCCACTGATCCAAATCAAATCAGCAGCCAAATGATTTCTGATGCTGCATGATGACTGCAGATCAAATCAGAGAAAACAAAAAAACACCGGCCGCAAAGAACCAGAGTGAAATGGATTTCAAGAGTCAGGCGTCGTGACTGACTGACTTTAACTGTGAACATCGGCCTGATATTAGCTTAATTATCTAACATCTGTAGTAATCGTGATCGGGTTTTTTTTCTCCAATATTGAATACCTGATAACGTCATGTCCGGGTTTTACCAAATGATGTGTGACTTAAAAATAGTTTGGGGGAAAAACGGCTGTATATGAAAGTGAAAGTCACTAGATGGCAGCATTGCAGCTCATTTTATTAATCTATTCTAATAATCAGAGGATTGTATGCAGAATGCTGGTGCCAGCAACTCAGTACAATAGCGTTTGATATCGGAGTCGGAAATTAAGTGTTTGGACAAAATCGTATATTGGTAAAAGGCTAATGTCGGACTTCCATAGTTTTAGCTTCAACAAAATATTTTAAAAAATCATTGTTAATCGTGTGTGATTTGAGTGGGTGTCAACTTCTAAAACAGTCAACCAGAGTGCATCTTCACTCCGTCTCCGTCTGTGGAAGGTGACGATCGACCGTCTGACGACGCTGACAGCTTGATGGATGGCAGAAGGTCTAAAAGCTTTTCTGCTCAAAAATGTGGCCCACGCAGTGATGATGGCAGCACTGTGGGCCACACTGTGGCAAAAGATTCACAGCATCTGAGAGAAGGAGAGATTTCAATGTTTGACTGATGTGATCTTGGTAGGTTTGAGTGTCAGGTGGTTCGTTTGTGACCACAGGTTTGTCCAGACTTCACAGCCTCTGCCCCAGAACCGTCTGAGGATGATGGAGGAATTTAACCTCCTGATTTACTAACAGCTCTTTTTCTCTGTAGGCTTTTAGATGTTTTATGGTAACAATAGACTTCAGGCAACAGAATTGTTTTTCCAGAGAACCATCTGGTTAGGATTTGTTTTTAATTGTCAGGAAAAGGGCAGACAATTGGGGAGATGGAAATCCCTGGCATATGATTGGCTAAGCTGTTTCTTGGTTCATTTCTCCCCTAGTTGCTAAATCATTAATTCAGATTTATTTTACATATATATTTTTTTAATAATGTTGAAGCAGCAGGCAAAAGTTATCACTATCTGGTTAGTTTTATTTTTATTTTTGGTTCATTAAGTCAGGCAACACACGAGAGAAATAAAGCTACAGTTTAATTATTTATTTTTAATTCATTATTACTGTAATTTTTTATATTTATATATATGAGACCAATGGGTTTCAGTGCTTTGAAGTAGACTTTTATGCAAAAGAAAACATATATATATATATATGTTTTCTTTTTTTCCCTTTTTCTTAATGGACAGCTGGACTGCTGTGTTTGGAGTAATTAGCTGCCTGTCGTTAGCTGTGTTACCAGGCAACGGGAGAGATGAGGCTAATCACTCTGACACACAGACTGCCGACGGAGGAGGAGCGAACGTGAAGGAATGAGATGAAGAGACAGGTTCATAAGAAAGAAAGAAGGGAACGAGCAGGGATAACAGGACGGAGTTCACAGGTCGGAGACCGACGGAGACGAGGAAAGAACGTGAGCAGAGAAACGTCCGGAAGGAGTCAAGTTGAACGTGAACGTGAGACGAACATCGCCCCCATTGTGCTTCATAACAAGAAAATTGATAAACCATAGAAAAACTGGATAGCGTTACGCAGGGATCCCCAATACCTGGTTCGCAGACAGGTGTCGGTCCGTAGATAATTTGGTAGTGGGACGTGGTGGAAAAATACTTTTTTTTTGACTAATTTACTTTCAAGATGTGCTACTGGCTGTACACTCAGAAGGTCCTGGGTTCAAGCCCCACAGGAATCACATACTTAATGGCGCCTCCTGTGGCAGCCTGTGTGAGTTGCACAGACTCAAACTGTGAATTCTTGTTGAACAAACATCGTGTTATCGAACGATGGCGAAGAAGAAAGAGCTCCGACTCTCTGACTGACTGGAAACCACCGTTCTCACGGACACTGACACTCAGCAGCCGCTCGCTCCAGTCAAGTCGGCCTTCATTCACTTTTAATTAACGTCTGCTCAGGACCATGAGAGATAATAACACTGACCCACTGAACTGCCACACAGTGAACGCCGCGCCTCCACCTCTGTTCCAGTCTGTGTGATGTGTGCAAATGTAATTACATACTGTAGTGCACATGTGACAGCCTATCAGCTAATCTTCAGTTTAAACCCTGCTGAAATACAGTCTGAATACATGTCTGAAACCACGGGTTAGAAACAAGGTCTGCGATGAGAATAAAAGGAACGTTCCGTCTCGTCTCTGTCGAACCTTTGTAGGAAAATAAAGACCTTCTCGCTGCTCCTTTCTAACCCATATTTGAAATGGTGTTATAAGTGTGGACAGGAGACGTGTCTTTGTCACTGATGTTAAAATGAGCATAAGGTTTCTAGTATTTTATAATACAGCACGACAATGGATTATTATAAAAAAAAACCCAAGATTTGCAAAAATAAAGAAGTCAAGTATACGAGAATAAAGTCGGAAATTTGCGAGAATAAAGTCGTAAGTTTAGAAAAATAAAGTTGTAAATTTAGGAAAATAAATTTGTAAAGAACAAAGACAATTTTATGAGAGTAAACTTTAGAGAGTTAAGATTAAAGAAACAGTTTAATAAGAATAAAGTCAAGTTTCTGATTATAAAGTGGTAAGTTTATGAGCATAAAGTTGTAAATTATGAGAATAAAAAAAAGACCTTGTCAATGTGACCATAATTAATTCCTGACGTTGACGTGGTTTCCCTCACGTCCTTTCTTTAAACTCGTCCGTCTTCCTTTATTTGTTTCACGTCACGTGTGGTTTGAGTGATGTGACGTTCATAAAGACAAAGAGTCCAGCTGCAGTTTTTATGACCTTGTATCACACTAATAATGAATCATCCGCTAATCCATCACCGAGGAGCGAGCCCAGGCTACCGGCTTTCATTTCCTGGTTAAGGTTTTTTTCTACACCTTTATACTAAGATAAAATTCACAGCTGGATAAATCATCAGGTAAATCATTTACAGCTAATGAACCTCCGCTCCAGCCATACCTTGGTGTACGGTGTGTGTTACATTAACCCTTAGCTGTATGTGTCTTAGTTGTTGTCCTTCCCTCGGGGTTTGAATGGAGCGTCTGTGCGATAGATGTTTCTATTTGTATGTAAATAGAGGCTTATCTGAGCAGGAAGGGAAGCTGATTCATTAGGAAAAAAGACATTCACAGATAATTGCCTCATCACCGATGACAGCAGATGTGTCTTTACATTCTTTCCTCATCTCCAGGTCAGCTGACTTGTCATGTCAGTGGAGCGGAACCGCCTCAGCCCCCCCCACTGCTGGGGGTATATTCATTGACCAATTTGCAACATAAAATAAAAATATGTTCTGACCCCTCTACTATGAAGGACAGTTTAATAACTGCCATAAAAAAAAACAAACATACCCTGAAGCTCCAGGTGAGCTTTCCATCACTGAGGAGAAGAACGGTCAATAAAATAAAGATTTATGGAACGTTTGCTTCGGTACGTGTCACTCCTGAAATGATGCCCTACAGTAGATTCACACAGAAAAGGGGAAGTGATGAGTAAACAGTGGCTTTAAACAAGTCTGTACTTAAAACTGGAGCCGCAGAGACTCAGACACAGCAGAAAGACAACTTGAACCACTTTACACAGCAGGTTTTCCCATCTACCACTGGGAACTAACAGATTCTACAAAGTCTGGAACTGAACCCACAACCCTTTGTACAGTCACCCAATACCTTCAAAACCATAACAATTAACTGTGAGAATATTTTTGTAATGATATCAGTTTTATCTTTACAAAAACGTCACGCTGTAGCTGGAAAGAAACGTCCACATCGTCTGCATATAACGCAACAACGAAAAGTCTTAAAGTCTCTTTACAGCCAACACTGATAGATGCATTTGTTCAAGCACTGAGTCTCATGACAGATGTCTATAATTACCAGGTTGACATTTCCATCCAGTAATAACATGGCTGAGTTAGTGCTCCGACAGCTATGCAAAGCAAACACGGCCAATTATTTTTAACAAATATTATTTAAACTAATAAAAATGACACTTCGACCCGTAGAATGAAACAATAAATAAATAAATAAAATAAAAATGAAAAATAAAAAAAATATGAAATGAAAAAAACTTAAGGTTTACCAAACACATGACATGATTTTAAGATGTTGATGGTTGATAAATGTTTCCAGACCTGAATTTCAGGACTGATGTAAAATTCCACCATTAAACTCTGTCCACAGTGAACAGCCAATGAGCTGCTCTGTAACATCATCATCATCATCATCATTACCATTCACACCTGAAACCTGTGGTTCCTACCTCGCTCATGTCATCAGCCTTCACCACATGCACCTGTGTGTGTGTGTGTGTGTGTGTGTGATTACCCAGCTGCCTCCACCTGTGTCCTGCCCTCTTCTGTAGCAGTTGTTGGTCTGTTGCACCTGTGTGTGTTAAGTTAGTTCTGATCCACAGTCGGTTCTTGTTAATGAAGCCGCTTTGGTCGAGAACAGGCGAGACACAGAGGGGAGAGAAGTGAGTTCATGGTGGACGGAATCAACCGTGAATCTTTTCCTAAAGTGTGATGTCGGGGTTCAATTAGTCACAAGTTCACAGAGGATGAAAGCCGTTTCTACTGCAGCAGTCAGGTCGTAACTTTGGATGAAGTGGTGGAGGGAGTTGGAAATCCATTAAGAAAATGAAATATTTTCACCTGAGCCTCTCTGCTGAGTCGTAAATGAACCAAATCCATTTGTAAGTGTGTGTTCGCTGGATCCATTAGTTCGATGGCGCAGATTTGGAGGAGTGAATTAAAATGCAGACAACTTTCCTAAACCTGTAGGGGGCGCTGGTCCAGTCAGAGCTGACCGATGTCATGTGGGAGTAATCAGACAACTAATTACCTTAGTTAGAATAAATGAGCTAATAGTGATGACTGAAAAAAAACTTAGCTTGAACTTATTTGCACTTCCAAATAAACAAAACAACAAGTTGTGTTCATTTCTGTAATATAATCAGATTGAAAGTCCATACACATGTTATTTGCACACACTGTGGAGAAGTATTTGTTTTACTAAAAACAAAACGATAAAAATATATATTATTATTTGTATTATTTGTATGGAACTTTTTTAACTTTGAATGAGCTGATGCTACATGAAGATGCCTCACACATTTTTCCCACTTTAATTCATTTTTAAAACATAATGGTTCTAAAAATAAGGTTCAGACTTTTTATTATTATTATTTCAAACATTTTTTCCCCTTTTATATAAATCACTTCACATCTTCTCAAGTTCAGCTTGATATTCAGAGAAACAGTTTCCTGCTGCTCTTCACTGCAGTCAATGGTGGAAAAAGTTTTCGAGGAAAAGTAGTCGAATATGTTTAATTAAAAAAAAACCAATCAGTTTAAATGTAGTTGGAAGGTTAAAACCAAACAATCAGTTTAAATTTAGTTGGAAGGTTAAAAAACTTTTTACATAAATTGGTAAAAATAATTTGAAAACAGAATTCGATGTGATTTTTTTTAAAGTTAGATAAATGTAGTGTGCTGTAGTGCAGTACTGATAACTGTACGATGATGGAGGAGGGTGGATTTACTGTGTACTGAGAATAAACTGTACGAAACAAATGTAAACAAACAAACAAACAAACATGGAACCGATCGTCGTAACAATAAATAAATAATAACGGCGCAACGTTATTCTTCATAACGTATTCTTCATGTTCTTGATTTAAAAAAACGACGAACAACGAGGAAAAACCCTGAGGAGATTTGGATGAATTCAACAGGTTGAACAGACGCGTCTGATTGATTGAAATGGGGACGTCGCAGTGACGTCACGTGGGCTAAGAGAAAAAGAGAGAAGGAGAGAGAGAGAGGGAGAGAGAGGATGCTGCAGAAAGGCGCATCTTCCTCAGTGAGACCGGTGGACATTGACTAGACCAAGGACACACACGAGGTAAAGCTGATGAATTTAACTCTGAGGATTACACTTAGATGTTTTTCTAAACTTAAAAAAAAAAAACTTGATGGTAACACTGTTAACTTTATTCTGTCTAACGGTTGGAAAACACAGTTTTTTACACGATATAGTCTTGGTTTTAGAGTTGAACTCTCATTTAGTTTTGTTTATTTGTTTATAGCTACATTTCACAGTTTTTTTAATGACAGAAAGGAATGTGAATCTTTTTTGTGTTAGTCGTATTTGTATGAGAACGGATCTGTAGTAACCTGTTCTACTGTGGTGTCGTGGACAGAAGCCACGGACTCTGTGTCCGCAGTTCATTGAAATGTGTGCAGGTCGATTAACCGACCACGTCCCCGTCTCTGTGTTGTCCAGATGCCGTGGTGCGTGAGTCGTGCGTGAACGTCCAGTGCCGGGTCCAGAACGCACCGGAGCCGCGAACGCTGCTGATAGTCCGTGGAACATCTTGTAAGAACCTGATATCGGTGGAACCGCATGGACAACTGGAGGACGAGTTGGCTGAAGACGTCTCAGATATCGACGAGTGGAATGGCACTTCACCTTTGACTAAGGAGTGTCGAGGTGGAGAAAGACGGATTCAATGTTTGTTTTTGTTTTTTTATTTCTTTAGGCAGAACTTCGAACACGATAATGACCCTGAATTCTGCAGGTGACATTTTTTAAAACCAAAGACTGAAGGAAGTCTTTCCACAGGGTCTCTGTGTCATTATTGTTGTTGTTGTTGTTGTTGTTGTTGTTGTTGTTGTTGTTGTCCATCCTGACCATTGCATTGATCTAACGTCACGTGCTGAGCCCTGTCCAAACCAGTCAGTCAGTGCTACGTACAGATGATATGGACATGCAGGTCAATACTGATCATCAGACTCTGATCATTTAATCTTTGCACCAAAGTGGTTCGTAGACTGTTAGTCTGACAACTTGTGTCCACTTTTGAATTCCGATATGGAAAACATGTCCGTCCCCGGTGCACCGCCGGTCTGTAACCACTCTGTGGACTTCTACTCCCTGACATCTGGGAACAGCACGGACCTGAACTGCACTCCTCCGCCCGAGTTTTACTTCTACGCCGATCTCTACGTCATTTTGCCGATCATCTACTCTGTGATCTGTGCCGTGGGACTGACGGGCAACACGGCTGTGATCTACGTGATCCTCAAGGCCCCCAAGATGAAAACAGTCACCAACATGTTCATCCTCAACTTGGCCATCGCCGACGACCTCTTCACCCTGGTTCTTCCCATCAACATAGCCGAACACCTCCTGCACTACTGGCCGTTTGGTGAGATTCTGTGTAAGGTCATTCTCAGCATTGACCACTACAACATCTTCTCCAGCATCTACTTTTTGACAGTCATGAGCATCGACCGTTACCTGGTGGTCTTGGCCACGGTGAGCTCCAAGCGCATGCCTTACCGCACCTACCGAGCGGCCAAAATCATCTCCTTGTGCGTGTGGATCCTGGTCATACTCATCGTCATGCCTTTCACTGTTTTCGCCGGCGTCGACCCAAACGACGAGAGGAAGAGCTGCGTGCTCATATTCCCCAGCCCTGAGGGTTCATGGTTCAAAGCCAGCCGGATCTACACGCTAATCCTGGGCTTCGCCATCCCAGTCTCCACCATCTGTATCCTCTACACCATGATGCTGTACAAGCTGAGGAACATGAGGCTCAACAGCAACGCCAAGGCCCTGGACAAGGCCAAGAAGAAAGTCACCGTCATGGTGTTCATAGTGTTGGCCGTCTGCCTGTTCTGTTGGACCCCGTTCCACCTCAGCACCATCGTGGCTCTGACCACAGACCTGAGAAGCACGCCCCTGGTGATTGGCATCTCCTACTTCATAACTAGCCTGAGCTACGCTAACTCCTGCCTCAACCCTTTCCTCTACGCTTTTCTGGATGACAGCTTCAGAAAAGCCTTTAAGAAGATGTTGGAGTGCCGACCCACCTGAGGCTCTGAGGCGATGAATAATGAAAGACTGTCGTTCAGATTGAACATCTCTCTGTGTGTGTACAGCAGACCCTACAGTTTGAATTAGAACAAGCTGCACCAGGCAAACTGCACATGGAAGCAACAGGTTCTCACAATAAATGATAACTAGGGATGTCCGATATTATTTATTTATGCCGATATCTGTTATGCCGATATTGTCGAAACACTTAATTTCGATACCAATAAAGACCTGGTAATATTTATTTATTTGTCTGTACAAACCACTGTATGGGTATGAGATTAATTATATGAGCTGCATTGCTGCCATCTAGTGACTTTCACTTTTATATACAGGAAAACTGATACCGATTCTTACAGATATTACATAATATGCTAACATCGGACATCCCTAATGATAACACAATACAATATTTTCAAAGATAAACTAAAGGGATGTGAGACTATAGCAACATCTTAGCACTGCACCACTGTAGCTCCAGGGGTTTTTAACGCCATCAATCTCTCAGTAACTGCAAAACAGAAGAAACCAAATTGAGAAAAAGAAAAATCAACTTGTGTTAATGCTTGCTTCTAATTTTGCCGAGTGCGACTTGTGGAGGATGGAGGTGAAGGAGTTGTGTTGAGTCCAAAGAACGAAGAAGGAGACAGAGCACTTGACATTTACACGACGTACAGCTCAAATGACACGAGACTTTTGCATGTTATCAATCAACATATTCAACAGACGCACTGTTTGTTTGTTTTTGTATGCAAAACAATATGTTTCTATTGAGCATGTCATGGGAGAAAATCTGAAAATCTGTGGAGCTTTTCAAGGTCTTATTTACGTTTGAATAAAATGACAAATAATATATTTGCAACAGACATGAACTAATCCATAACAATGTCTCGAGTTTGGTATATTGTGATTGGAAACAACATAATAGGAAGTTCATTATTTGTAAACCACGTTCATGTGAAATTAATAAAAAGAAAAAAAAAACAAAAACAAAAAAAAAAAAACGTTCTTTCCCCAAACTCGACAGTGTCGGTCTGTTTTCAGAGCGATGAATGTTTCCTACCGTAAGTTTGGACTTTTATGAGTAAAGTTATGCTGCCCCCTATCGGTGACAGTGTGACATGACGCATTTTTCAAGACCCTACAGCAAACTACATAATTGATATCTACTATAAATTCTGGTAATACATTTTTACAATTACAAGTTTCTAATTGTTGTACAGTAAATATTATATTTTACTTTTAATAAATTTCAAAAGCATTTCAATGACCTTCATTGAAATAAAGAATCCTGAAATGGACTAATACTATTTCACTTAAAATTTGAAGTTTAAGTGTTGGTCCATCACCAGTGATTTCAACACACTTTAATCTGGGACTCACTGACATCTGGAGTGAAAGATTATTAAATGAATATCCAGATAAACATCGTCATTTTAAAGCAAATCAGTTGGATGAGAGAAAGACGAGAAAGAGAGTTTTGGCAGAACCAAGAATAATGGAAGAATAAACAAGAATAAATCCAATGAAAAAACTTCACGAAAAACTTCAGGAAGTAGATTTTAAAAAAGTTACTGAGAAAATCTGTCGTCAACTTAATTGTTAGGACCTCAGAGCAAAGAGTGAAATATGACGGAGGGTGGAATGAGAAAGGTAGGATATGAAAAAATATAGAAAATATAGAGCGGGTTGGGTGGATAAAGGCTAAGCAGGAGGTGAAGGTGATGAGATCCTTTTTTTTTCTTTTTGCAGAGCTATTGAATGAATAAACCAAAATAGGGAAGAGGAGAGATGAAGGCCAGATGGGGACCAAGGAGGTGGAGGATGGAAATGCAAAGTGTCTAAGTGACATAGACCTGTGAAGTGAGGCCATAAGGTGTAAAAGAAGCAAAGCTAGATGACAAAAAGTGACCTTCAAAAGTGAAGAGGTGGAGGCCTAGAAAAGACGAGAGGAAGACGCTTCAGGCAAAACAGACATGGACGGAGACAATAATCAGGTATAGGACAGTAAGAAAGGTGTCAGGGGTGCAGTAAAGTATGAAGACAGGGAGGTGGAATAGCCACTATGTCTACTGTATCTATTCATATATATAAATACTGCCTCCTAGCGGTTACCCCTTGATTTTTGTCTCTAAATGCGATGTGGTTTACTGGCCACAAGAGGACAGTCTTCATCCATGCAAACTCGGAAGGAAAGCGTGTGAATTTGTGTTTACACATATGTGAAATGTACTCAAAAAAGAAACAAAACAATACATTTAGAGTTATAAAGTTAAGAATCGAACCCTACACTGTTTGTTTCAAATGTCTCTATAAGTCAAACAAGGTGTTGAATAAGAGCAGCAACAGTAGGTGGCAGTGTGACGCTGAGGTGAGAACACACACTCTTCTATAATTCTACTCTTCTTCTGTCCAAACTCTGCGGCTCGAGCCAATGCACTGCGGCATTAACACAGACCTTTCCTCCGACACGTCACTCTATTGACCCGTATTCGTTTAAAGAGTGTAACTGCGTTTGACTCCTGCGGCCGTTACACCAGCGGACACCGCAGCACAGCGACTGTGAGGACAGGCAGAAAGTCTGGCTGTATCTCTGACATCAAACCCACGGCTCAGCGTGTGGAGGAAACTCACCCTTAAAATATTTGATTTTGCCCAGTGCTCATTTCACAGCTTGTTGTTGTCACTGTGTATTTATCTCTATATGAGCGTTAGTGTAGTATAGTATAGTATATAGTATATAGTATATAGTATATAGTATATAGTATAATGGTAATGGTAAACTGGATATCCTAGATTTTACTGTGTGTATGTCACTATATATATATGCATACATACATATCAGTCTCCTATCAGCTATACCACAGTGTACCACCAGGAGTGATATATATATATATATGTTTTGCACTCACAACCTCTGCGGTCCAGATCAGGCCTGCAGGCCACCAGTTGAAGGTCACTGGGGTTGGTAAACAACCTTAATTGTTTTCAGTAGGTTTTCGCAGACTTCCTGTCTGGAAATGGTCTATAATGACTTGAAATGACAACGAGATGAGATATATTTACAGTGACAGGTCAAACATTTCTGGCTTGTAGAACAATGATGCAATACACGTGTTTTAAGCAGATAAGAATCATGAAGTAATATTTGTCATATTTGATTTGGGGTGGGGGGGAAATCAGTTACTTTGAAATTAGCCCCTGATGCTAAAGCGGTGTGTGTCAAGGTCATGGCTGATTATTGACAGACCGTTTGATCATGTACAGATGGGCGGGGCTTCTTCATCATCACTCTCTCTGTGGTTACAGTCCAGCACAGGAAAAATGCAGAGATGCATCTGCATCTGTACGTGAGCTTTCAGCATCTGTATCCACGTATCGTTGAAAAAGATCTGCGTTTGCTTGAAAAGAACAGAAAGTGCTCCTGTTATAAAAGCTTCAGCATTATTCAGTGATAATTTACGATGGAAACCTGATAGGCGTCCGTTGCTGCAGCTGTTGTTTTTTTTTTTTTTCCACCAACAGACCTTTCTGTCAACGGTTGCTAGGGTTCCATTTGCGGAGTACAAACATTTTTTCTCGTCAAGATAATTTGTCTGTGTTAGTTGTGCTTTTCAGTCAAAGCCATTTGGCAACATTACCCATAATCACACACCTGCCCAGGCCTGCATCCAGCCAGCAGGTGTTAGTGAAACGCTTTTAATGTGGGAAGGTCACTTCATACCTCGGGATATAATTTCTTCAGACTCTAAGAGACTGAGTTCTGAGGGTCAAGGAGGTTAAAATGTTTACTGGATCGAACGAGAAGTAACTGAAACTGATCCCAAACTGCAGGGATTTATTCGACCTGTGTGGCTGTGAACTGGTGCTGGAACTGAAGCTGCTTCAGCACACTGGTCTCTGCTTCAGTGACCAGTCAGCTGCCAAGCTCACGGCTGTGGATTTCCTGCAGTTACTGGTGATAAACACGAGCCGCGAACCCTGGACCTGCCGATGTAAAGCCTGCACGTGTGTAATATTTTATTCTTGGAAACATTATGATGTTACTGGTTGTCTTTTATCAGTAAGATATTGAGTAAGATTTACCTCTTTGTTTTTATTGGCAAATTAGATGAAGCTCCGTCATCAGTCATTTTGTCACAGTAACGGCAGCTGTGATGAGAGAATGATGGATGGTACGACCTGAGCGCTTATGAAGGCAAGTCTTGGACTGGGAATAGTTTACAGTAGTTTCCCCAACCTTTTTTGAGACAGAGCAGAAAAAAATACCAAAGTTTCCCAACCTTTTTTGAGACAGAGCGGAAAAAAATACCAAGAAATAAGAAAAAATATGCAACAAAAATGTCCCAAAAATCTTCTACAATTTGAATTACTCAACATAAACCCTGGCCTGTTTAGCTGAACACAAGCCTAATAATCTCACAGGAATTGAAGAGAGAAACACACAAATTCTTCATTTTTCTAACACGATCTGCTGCCACCTAATGGACAAGTATTTCACTGTTCTGCCTGTCATTGTCAAATGGAAAAGACAAATTATTTGCAGCAAATAATTTATAGTTTACAGCTGAATGTAGAGTGAAACTAGTTCTGCTGCAAACAGAATGCCATGTTATGCGTTGGTGTTAGAACTGTGTTTGTGTGATTGGTTTGAGTTGGAGACAAAACAGCTGCACTGGTTGAAAACATTTTTTTTCTCTTACTTTCAATGGGACCTTCACCCTGACGGGAAAAAAACCCAACACTCATTTATTTGACCATCTAAAGCCGACTACTGTGGGATGAGAGAAAACAAATTCCACACAATGCCCTAATAATCCAGGGAAGAATCCGAGGGCTGTTTATATGAAAGCTGTTTTAACCAGACGCTGTTATAACACTTTACAGCTATTTTCAAAACCCATGTCTTAATGGTCCCGACCTCTGCTGCAAAGAAAGAAGACAGAAAATAGATTACACAGCTGAGGGGGGAAAGAGGACACGAGAAGAACCTTTTAGAAAAGAATTCACCATGGACTGTAGATCTGCACAAACACTCCAGGTACAGGAAACCACCTGAACAGAAAAACACGGCTGTACTGACGATAATGTACTGACACAGTTACACAGGGAGGAAATAAAACCACTAAGAAATCCATAATCAGTGTAAACCACAGAATCCACACAGGTTTAACAGAGAGAGGAGGCGTGTTTTACTGTGTGATTCTTTTACAGCTATTGATTTTCCAAAATGCCAAGAACAAAGGCAACTACAGAGTATAAGTCGCCCCAGCCAAAACAAATAAATAATGAAGAAAAAAACAAACATATATAAGTTGCTCTGCCCTCGAGAGCAGTGTTTCCCAAGATAATCCAATGACATGATGAGGTTCATGCATGATTAAAAAAAAACAAAAAAAAACCAAATACCTGTGGCCACCCATGACACCAGGCACAGCACTTTGTGAACAAGTGTCCTTCCTGCTGTCTCCTCCTGCGTCTCCCTCTGAGCTACACGGCTCCTACTGATATAAGGAGAGGCTTCGTTACACTAATCAGACCCACCTGTGTGAGGCGCTGCACCTGCAACACCACGCCCATCCCTCCAGTCTGCAGCGGAGAAATCTTCTCTGGAGATGTGGTTTTTTTCAGGGCCGGTCACATTTGGAAGTAAATGACTAAAAGCAAAGGCATTGACCTACCATTGAATCCTTTGATCTCTAATGTGCAGTTTCTGGACAATTGAAGAAACCTGACGCACTGACGGACCAACAGGTTTGAAGGCCGTCAGTGAACGCCAACTGACCTTCCTGTGTAAAGGTCTTGTGTAAACATCAAAGGGAACAAAAAATTCTATAGAGAAACTATTATATTAACAGTGTTCATTGTCATTTCCAATAACCTTGTGCTGCAGCGTTGGCGTCTTTGTACACGTGTACCAAGTACATGTGTGTCTCCTTTGTCTCCCTCTACATACGGTACATGAGCTCCTGCTGCGTCCTTGTCTCTGCCCACAAAGACGGGCGGCTCAGATGAATACCTGCATCAAAACCTGAAAAGAAAGTTCTTGGGTTCACTGTGATTATAACGACCCACATGGACTGACAGCTTTTCATCAACTCATCAAAGAACTCCCACATAACGCTCTCCTCAAGTGGGAGGCCTTTGTACTCCGACATCTTCACGCCACATGACGCACTCGGGTGACCACGAAAACTTCACGGCGTATTCTTCTTCGTAAAAGCGTTCTGTTTGCCTTTCTGATCGCAGACAAACTTAATACGTTAGCACGTATGTAAGCAGTTTTATCAACGATGGGTATTTACATTCAGAACTTCAATAAAGGACTTTGAAGTACTTCAACTTCGAAGTACTTAAACATCCCTTTTTGGCTTGAGATCTGCCAATCAAATGACCAGGCTGAAGTCATTTAAATACATCGGAAACTTTAAATATACATTTACTCACATAAACTGAACATACTTTATATGTAGAGTATGTACTTTACATGTTGAGTTACTGGTTAAGTACATGTAGCTGTAGGCACAATATGAAGTAATTCTTACTCTGTAACAAGCTATATATGTGTATATATATTGATATATGTATACATATATTTATATATAGTATATAAGTATATTTATGTTTATGTATACAGTATATTTCAACAATAAAAAATGAATGAAAGAGTTCTCTGAAATGTTTAAAATCGTATGATTTTATGGCATTTATTAACTGAGGTATACAGTATATGTACAGTATATATGTACATATATATATATTTACCTTACTCTACTGTCTTTAAGTCTGACCTGTACAGACGTCCTAAAGATTTCAGCATTTGTAACAGCTTCATTTCTACAAATCAATTTTCTATTCCCCCACGAAACAGTAAAAAAACCAAAGTGATCTGATTCTCTCTGCTCCAACCTGTAGAGTCACAATCCATTTGTACCCGTTTAAAAAATAAATATATAAGATGAGGACAAACAGCTCTTCTACCCAGTGCCCAGCGCTGTTTCCTCCCCCTCCTCCTCCTCCTCCTCCTCCTCCTCCTCCTCCTCCTTCCCTTCCACGTACAAAGTAATTATTTGTCCAGATCTACGACTTCCTCTTCTTCCATCAGTCTCCTGTATCGATTTTCTGTCTCCCACTACAGCACCAGGGTTAAAAAAGATGGAAGGAAGAAAAATGGAACCAAATACTGGTCTATCAGAGGAACATTGACACTGGTCCTGGTTCTCATAAAACCATCATACGAGGAGGTTGAAGGGGCACAACACGGGTTGGCTGTGTTTTTGTTGAGCTGGTCCCGTCTTAATTCACTGTCCTCTGGGAAACTTCACCTTCACCAGTACATGCATCGTTCAGATTGATATCTTAGAAATGGTCAAGTTAATGTGACTTAATGTGACGAACCTTTCCCCCCCCCCGTCCCCCCCCCCCCCCGCCATGACATTTCCTAACAGGAATCAAGTAGAGAAGGTGATGAGAAGGAAAACAGGTCGTCGATACGATGCTGCATCAATACCATCAGATATCAATGGCAGGAAGGAGGACGTGATGCGGCGCCTGCGGCTGCTGCTGCTGCTGCTGCTGATGACAGACCTGTTACTCCACTGGTTTCTTTGTGAACGTGTTTCTCAGCTTTAACTGCACAGTATATCCAGAGTGGCCACGGTTTTAGACCACCTCTCCCTGTGTGCTCTTTGTTTTTTTTCGGCAGCCTGACAGCACGATTTCAGGCAGAAAACACTTTACTCCTGTGTAGCAATTTCAGGCTTTTTTTTTTTTTGTCCATTTCTTCAATTCTTCTAACCTTCCTGTATCTTTCTCTCCTTCCCTCACTCTCTGTCATCACTCCTTATATTTGATTCCAGCCCCACGAGGCCCGTTCAGATGTCACCTCCAGGAGATCTGTGCTGCCGGCGAGCAGACGACGACGCCGGCACTGTGAATACTGATGAGGGTCGGCTGGAGCGGTAGACAGACGGACGTAGGGATGGACGTAGGGATGGACGTCCTTCGATACAGCAGTGTTTGAAGGTGATGGATGATCAATGTTGAACACTATTGTTAAACTTTGTAATTAATTGTAATATTTTAATATAATTAGCTAGGCCTGATTTGAGCTAACTTTTTGCTCGATAATTTAATATAATTAGCTAGGCCTGATTTGGGCTAACTTTTTGCTAACTATTCTTAAATGAATAACGATAATTTTTTTTACTTTTGGATTTCCTCTCCATTTACCTGTAAATGAACCACAGGTGGAATGAAACTAATGGTGACACCTCCTGTGGCTGTTTTTACTGCTGGTCAGTGAACCATTAAATTGATTTTAATTGTGCTTTGATGAGAGACACATTAAGTCATCGTCCAGGGGCTAGGGTTGTTAACTTTGGTCAAGCCGGGCTTCAGGCCAAGCACATTTTCCCGTAATTTAATTCTACTTTCATTATTATAATCCTATAAAAGTAATGAATGGTGAGGGGTCATTTCTGTAATTTAATCACACTTTTATAGCCCGTCATTTACAGACATTTGTGACAATGACTTTTTGAAGGTGTTCGCTTCAAACAAAAGCTCGCCACCCAGGGGATGTACAGTGTAATGGGCTGTTTGGGCAAAGTGTTGAATGGTCAGCTACTGAAACACTGACAGGACTGACAGGACTGACAGGACTGACAGGACTGTGACTCACACAGTCACCTGAACCACGGAGTTTACACTTTGTTTTTGTTAGTATTTGACAGATTGCATTGAACCAGTCTAATAGTTCCAGCTCTTAAGACAACCATACACATGTATACACACACACACACACACACACACGTATATACTCTCCCTTTCTCTCTCTCTCTCATGCTGCCCTCTGCTCTTCTTGCCTGTATTATCTGTTGATTAGTCATCCATCAACAGGAATCAAAGGAGAATCTAAAAATAAAGACACATGTGTGAAATGTGTTGATTGTGAGATTTTTTTTTAAAAAAAAACCTTTTTATGTTGTTGACATTCCAAGCCTGGCAGTGAATCACCACACACACACACACACCCACAGGCACACACTCCCTTACAATTCAGTGCGCCTCATTATGTGACGTATCACCTCGCTCCTAAATCAGCCATAAAAGCCAAACACCCCATAAACACCCCCACACACCCATAACACACAGAGACCTTGAACAAATGTGTGTGCGCGCCTCAACTTATTCCAGCACACAAAACATTAAGATGAGCAGTCGAGGCGATTGAAGAGCCAAACACTCATTCAGGGAATTAAATGGTGAAGAAAAAAAATCCTCTACAATTTGGAGTTTGACTTTGATGCAGCCAGAACAAACATTTTTTTTTTTTTAAAACATATGACTTTGGATGTGAAGAAGAAAAAGCTGAATCACGCTGTTACATTCATGTGTTAGCTAAAATGTTTTTTTTTTCAATTGTTTTAAGGTCTTGCTTAAAGGGATTATATATTAAAATATGAAGACGTGGATTTTTAGTTAGTAAAATGAAATACAAGTTCACTGTTTTATTGAGTTAAAAGTTAAATAAATTAATAAAATGTACACAATTAAATTTGTTTCCTTACTGGCTAAATACTTAAATACGTTCGGACACAACATTCCATTATTTAGGGATATAGAAAAAATGATACGAAATTAAAATAGAAATAACAATATCTTCATATTTTCAGGCAAACTGACAAAAAACAAAACAAGAATGTGCACAGAGTTACAGTGGAACCTCAAAAAACCCTAACCTATGAGCGTGCTTACAGACGCCGACACTAGGTGGCTGAGCACTCGGAGCAGCCCACGTCACCCCCCCCCTTCCCTCGGACCCACACCCCCACGAATTCAAGACTATTGAGATCCCAGAACATGTATATTTATATCTGTACAAACCACTGTATGAGTTGCTGCCACCTAGTGACTGCAGTGGTACACGTATGTCCAGCGTGCCATATTCCATTCCATTCCCCCAGAACCTCACCGCGCCCCCACCAGGGGGACCCGCCCCACTGTTTGAGCAGTAGTGGAGAGGCCTGATGTTGCAGTGTATTAATAAAAGCTTCACAACAACAAAGTCAAAGTGCCTGCATGCTGCACATGGAGCAGTGACATACTGTACGCCTGAGTCTGGAGTGCTGCTAAGTGCTCTTCACTCTTTATGAAAATCAAGGTAGAATCACTTTACGGAGAGAGAGAGAAAAAAGAATCCATAAAAAGCAGAGTGAATGAGTGCACTTTTCATTTAATGCTAGATGTAAAACAAACAAACAAAAAAACTAACAAGTTCTCCATGTTCTGGAACGTGAAGTGTTTTCTTAGTCAGATCAGTTCATATTTACTCAGGTTCAATTAGTCTTTCATCACAGTAATGTGTTAATCTGCTCTTCATAGACTTGTCTTCATGTAGTCGTAACAGTCAGTCAGTGGCACCGGGAACCTGAGCCAGAAAATCCTATAAAACAAAACAGAATTAGGAGAATTCTCAGTCAACAAAGTCATCTTATCCAGAAATAGTTGCATGGAGGGACACTGGACGCAGTAAAAAAAAAGGTCTTCAAGAAACCAACCCCGTCCAGTTGCCCTCCATGTAACTATTTCTGGATAAGAATTAGAATCATTTTTTAATGCAATCAATTTCTAACTGCACAGCTAGAAATGGCAATCACCGAACGCCACAATGTTAAAAAAAAAAAAAAACATCCTTCATGACGAGCATTCACACAACTCCATTTTCCAGGACACAAAAAGCATTGATTGTAATATTAATAAAGGCCTCGTATCTAGACTGCCAATGATGCTGATGAGAAATGATGAAGTCAGCAGAGAGGGGGAGAAAAGACGCAGCAGCGATGAGTGCTGCTGATGAAGCTATTCCTGCTCCACACACGCAATCAGAGCAACACTCCATTTGTCAGCCGAGAGTGACAGGTCGGCCCAATCATCCCACTGACTCATTCGACAGAAATAATGGGCTCATACGGACGCCACGCGGTGCATTCAATGCCAGGCGTGCATGTCATTTACATGTTCTGTCAGGGCTGCACTTTAGCACCAGTTCACATGTGATGAAGGATTGGCAGAGGAAAAAAAAAAATAAAAAAAATAAAATCCATTCAACGACGGCAAACATGTGTTTTACTGATCTGACCAGTGCGTCAGTATGATGTGGAGGTAGAATCTGGAAGATGAACTGTCACCACTGAACGCCGTGAGATGGATGTGACTTTAGCCTGCTGCAGTCTGTGTGACAGCTGTTACTGACACACACACACACAAAGTTAACATGATTAGTGCATATGCATGGTTCATACTGCCGTCTCCTCACACCAAGAGAAACAAACTGATATGACCTGTTAAGGCAGTGGTTCTCCTGTTTTTTTCTGAGCAGCTGTGGAAAAGATTATGTTCCTGCCCAGACGTTTCACCTCTCATCGAAGAGGTGAAACGTCTGGGCAAAGAAAAAAAAAAAAAAACTACTTCGTCCAGTTGCCCTAAATGTAACTATTTTTGGAGCGAATTTTAAAAGTCGCAGAGGCAACAGGTTAAGAAACTGACGTCTCGGATCAGTGGCGTCAAACTCGATCACAGTCTAAGTTGTGAACCAAACAGGATTAGCATTTATTGAACCGTCCAGTCTTGAGTAAAATACATCCGAACTCTAAATCAGTCACCGTGCACATGGATGGATTTTCACTAAATACCTACGTGAAAACAACGACATGTGATAAAAGTAACTTCACCCACGGCCGCGGTCGTACCGTGCCCCGCTCCAGTCCAGGCAGCGCTGCGTACTGCACTAATCCCATTTTATGTGTATGACAAAAATGTATTCTACATAATGATTTGTCTTTGACATTCTTCCTGCTTCTCCAGCCTTCCCTCACATCTCCTTCCATTCAATTCCACTAATGCTTTCATCAGGGAAAAAGGTAGAAACCTAATTCATTATGTCAGTAATTCTCTTCCAGATAAGACGGAATACAGAAGGGCAGCACTTTTGTTGAGTCATGCTCCCGCTGCCAGCTGCTCACCTCTGGCTCGCACCGCTCGTAATTCACTTTATTTCTCCCCTCATTTATCCCACTTCTCTTGCTCCCCGCGGTTTCATCCCACGGTGCGGTTCAAAATACAAATCCTCTTCTGCTCTTGTCATACGCTAGTGATCAATCCCTGGTGTTTTTACAAATTCATTCACAGTAAAGTTGACAGTTTTTTTTGGGTTGTCTCGCATCATGTTTCCCAGGAATAATGTCTGTTGACTTGGGTCAAAGTTTGTGACTTTTAAAATATGGGTCCCCAGAAAAAAAGTTTGGGAAACACTGGTGTAAAAGACAGAATCATGTTCCGTCACAAAGACCTGACATTTAACTCAGCGGCTCAATTCAGCACAATTTCAAGTGTTGAAACGAAACCCGTCCGTTTGCTGGCGAAGCTGTGACTTTGGTGCCTTAGTGTCTAAATGAAACTCTAGTTGTTGACGTGATTCACTCACTCTGTCACTCCTACATCCTCCATTCATTCACTTTCTCCTTTCTTTTCCACGTCTTGTGCCAAAATCCGGATATGATACACCAGTCTGCAGCGAATCCCTCAGTGATGGATTCAAACAGGATTTCACACTGCCTGGAATGTTAAGCTACACACACGTGTGTGTGTGTGTAGATAATATACAAAACATATACATGTTATATACATCTTTATGTGCATTAGTGCATTAGTTTACGAACAATAAAGGCCTTTGTTTTTATCTCAGAGTGACTGTCAGTTGGTGACACCTGCAAACTACAACTGCATGAACTGAAGTGAACCTCAAATGTGGGGGTGTTGTAGAACATAAAGTTTTCTCCGTTTTCTCCATGATTTATGATGTGGCCTGGAAGGAAATCCCATTACACCCAGTGTTGCAGCTTGTGAGGGTGAATTGAATTTCTTTGTATTTGATTCAAGTCCTCACAGGCAGAACAACAACTTTATACATTGATCCTGATTGACCAACAACAGCAACTTCAGCCCCTCAAACCAAAGAAAATTCGTTTTCAATAGACTTCCTGGGTGGAACAGGTGCAAGAACACGGTATTGACCTGTCTCAAGATCAAACCAGTATCGACCAGTTACAGAAGGGTACCTGGTCTTTTGGATGAAGTATTTCAGGGGCGCGTAATATTTCTGACAGGCGAGAAATCGATTTACACACACACACACCATAAGAATGGAACCCAACAAAATAATTAAGACGACACTGACCAATGATCACACAGTAGTTGTTGCTGGATCTTCTTTCTCCCAACGTCAAAAGAGGCAACACATTTCTTTTGTTCTTTTGGTTCTTCTTAGGACGTATATTTCACCTTACCTTCGTTGACAGATGCATATAAACTAAATATAAATATATATGAGACAATATCTACACAAGCTTACCATATCACCCCCAGGATAAGAAAGGTCTCACGTTACTACGCCTGTTCACTACACTTTTACAACTTCTTCGTGTCCAGGGTGAAAGTGGAAAATCTGAAGCCCATTACTGTCCACTGTTCTATGAGGCGAAACCAGTGTCTCATCGACCTCAGGGGAGAGTTACTGACCAGACGGAATGGACGTAGTTTTTCATCTACACGAGGAAACCCACTCTGTCTCATCTTCACAGACAAACACACACAATCATAAAACACAGGTCATAAAGCAGGCGTAAAAAGAGAACACACACGTTTTGTTGCTTTTAAAAGCTACTATATTGGCTTTGTATAACTCTGGCAATCCAATAAAATAAACATGGAATGCTTTTGGTTTGAATGACAAGGAGATTGTTGTCATATTCAATTTCATTGGGATCAATAATTATGTAATATCGGTTAGAATTGTTAGCGTTTTTTCCACCAATAATGAAAACACGACAACATCATGCCTGGGGTTTCCCATTATGATGTGAACAAATAGTTGTTTTAAAGTGAGCGTTTTTTCCACCAATAATGAAAACACAACAACGTCATGCCTGGGGTTTGCCAAGATGATGTGAACGATTAGAAAGTAAATTATTGTCATTGTGACACACTGCACACAATGAAATGTGTCCTCTGCCTTTATCCAAACCTCTGCGTTAATCGGTTGATCTATTCCACATGGCTAATATTCTTCAAAACAAGATGTCCCCACAGTTACATGATAAAAATGTGGTCCACATAAGTATATATACCAGCATTTGCACAGACACACACACACATGCAAACGTTTTTACTCCTTCACGCTGTAACATCACCTTCTTTTGTTTCTGCGTTTCCTTCATTTTACTTTCTGCGTTTAAGTGAACGACTGCGTTAACATATGCAGCTGCCTCAGTAGCGGCCTCTCAAGGCGAACTCTTTTATCCGGGCTGTTTCAGATGTCTTTGTTACCTTTCCTCTCTTTGTGTAGGTTGGTTCAGGTCTCATTATTTCGCCCTTCTTTAAGGCTTTGTTGAGTCATACTCGACTTGACAAAATGTATTCTTGCTTCGACGCCGCCTTTGCTTTTCCCTCTCCTCCACTCATTTGTCAAAAGAAAACTGCACACAAACTTTGCTTTGATCCTTTAATTACATACAGTAGATTACGTCTGGGCTCATTTAAAGGACTGTTTTGACAGGCGGATGTAAGGATTTCACAGACTCTGACTCATAAATTATGTAAAAGTGGAAAAAAGAAAACAAATTATACAACAGTGATAAAAAAAGACAAAGATAAAACAGGTGATAATAAAGTACATTTAATTAAAACATTAGTTTGTATATGACCATATTTGGGAATGTTGAGTCATCAAGATTAATCCACAGCTAGCGGCGGATTAATCTGATTAGCATTAATAATGACTGAGGGACAGCGTTAGCTAAGTTTAAAAGGTGAAATTGCTTTTGTTTCTCTTCGTCTTCCACCAAATTTTATATAGTAAGTAGAATTACTACACCCTGTACTTCATATACAGAGAATGTGAAGTCTTTAAGTTTACAGTATTTCTTAGTGTGTACGACCGAGAGGAAATAAGTGAAATAAAAAGAAGCGTGGAATTATAAACTCCATATAAATGTGCAAACTCATAAAACTCCCGTACTTTTAAAAAACTGTTAAAATGTCAGACATTTTTTCTCTCCTTTTAGACGCTGCCTTCCAATCCCCATAAGGTTTATTTTTTTTATTTTTTCAGCATTTAGGTGCCAGCAGTAAAGCCCTGATGCGACAGTTGTCACAGAAACCAATATCACACATCAGCAACTTTCATTTGGCGAAAATGATTCTTTCTGCTTGGATGAGTGTGCAGCGTCATATGAAGAGTGTTTATCACATCTTTCTCAATTAAGCATATATATCTATACATATATAGACATATATGTATATATATATATAATATTTGGGTCACATATATATGCTGAATTCTTATTATGTTTCATTAACTTTTCACTCACATCTCAAAAAGAACTGCCAGGTAAGGTTCTCATACATACAGCCACGGGGGGGCATGTACAACAACTCGACCTCTGACCTTGACGGAGAGGCGGCCATCTAAGGAAGCTGAGACCTCAACTTAAAGATCTCAGATATTATTGATACAGTTTCAGTGCATTTCCAGTCTTCTCTCACAGCACCTTTAACCTGTGGATGAATATCTGGATTCCTGGACTCAGTCTGAGGTGTTTCACCGAGGCCTGAACATCAAGTCTTTCTCTCCCTGACCTGTGCTGTAATGCATCATGCTGATCTAAAGATTGAGGGGTGGGGTGGGGAGGGGTTGGGTGTTTCGAGGGGCCTGATTGGCTTCTGTTACAGCTGTTGCTGTTACATTTTTAACCTGAGAGCTGCTGTTGGCTTCATCAATCCTTTTTTGTAAGGAAACGGTCTTTCTGATCTGAGTGAACGGAATGAAAAAATCTATGCACTTTGACCTAAATAATATAGAGAGTTATAACATCCTATTTATTTTTTTTCCCCTTTTTTTAGAATCTAGCATTTGACTTATAACTGACCAATTGCAAAGGATGAACAAAGAGAATCCGCAAGTGCAGCGTGAAAATCATTTCAAATGCATGTGGCGATACCTTCACCCTGCTGGGCGGCTTCTCTCCTCAGATCTGCTCCATCATCTATCCAGCCTTTTCACTGGGTTCTGTGAGTGGAGTAACAACCTTTTCTTTTGATCTGTCCTTCATCTTCAGACACGCTGTGATGCTGGTGGAATGCTGGGGGGGGGGGGGGGGACAAGAGGGTCTTGATAAGCAGAGGACGTCAGCAGCGGCACAACAAAGACACACAAGACACAAACAAACATCGCGTTAATATTAAAAGATATATATGCAGAGATTGCCTAAGGTTTGAATTCCTTAACAGTTCAACTCCTGCTAAAATAAATAAACAGAAGTAGAAAAATATTGGATTATAAGTTTGTTGTGATAGGATAAAAGACAAAGAACAATCACGTGTTATGACAAAAGGCATAAGTGAAAGATTTGAGTGGCTCCAGCTGTGATACGTTTAATGACAGCCTTTGGTTCCTAACTGCACATACAGTACAGTACAGTACGTCTCTGAACTACAGCCTGAATATACAGTACATCACAGTACTCCCTTCTGTAGTACTTCCTAAAATCTCCTCTGTTTTCATTCCATTCTTTCTACAACATCTTGTTGCCATTTAATACCAATGACTTCTACTTCTGACCAGTGCGTTTGTTAAACGATTCTTCTTTCATTAACGCACACACACACACACACACACACACAACCTTGTTTTAGGTGATAGTTAATACTATATTTAGGTATTAAACTGTTTAACCTTTTTGTCTCTTCCAGAGCTGCTGACCTACTTTCACGGCACTGCTTTGTTTTGCAAAGACAACAAAGGACCTTTAATCCGTCTATTCTATTTCAAGATTTTTCTGCTGTGTTGTAACACCATAAAAATGCCATATCCTTCAACACTCAGGATCATCGTCTACTGTAATCCCTATAAAACTCCATTATGGTAGTAATAATAAAAACAGCTCTTAGTAAAAGCCAATGGATGAACCAGTGAAACCTGGATTTTCAGACAGCTATAGATCGTTTCATGGAAGTCACACTGGAAAGATAATCCCGACCCTGATGTCAGACCTTCACTGCCTCTGATACTAAGAAACGGCTTTGGCTTCTTTTGAATTGCGCAGAAAAGATTGCAACAAAACGGTAGCAGATTAAATGGTTCATAGAGGAGCTGTTTCAGTTAACAGAAATTAGCCTGTGTAGCCAGGCAGCAGAAAAGTGTTTCGAAATGGTTCCAGGTTTTCAAAAAGAACAATTTAAAAGGATAAAGAACTGGAATGAATAAAAAAAAGGACGATTTCTCTGAAGCACCAGCAGCGAAGCAATTATTGCAATTTACACCTCGATCACATGGGTTTTTACATTTGTGTCTTAGGAAACAACTATTAGCTGTTATTTTTTAAATATTAAACTGAACCTCAGTCTCCCCACAGTAGTAGTAGTCGACGTAATGATGCCCATTAGTGATGGGAGTATTGATCCCATGGTGTTGATGTAGCGAAACTCACACAAGTATCTATTAAGTGTCAATTATGCTCATAAAGTATCACACTTATTCATTAATGAAAAAAAAAAAGTGCATGTGTCACCTCCACATTTTTTAGGGTAACTCTCTACGTACAGTGACTCCATGTGATCAAATCAAGAATGTTCCACGATGGTACATGATTTTTTATAATGGTCCTTTTTTTAGGTGTATTTACATTTCCAGGTGGACGAGGCTAAATATAGGGTCGTGACCTTGTGTAGGTCCCTCTCTTTGTTTTCCCTCCGGTGTTTATTCCCGTGTTGCACAACGCAGTTCTCTCCCACGTCTTTACATGAACTCTTTGTTCTCGACCTAGTGTCTCTTTTCTGTTCTCTGTACTGTATCACCGATGACGACAGATACTGTTACGTATATCAGCTAATATTAATGCTTTTCCCTAAGGAGAACAACGGTGAATGTGAGAAGGAGATGTACGTTATTGTCTTCAGTACCTACAGGAGTGTGGGCGCTTCTCTGTCAGCGAGGTAATGACGTACTCTTGGAGGTCGATACTCTACATACCGTACGTCCAGAGAGAGTCGAAATGACGAAATGATTTTTTCTTCCAGGTATGTGCACTCTTGACCTCTGATGGGCTTGGATCGATATTTATAATCGCCTCATTAGATGGTCGGCAAGGTTAGCTTTGCAAACGGATTTACACAAGAACACTCCAAATAACCCATCAACGGTTGGACGGAAGGAGACACATGAGCTGAGGAGTCCCTGTAGCAAATGCTACGAAAGTAACGTATGAGTTTTTATTGAGGTCATGGCTTGACGTGTGTGTCTGTGTGGTTTGTTCTCCGTCAACGGGATGTCATAAATTACTCATCGACTTGACGCTGACTTTATTGTCAGATATGTCAAAGTGAAAAAAGTCAGAAATGATCAATGCCTTAATACCAACTGTCGGAGAAACGCTCGAAAGTTTTGTCGTTCAAAATCCTGAAAAACATCCTTGTCCATCCATACCTTGAAGGCCATGTTGGTGTTAAGTATCTGCATTGTAGCAGCAACACTTAACTAATCAACTAAAGATCAACAACCATTTTGGCAGTGCCTCAGGTGATCACTTTGTTTCACGAACCCCAACGGGAAAGTGTTTTTTTAAAAGAGTCAAAAATCGTCTTCCTCTGAGCGGATGTCGTTCAAAAGATATTTTGGAACGCACACAGAGCTACTTATACTGTAAGTAATATGTCAGCAACGTGAAAAGTTACATGCAACCTCCTTGTAGTTTAATTTAGCATTTCTAAATAAAGTCTGATCTTGTCATCGTCTGCCGGGAAATCTCGAGTATAGTTTACTCAGCACGTCAATAAAAAAACCAGGGCAGCGGTTTAAAGGTGTGAGGTGATGAGCTTATTGAGAGGAGGAGGTGCAGAGGAGAAAACAAATCTGTTATTTTTTTTTTTTTGTCTTTTTTTTTAACGCACACAGTCCTGGCGAAAAGATGCAACCGAAGAAGCTGTTCTCTCCTTGTCCTTGCTTTCACCTCACCCTTTTTTTTTTGCCTCCTCCACACCCATCCACCCTACTCGCTCTTCATCCTTCCTCCACCTCCTTGATTCTTTATAGTTAGTCTACCTCTTTCTTAGACCCTCGGCTGTTCTCTCATCTTTTTTTAAATTAATTCCTCTCTCCTTTTCTTCTCTGCTTCCCATCTCTTTGTAAATGTGTTGAATGTAAAAAAAAAGGAAATTTGTGTCTGTGATGATATTGAATATCATTACAGACTGTTTTGTATTTTTTGAACACCCCCCCCCCTCCTCCCCCCACCTTCCCCTCACCTGGAGAGTGGAGGTAAGTAAATCATACTTACCTATTCTCCCTCATACAGTCGTGGTGTGAATTTCAATGAATGAAAAGGAAACCAGACCAAGTGTTGAAGGTCATATCCAACAGGTTTAGACCAGGGCTGTTAAACCATTAAAAAGAATTTATCTGATTAATCACGATTAAATATTGATGGAGTTGGTGGAGATAAATAATAGAGATAAATAATAAATAATAATATAATAATAAATATGTCCAATTGTATATTGCTGTAGGAGAACATTTAAAAAATATATTTTTATGGTATATTTTATCAACTTTATTAACTCATATTATCACACAAGCAATAAAAATGGTTTAAGTTTAAAAAACAAAAGAATTTAACTTTTCTGTTAAAGTTTAAAAAAAAAAAGAAAAAAGAAGCTAATTCTAAATGTCAACTTCTATTTGACAAAGCAATTCCCCGACTCAGGAATCACTTTGTAAACTCTTTACTCTGCTGCTGTCGTCCCCGGTGTTCTCTCCTCTCTCCTCTCTCCTCTCTCCTCTCTCGTCTCTCACTGATCATTGTCTCCAGTTCACTTGTTGCCATAGTGATGCAAGTCCCTCAAGACCGTGGAAGTTAGCAGCAAATTGACTCTCCGTAGTGGCACACCCACACACACACACACAAACACACAAACGCTCCTCGACTGTAGCTCCATCACATGACCTGCAGGCTTCTGTGGTGTCCGTGACGACATGTCTGTCCGGATGATTTTTTAATCTGATCTTACGGGGACACCATTGATCAAACATCACTTTCTGATTCTCTTCTCAACGTGTGCCACAGTTTATATGCGATAAATAGGGATGTCCTATATTAACGACATCCGATGTGCTGATATTGTCTCTTAATTCTTAATTTCCGATTCCAATATCAACGGATACCGATATAGGACTGGTAATATTTATTAACTTATCTGTAAAAACCGCTGTATGAGTATGAGATTAACTCAGTGAGCTGCAATGCTGCCATCTAGTGATTTTCATTTTAATATAACGCACAGCCGTTTATCCCCAAAACTATTTTAGGGCATCCATCACTTGGTGAAACCCAGACACTGCGTTATTGGGTTTTCATTATCGGAGGAAAAACCGATAACAATGTTTACATAATATGCTACTATCGGTCGGTCGACATTAACATCCCTAATGATTAATGTTTCTGCTCATTTTATAACGTGATTACGACTATTGGTCCAAGATAAAATATCAGCGTGAGCCGTTCGGAGGTAGAGAACATGTTAGTGTACACGAAGAAACACACTGATGCGTCTTGAATCCGTTTTTCCGTCAATCTCGGTATCTACTCAGGCTTCTTTGGTACTAAGGTGATATTTAATATAAATCAGGTTTAAGGATGAGAAGCAGAAAAATGCAGAAAGAGAAAGAAAAAAACAGGCTAATGTCGACGGAGTAAAAATAACCCATTTCAGAACAGATGTCCTGGAATCCTGGAGGATCAAACTGTATCAGTTTGGCAAAGTGCAATTTTGTTGCTGTTTAGGAGATAAGCTGTGCAACAGTGTGTGGTTGATTCCTTCAGAGTCACAGTTGAGAAATCCTATTGGTAAACAGAACCAATGTCAGCGTTGGTAACAGAAGCCCTAACATGTGTGGAGATTTGTATGGAGTTCTTGGATGCGATGTTTGTCTCCAAACTAAACAAACCTGAAATCAGCGTTTCCTATTCATAAATATACTTTGCATCTACAAGATTTCCAAGACTACAGAGATTTTTTTTTTTTTTTTTTTTTTTTTTGGTCAGGCCAAGACGGCACCAAAGCATCGCTGCATAAACTTGATGGATGCCCTGCAGCGAGCCGTGGTCAGAAGCCCATGACCTGTGGATATATCTACCACAGAATGGTCCGTTTGTGATGCATCACCACCTGAGGACTCAACGGCCTCTGTCCAGACCTTTGTATGAAAGTGTCAAGTGTAAATAGAACGAAACAAATTTTGCTGTAGATTACTAATATTTTCAACAAAATCATGAATTAACTTCAATAAATAAAAGGTTAGGATTCAAGATAAAACAGCCAGAAATACGTTTGCTAACTAACTAAAACGTTTAGTATGGGACACTTTGATCTGCTGACTGCTAACTTTCCTTTTTTTTTATAATATCAAGCAATTATTTTTTGTTGTCCTGTCGGCTCTTCTCACCCCCGTCTCCCCCACATCTCGCCCCCCACTGCCATTCCTTATGTTACAGTTAACTGCGTCCAGACAAATGAATTCAACAGGTGAAGCTCTGTCAGGGTGTCTAAGGATTACACTGTGAGACCACCTTGTTACTGTGGAGAGCTGGCAGAGATCTGTGTTCACAGAGCCGTGTCTCTGCACTGTGCTAGCTTGTTAGCTTTAGATGTCGGAAGGCTTTTACTGTGTTATTAAAACAATGCTGACACTGCACCGAGAAGAAAAAAACACTTCCCTTGGATGGAAAAACAGTATGTTTTTGTCTTCTAGTAACTGCAACTAAAGCAGCAAATTGACAGACTGTATAGACAAGTCATTACTGTAAAATATAGGTGAATTAAACAGGGAGACAAGCCAGTTATTTCTAAGCTCAAAACTCATCTCATAAATGAGTTAAATACTCAGACACAGATTCCACTGTGTGAAAGTCAAATTGCAGACAGTGAGTAGATTGTTTTCAAGGACACGTCTTTGTGCTGAACACTTCAGAAGAATTATCCTTTTCGTGTAACAAAAAACAGAAACATTTTCTGTGAACCAGAACAGAACTCCTGTTAAACATGCAGCTCTGTAGCCACAGAGGCTGAACCCTGGCCCTGATCTGTGGCTGGTCGTTCCCCGTGCGTTGTCTGTGAGATTTCTTTGCTTGTGTCTGTGTTTGTCTGTGAGTGATTGATTGCAGGTGTATAATTGCCAAGGCAGCGTGTGGGGATGTGGAAGGTTGTTTCTGTGAGAGGCGATTTATCATCTGATGATGCTACTCCAGTCTGTTGGTAGCATCAGCAAAATGAAGCTAATGAAGTGTTGGTGGGTTTGTGCTTTTCTTCTTTCCAAATCCAATTCTTTCCCAGAAGGTTTTTTTTTAGTCTGATTTGGGCAGTTTCTCTTGTGTATGGTGTTTTTAATCCAATAAGTAAAAAAAAAACAAAAACTGTTTTTAATCCAATAAGTAAAAAAAAACAAAAACATTATCAGTAAAAAAAAAAAAAAAATCAATTTCTAGACATTTCCAGAGACCTCATTTGAATTCCAGGCGACCCTACGTGGGGTCATGACCCTGAGGTTAAAAAACACTGTGATGTTAGAATTTAGAGACATTTCAAAGACATCACAAAGCCCAGGTTTGCACCAATACATTTTCAGAGTAATGATCTGTGCTGATATTTCCAGCACCGACGCTGTAAGCAGCAGGAGTCAGAGTTGGCCGGTCGTTGTTCTCCTCCTCTGTAATTACTGTGAGGACATTCCAGATAGTGTATACCTACAGAGCGCTGATTTCTAAGTCCAAGGAGTTTTTCTCAGTATTCACTTCACAGACGTCAAACTGCAGACAGCATTATTTTTTTGCCAACAAGGAATATAAATTACTATGTTTTTCCACAGTAACAATGAGATTGAGCTCAGAAGCTTCTCCACACAAATGCAGTTTCCTCCACTTGGAAAAATAACTACTGCTACAAACATTATTTAAATAATATTTCTTCTCCCATTTGAGCTGAATCTGATTAAAGAAGGAAAGATCAATCTTACTACCACTGAAATGGAACTGAGGAAGGAGGGTGGTTTAGGGTTATGGTTTTTTTTTAATCTGTTTTGGAAAATCTAATTTTATACATTAGTGGAGAGAGAGAGAGAGGGAGAGAGAGGGCGTTTTACCTTGAACCGACAAGTGACTCAAGGTATTTTTTAAAATTGTTTTTAGACTTTTTTTAATGTGTTTGTATCTTGCGTTGCATTCACAAACCAAGACACTGTGTGAAGCTGGAGAGAATACTGATAAAAAAATTACAAAAGATTTTTTACACATACTTATACATACATATTCCCTCAGTTTTATTCATTGTTTTAGTATAGTTGAGTTTTTTTTTTTGTTTGTTTTTTTTTGGCACACCCTTCCGTGTCTCTCCTCGGTGCTTCACTCGTTGCCTTCCTGCGTCCACACCAACTCCACACACCTGACCTGCTCTGCTGTCTCCCTCCACAGTGATCACCTAATCTCCACCACCTGTGTCTTGTTAACTCCTCCTCTGTCTAACACCCCGGCCACTTCCTGTCCTTCCTTTTCAGCTTTTCTCCAAGTAAACCTGCAGTTCTACAGTCTGCTGAACAGGACCGTGTCCAAGATCCTGTTTCATCTGCTCTGGTTCATCATCAACTCCAGACCAGGGCATGAATGAGTTGGATTCTTTGGTCATTTTCTTATCTAATGTTAATGCGTTTGGGTTCTTTTGGTGTAAAATGTAATGAGCCAGGGTTGATTAGAATCAAACCCACTACATTAAAATTCAACAGCACACACACATTAATGAAGGAATCATTTTCATTTAACTTTGAAGAAATATTGTTACAATCCTTCATTGTGAAACGAGGATGACTGTAATTTTGACCCAGATTAATCCAGATCACCAGCTTCCATTCGAGACTTTCAGTATAATGTGTTGTCGTTGTAGTTTCAGAATATTACAGTGAGCTATAGAAAACCAACGTGTCCTAAGCTCTGTTTGTTTATTAATTAGCAGTCGTTATATTGTATTTAATGGTGGAATTATTCACACGACTCCAGATTCAACAGACCCTGAAAGAAACTGCTGTCTTACATGAGCTGTAATGACACAGGCATCAGGGGAGTTGGGGAGTATTATGGGATTCATCATGCGGTGTGTGTGTGTGAACAGGCCATTCTCTAACTGCCGTGTGTTGACCATCAGAGAAGCACAGATTTAGCTTAGGTGGTTTAATGAATGCTGCTCTGACGGCTCACACGAGCTGCTTGTTGTTGTTGTTTTGTTCAGTGTAATTATTTCATGATTAAATTTAGACACTATTGTTGTCATTTTCTACCATTACCTACCGGAGAAATTGTCACGTCCTAAAGGGATCATGCCAATAATTGAAGAGTAAACAGCTCCATCCCTGATTTGTGCAGCTAATACTGTGTAATGTGACAGAACAGAGCAGCTCTAATGTGAAGTTAACAATCAAACATCTTTATTACCAGCATTAATCCTTAAGGGCCAACTTAGTTTAAGCTATTCCGTGAGCTAACACAAACTCTACTAATATTGGGTTTGTTTTTTTTTTTAATCAATGTATTCTCTTCATTGTGACATGATTATTTTAATGGGTTTCTCCTTTAATGCTTACAGGACCTGTGGCCTTGATGTTTGAAATGGTAATAAACCTTATTTTAAATA
>NC_024316.1:13914976-13918817 GCF_000523025.1 Cynoglossus semilaevis | reverse complement strand
TCCCTCCATTAAGGCAAACACAAAGAGACCACTTAAAGGTAAAAAAAAAAAAAAAAACCTTCTTAGAGAAAATAGTAATAAAAAAGCATCAACCATCAAGTACATTATTATACAACAGTATTATAATTAATATAATAATGAACAATGTTCATAAAATAATACCCAATAGTCTGATTCCATAATTTTAATGTTTTTTTCTCTTGGTAGCTCTGTGATCAGGATGACTAATCAAGGTCTGCCTGGTCATTTGTTCCTTTGTCCAACTGTTGAACAGGACAACTATGGTGGAGTTGAGATTGTAATCGTAGCCACCGGGCCGTCAGGACTCACTGTTATTTCACCTATAAGTAAAGCACAATATAAATAAGAAAAAGTTGTCAATGTTTAACCTGCTGTACGTAGTGAAGGGACAACTTCTGTTTCCACCGCTGACATCTGGTGCACGCACTCTGTAGAGGATTATGACTCCATTATTCATATCCAGATTCTCTTGGGAGCTGTTGGGATACAATTTGAGCTCAGGTCAGTAAAGTTCCATCTGCTACAGAAGGAGTGTGTTTAACGAGTCTCCTGTGGTCTCCAGCACCTACAGCTCAATGGGATTTTAGACAGAGCCAGTAAAGAAATGACATCAAAGAGAACAGATATAATGACTATATCTGTTCATTTCACAGCTGCTTATGTCATATTTATGTTTCCTAGTGCTCGACTTTACAATTTAAAATATAGTCCACAACAGTGGTTCCTAACCTTTTTTTGTGTTGTGACCCCATTTTTGAAAAACATTGGTCTACAATGACCAATATATTAAAATACGTTTAGAAGAACAGGTAGTAGTAATAATTTTGTTAAAATCTCACACTTCAAATTGTCCATTTATTGATCCGAATGACCACAAAACTCAAAACCGTTTGTCCATAAAATATTAAAATCATTCAGTGGTTATAGATGAAGAAATACTAAAGTTCTTAGTCTGCCCTGTAAAGGTCCGGGGTTACTTTGTTCAGTGGGGCTATTTTTACCCCAGATCATGGCAGTATGACATCATCATTTAGGATTGGATATTCATTGGAGAGAAATCCAATGTAGGCGTATCCTGTTGATGGGAAATTTGATGTGATTACATCAGCAGGCTGTATCACTGTCATTATGTGATCGTTTTCCTCTGCATCAGGCTGCACTACTTCATCCCTTGGACTCAATGATGACACAGAGTCTGAACATAAACACATCCACAGATGGAGTTCCATGAATTCACACACAAATACACACTGCTGTACTAATCCAACATACGCTTAGTTTTCCAGTAGATTCACAGTCATCATAATATTATTAACACCATCCTGTAAAGTCTAATGGTAATACATATTAATACATATTAATATATTAATGAGACCTCAGACACCAGGTAGATCAGACGGACCTGGGCCATAGAGAGACCTCAGACACCAGGTAGATCAGACAGACCTGGGCCATTTTCCCCAGTTACTAAAATAGTTTAAATGCTCTTAAATTTGTAAACACACATTTATCTTAAAATACAAAACCATTCATTTAGTTTCTTTATGTGAATCTTTTCTGATTTTAGAATTTATGGACAAAAGGGTGGGAAGCAGCCAGCTGGCCACGAGTGGTACTACACACATCATTATTTTGTCTTGGAAACTTCAATCTTTAATATATACCTTCTGTAGGATTGTTGTTTCAATAAAACAGGACACAAAAAATAACGAGTCTCTTCTACTCTGATGTATTGTCAGTCAGGAGACTCCACCGTGCAACAGGTCCTAGTCCCAGTGTGTAACCAGTCCTTTTTTTTTTTTTTTTTTGTTCCCCACAACGGCATGAATTCCAACACACACTTACACATACACCGGCTGTGCCTGCTGCATCAAATGCGCACGCAAGATGGGTTTCAAGAGGAGAGTGTGGAGGGATGAAGGGGGAGCTACATCTTCAGCTCTACCACTCCCCCATACTACCCCTCTCTCCCTCTCCCTCTCCCTCTCTCTCTCTCTCTCTCTCTCTCTCTCCTTGATGCAGACTGGAGGTGAAGCGGTTTTTCTCTCCCCTCCTCTTCATCCGGGGGAAACCTGGACAGACACACCGATGGACTTCCCGACTGACCGACATTTCGGGATTTGTGACCTTGACAACCACAACTTGCCGGTGACAGCGGGGGGCAGCAGCTAAGGAGCAGCAGAAGAAGAAGACCTTAAACCGCGACACTTCAGTTCACAGTGACCCGAAGAGACACGCAACAACTTTGAGCCGCTGTGGCCGCGGGCCGGTGTGCGGGGAGCCCTGGTTCTGTTCGGACCTGAACGCGACCACAGGTATGAACTACACCAACAACCGTGGACATGTACAAGCATGTGCTCAGCATCTCCGCCCGTGTGTGTGTCTGTGTGTGTGTTTATACGCTGTCGGGGACCACTGTTTGCGGCTACATGCGTGGTTCTGCAGTGTGTCAGCGTGTTTATGTCGAGCTCGGCTGAAAGGCTGCCATAACAGTGTAGATAGAGTGACGTTCTGTTGTGTTTATCGCAAAATTTAAATAATTACGTTCCGTGCGCATGTGTTGCGTGTTCGGAGCGGCACTAACAGTGTGTTTGTACCCGCCGCAGCTCGTGGTGCGTTGAAGTGACAGGTGGAGACCTGGAGAAGAAATATGGAAGTGTTGACGGGAGAGTGTTTACTGATGCACCGATGCTGCAGCCGAGAGTTATGCGTTGTTTTTTCCTGGTTTGTGTGTGTGTGTGAATCATTAAGTCGTTCCTTCCAGGATGCTGTTGGTATAAAACCAGCTCAATACTCCATTTGTCAGCACTCAGATAGTGTCAATAATTCTGGGTATGTACAAAAATGATGGGCATGTGTGAAACACACAATCTCTACCAGAAAAGTTTTGAAGTTTATTTATAAACCTAATTATAAATAAATCTGCCTTCTTAGTGATAAAATGATACAAACCTCCCTCAACCGCACAATTATGGTTTAACTGAGAAAATAATACATAATACATGACATCAGGATGTTCTAAAATCCACATATATCGACATCATTTGTGTGTGTACCATCATGGCGTCAGGGTGAACAAACCTTAAAACTACCTGTGACCTCAACTTATACTGCACCTGAAGAACCAGGCAGTAAAACGAGGATGAGAAGTTGACCTGTCTCTGTCTCTATACAGTCAATACTTTACATTTCTCTAATGTCTGTTGGAAACTGTTCCAGGACAAACAAACAAACAAACAAAACAATTATAATTATACAGGACAAAGAATGACATTAATAACTATTTACTGTTTGGTAAAACTTGACATACATTTTGCTGTCATGTTACTCTCTTGTTAAATTGACATCTTGGCTAAGTGAACATGTATTTTTGTACTTCTCTAGCATTAGCTGTTAGAACTTCTATCTCTGTGTCTCTACGTCTCGTGTCTACAAAACTCAAATGCCATCCATCATGTAAATGGAATACACTGCTTGAAGCTGCTCTGACACAAGGCAACGCAAATAGAAGACCATGGCAACCAAGTCAAAGTGTTCCAGTGTGTGAGGAACAACGGTACCACAGTACAAATGCTATTCCCATCATATTCAAAAAGACCTTCGTCTGAATCCAGATTTACATTTTTGTGAACACTGCCTCCTTTCACTCAGGGACAAAATAGTGCACAGTGACTTGGTCTTGACCAAGGTCTTGACCAAGGTCTTGACCAAGGTCTTGACCCCTCTGAAGTACTTGTACTGTAGGCACAGCTTCACGTCTACTACACGTGCAGCTTCTCCATTCTCATATGCACTACAGCCAGGTGCTACTCTGAGTGTG
>NC_024316.1:13883689-13913951 GCF_000523025.1 Cynoglossus semilaevis | reverse complement strand
TGTCATTTTGACAAATTGACAAATTAAATGCAGTAAAGGTTTGTCATACTGCCGAGGTAACAACCCTAGCTAACACATGTATTTCTCGTTCTTTGCAATTCACGATTCATGCTCATTCTAAATTTTTGAAATGAGGGAAAAACTTACAAGTTTCTCTAAATAACAACAAAACTAACTGGGCATCACAGAGAAGCTGTAGTGGGTGGTTACGCTGCAGCAGCTAGCATTCAGGCTAAAAACAGTGAAATGAGTGTGGATGTGTTTATTGAACAGGTGTGTGGAAGGTGAGAGTGCCCCCTACAGTGAAAAAAAAAGATTACTTAGAGAGTGTTAATGCGATTGGCCTGAACCGTTCACATTTACAGTTCATATTCTCCATTTAAATGTCAAGTCAACTATAATAATATAAGAGAAAATGATGTTTGTCGTTAGAAATAAATGATAACAACAATCATCAATTATTGGTACTGATACTCCATATTGTATATATCAACACACTATACTCTCTCCAGTATTTCTATGTGTTATCATTAGAAGCAGGATGTCGCTGTAAATAATAACATATAAAGATCATAATTCATTGCTTGGATACACACTTCTAAACACTGCATTTAGGCTGTGAAAAAAAGAAAAAAAGCTCAAGTTTGATTAAACAGATGTTAAAATGATAGCTGGGTCCACCAGAGTTGCACTGCAACCTTATATGGACACACCTCAGGTTCTAAGAATAGCTCCTTCTTCATGAAGGCACAGGAAACCAAAACACACACACACACACACACACAATGCCGTGGCTACAGGGGAGGTAGAATCTGCTAAAACAGTATGTGGTGTCCAAATGGAGAGTTCAGATTTCAAGTGTGAGGAGTAAAAAAAATCGATGTAAACAGAGAGCAGGGCAGGGACGAAGAAAACAGGATGGATGCAAAAGAGGAGAAAGTGAGAGAAACACATAACTCATGTGTATTGAGCTTGGCAGTAACCCTGGGGAAATTTAATAGCGCAGCAGAGTTACTTTGCTGCCTTGATTTGATGAATATTCATGTTTAGCGCAGAGAGGAAGAGAGAGTGAGGCTGCTTCACGGCATAACTCTGCTGTGTAGCTGCTACAGTTGATACTGTATCACAGGTTGTTGCTGAGCAAGATTTTCTTTTTCTCGCCCGAGAAGCCAATGACTGACGTAGATTATTGTTAATTTTCCTAAAAGATTTAAATCACATTACAAAGCCTGAATGATGCCTGTGGTGATAACGCTCAGTGCTGCGATTAGTCATCCCGTCTCTGTACAAACAGGGTCACTAATGTCCATCCATCACAGCGTGTCCTGTGGCTGGAGCTAACAGGCCGAGTACCTAAGATGGATGGATGCCTGAAGCACACGAGATGACACCAAACCACGACTGAACAAGTGTCCATTTACATTTCCGGCCACCGTGCCACGGTCTGCGGACTCTCACTCCTGCTGCTCCTCAGAAGGACGGACACAGCCACAGGTCTAATAAAGTCAGCAGAACTGCACCATCTATAAAGACAAAGACTTGCTCTGCCAAAGCCACTGCGGACTAGCTGCACTGGCACGTACAGCGAGGTGCCGCAGGCTGCAGCCCCTCCACCCTCCACCCCCCTCTGTCACAGTGTCGGCGTCCACTGAGATGGCTGAGACACACGGCACGAGACACGGTTTTGTGCCGTGAGCCGATGAAATCTGAACCTTCTCATCAGCACGATGTAAATGACATGCAAGCTTTGCTGTAACTGAATGGATTCAGGGAGCAAAACAAGTGAGCTTGTTTCAGAAACATCGGTCCTCTCCTCCGATTTGATGTGACACCTTCAATTTTATTAGCGTTTTAAGCCATTTGTGTCAAACCCAAGGCCTGGGGACCTATTCTGGCCCACCATATCTTTTATATGGTCCACCAGAGTAGAGCTTGGTGTGGTTGTCTTAACACTCTATGGTATAGAGTTTATTGTTAACTGGTTAATTGAGGTGGACAAATGTGGTGCGTGATTACCATGTGTATGGCTAATTAATCACTATTCAAATTTCTCTTATTCTGATTCTAATCACGTGTACATTTATTTATGTTTACCATAAACTACGTCACTTTTAATGCACCTTAATATCGTGATCTGCCACCTTGGAAATTATTAGACTCTTCACTAAAGTAATATCGTGATCTGCCACCTTGGAAATGACTAGACTCTTCACTAAAGCAATCTTTGTCCCAACTTAGACTTGTGGGTAATTTCGGCCCCTTGAGTGAATGAGTTTTTGACCTATGCTTTATCAGTGTCTTCTAAACACTTTCTTCCACTTTGCCATCTGTATCATGACCAGTTCAAACCCTGCCCCCGCCCCTCACGTTAAGTACCGACAATCATCTAGCCATTTCAGTATAGTCTTTTTTCAAGTTTTGTTCAGGATTTTTATTTCTTCTTTTTTAATTTTATTTAACACAATGTCTTATTTATGTAAATGTACTTCTGCAATAAATACATTCAGATACATACAATTATAGCAAATATAAGCTTTGTGTTGAAAAAGTTTTTCTATTTGTTTTCTACCTTCTAGCTGTCTGACCAAGCATCGATTCTTAAATCTTTCAGGCGGCTTCCAGCCTCCTTTCCTCTGCTGTGGGTCAGACATGGAGTTTCCAGAAGACTTTCTCCTGGCGGAGCTGGACCACCTGCAGCTCCTCAATGACTCACTCTTCCAGAACAACTTCACAGGGGGCTACAACGAGACAATCGACCTACTCCCGACTGGGGTGAAGGTCACGATCGTGGTCGTCTACATGATCGTTTGTGTCATTGGCCTGGTGGGAAACTTCCTGGTCATGTATGTCATCATAAGGTAAGACATTCAATTAATGATATGAATGATAACAAAACGGGTCTCGTGCACAGCAAAACCTACATTAAGAGTCAGTGTGAACTAAAGTGTATTCATGCACTTTAACTACTGCAGGATCAAATACCATTATTATTATTAATAACGGAACCAATTCAGGATTGAGTTTAAAAAAAAATTATATTTTAAATACTGTCGTATATCGTCATAATTAACAGGTACACTCCATTGTTTGTCGATAAGTCGACCATCGTTTTCCTACTGACCAGGGCTACATCAAAGGTGAAACGCTAACAGAGGCTGCAGCGTGAACTCTTGTCGTTGTCTCAGCCCAGCTGAATAGACATATTCATTTAGAGCCCTACAGTCAACTGTCTGGTCATGTGTGGGTCATGTGTAGGCCCTACTTAATTAAAACAAACACTAGTAGCGAACATGTGAGTGACACGTCTGTGAACATGGTTCAGATTTGGGCCAGTGTTAACTAATGAACAGCTGTCGTCAGGGGACGATGTACAGTTATCTGCTGGACCTTCCCAGTGGTGACGTCCCCCGGTCTGTCTCGCCACTTTAACGTCTAGTCTGCTTTAAGGATGATGCTTCTCTAAGGACTCATTATAAGCTATTGTTTAGTAAACAAAACCTCGCCTGAAGCTCCTGCCAAATAGCCTTCCCATTGCTCAGTCTGCTTGGAGAAACGACTTCATGGAGCTGTTGTTAGGTTCACTAGTCTCAAGACAAAACAGACATCACGCTGCTCCAACAGAGCTGTTGCAACACATGACTGTCGGCTGTGTAATTATTCTTTCAGACTCTCAGACTGAGGGACAGCAAATGTTGTCCAGCGTCTTTCTCTACTGTTCACTAAAACACTCGGGAATAATACGAATCACACGAGGACAACGTTGGAGAGGGGAAACACGTTAGTGCGGAAAAACAACTTAATTTGTTAAATAATCTCTGATTCTGTCTCGATTCAGTGAACCCACGTTGCCACATTTATACTAAAAATGACAAATGAAATAAGGTGGTTTGTCCAAATGTTGTGAGTAGTTTTTTGATTTTTTATAACCAAAGTTTGACAAAGATTCAGATTCAGAAACAGCTAAATCATCATGTCCATCTTGTCATGTCATTTCCATTAGTTAATCAGGTTTAAATATATAGATATTTTTAGATTTGTCTTATTATTATTACAATTCTCATTGGATGTTTTTTTTTTACACAGCGATAGTGAGATTTTATGTAACACTGTTAAAAGGCTGTGCAGAAAAACCTACACTGAAGCTTTTACCTTGATTACATCTGGAGCTCTCTCTCTCTCTCTCTCTCTCTCTCTCTGTCTCTCTCTGTCCGTCTCTCCCACGCTGTCTCTCAATCTCTCTCTCAAACACACACACACACACACACATATCCCCACACACACACACACAGGTGTTGGATCTTCAGCTAATCGGTGTCAGCACTCCGCTGTTATCCTCGGTAAAAATGGCGTCCTTCTGACAACCAGCTCTTATTAAGAATGTCAGAAGGCAGCCGGCCCTTTTATGTGACAGCGTCAGGTTGGATAAAAGGGCTGATTGCACAAGATGGTCGACCACAATATTTGCCATATAACTAAACGAGGCTGAACAAAGTGCACAGCTCTCCTTGGCCTTTTAATCCACGACAAAGGCTCGGCGGTCCATTTTTCAAATAGCGTGGGACAGATTTCCGACATGGCTTCTGAGCATTACCGATATTTTATGACGGCTTCAAGGTCAAGCTACATAAAGGCAAAGAAAATGTTCTGCTGACGGGTTCCAGGAAAAACACTGAATGGAATAAAATGGTAGAAATTTGGAGGTCGACTTTGTGAAGGTTAGGAGTCTGTTATTTTGGACCTGGCAGTATTTAGTTTTAAGAGTGATGGAATGAAGATGGAACCGTTGACTTTGGTGGAAACACGGGGAAAACAAAGTTAGGAAGATGATGTTGAAGTCACTCCTGAATTCCATAATTCCATCAGACACTGTAGGTGTTGGGCTCTGGCCCATACACAACAACCAGGAATGGGAATTATTGCTTTATTTCAGACAATGTTGTGTCTCAGACTTATTCATTGCTAATTAGTTAGAGCAGTGCTTAAGAAATATGTCATTATTTAAAAGACCAACCCCATTGGATTCCAGCTTGAGTTTCAGTAAAGTTAATGGAATTGTAATCACCTTACTTTCTATTCAAGAGGAACGCAATCGTTGAAAGAGCTCAGTTACTGTTGTAATTAGTTACCTGAACGACAAAAGAGAAAATAGTGAGAATAAGAAATGTTAAGGACTCTGGAGAACCAGGTTTAATATCAAGAGGCAAAAGAAAAGTCCTGCTCATTATCTTGCAGCATTTGGAGAGTGACATTTAACAGTACTTAATGCCATTTCACTTTCTCTGTCTTCCTGTCTCAGATTGATAGGGTGTAACTGTGAGGTTTACGACAAATCCCATCAGTCAAGCACACGTTCTCTAAATGCAGCGACTGGTTTGAATACCAAAATTGGTGATTTCAGGTTATTTTATGCTTTTCACTGCTCCTGGGTTGTTTTTTGTTAGCAAAATTATACTGTGGTTGACCAGGAAGCAATTCTTCATTTGTCCTGTGTACAATGACTTTCAAATGAATCAATAATTCCATCATTTGATTTATCACCAATAGAAACAGGTATGAAATACAAACATCTACCTGCTGTTATTTGTCTTTCTGTTTTGTGGCGACGAAAAGCTCATAGTTAAGAGTGTTGACTTATCTGTATTAATTATAATGAATACGTTACCATCATGACGATGGTTAGTCATTATTAATCCACAGCTATGCTTTGTTAAGTCAGATTACATTTTTTGTCAGCCCTAGTTTTTTGTATTTTCTCTTTATCATTGTGGCTGTGATTTACGCCGGCTTCCTGCTGTTCTCTAGGGGTAAGAGATCATATGATTTCTGTTATGTATTATTCCCCCTGCTGAGTGTATGTTTTTTTAGCTGAGAAACTCTTCATGGAATATCTTAGAAGTTGAGCTATACGTTGCTAAAGCCCTAATGTAGATCCGTCTGTTGTCATGGAAACACAACAGTTATTCTCCAGAAAAATCTCTCCAGACAGCATTAATTTACTCACAAAAACAACAGAAAAAAAAAAAGCTCCTTGGACCGAGCAGCTCCGTGTTGCCTCTGTGTCAGTCTTCCATTCTCTCCTCTCTCACGGCTCCTGAATTCATCAGAGTTGTTTTCCCCGTGGTCTACTTTATGCTTTTCGAGCCTCTGGCGATAAACAGATGCTGATACACGCTCCCGCCCCCCCCCCACAACACCTCCCCAGCCTATGGCTGTTGTTGTTGTTGTTGTTATTGCAATAGGTTGCAAACGCACCTGCACTGCAGTGCTCAGCTCAGAAGTTGAAACTATTTTTTTTTTCTTCGTTTTTCTCTGACAGCAGCAAGAGCTAAAGACAAGCCTAGTTTTCAGTGGCATCAATATTGTGTGCGGCAGGAAACAAAAGGCAACAGGACTCTGGGAAACACATTTTGCTCACAGACATTCAAGTTAAACTAACACAGTAGGATGAGAACTTCAATGACAAGATACTAACAAACTATAAACTACACGTTTAAAAAAGACCATCTGAACAAAAACCAGACTCCGGAACAACAAAACAAGCTCTGACAAACAGACAAGAGCAGACAAGGGCTGAGAATGAGATACAACGAGCAAATAGGCCGAGGGAGCGTGAACAGAGTGCAGAACATGAACAGGGAGAAAAACAACACCAGCATTGAAAGGTTCAAAAGAGGAGGACGATAAGATCTTCCATACTACAGATTCAGACGAGGAGGAGGAGGAGAAGTCCTTTAGGAGCAGTGCCACGTCTGAGCAGCCGTCGTCATAAATCTAGAACCCAAGTATCCCATCAAACATCGATGCAGGAGGATAGTAAATGAGCTTTAAAAGCCTCATAATGTATACAGCCCACTAGTATGAAGTCACCCAAAGTCCGACTGTTTGTATAATCAGATCGTGTGCTAAACACAGTTGGAGTCATTAATAATTCTTAATTTTTTTTTCTATCGCTAAAAAAACACAGTGATGTTATGTTGTTGAACAGTAAAGAAGTATCGTTCCCTTCTCAAGATTTCTTATCCAAAGATACCCAGGGGGTTCGCAACTAATCTGGGAATTCTGTTCCCACAGTACACACCCACTGGTACCTTTGTCACTCACCTACAGTAACACAGTGGTAACATCATAATTAAGGACATAAAAGACATCAAAGGAGTGGGACTTATTCTTGGGAACCTTAATGAAGGAAAAACAACACAACAAAAGAAAGCAGACGTAACACAATCCACGTACAGAGCTACGCCACTGCCCAACTCGTTCCTAGCTGTTTGAATGATAGAAGAGAACTTTCTTAATACATTTATGGGACTGTGTACCAGTATATGAATAGATAATGTATACACAGTAAACAACTAATTATCCTATATAATGTGGCTTTTGTTCCTCCCCTGACAGTTCTTTTTTATGACATGTTGTAACAGTCTGTAGACATGATGTCTGTAAAACCCACAGGCAGCACTCTCATTAGCACAGACAGGTCAGTGTCTGTCAGTTATTACTATCTGATTTTACGCAGGTCAGACTTTTGGCGCCGCGGCGTCTAACTAGGTTTGGACTGAACCGAGTTCCACAGTTTTCTGTGTCACTGCGCTGAACAGATTACTGGTTTGAGAGCTAATTTAAGAAAAGAGATCCTCCTGTAAAGGATTGCTGGTGCGGAGCTGTTGTGCCTGGCACACATGCACATGCACATGCACATGCACACGCACATGCACATGCACATGCACACCTACAACAACCAAAACTACTAAAAGCCCAAATGCACAGAAGCATGACGAGAAGAATCCCCTTTAAAACCTGATGGAGATTCTCCAGCAGATAATTGGTTCTTCTTACCATGTGAGGCCCAGACCAGACCAGACCAGACCGGACCAGACCAGACCAGACCAGCCCAGACCAGACCAGACCAGACCAGACCGGACCAGACCGGACCAGACCAGACCGGACCAGATCAGACCAGACCAGACCAGACCAGACCTCCCTGATCAGGATCAGGGAGGGCTGGTCTTTCTGTTTGTTTTTGTTAGAGGGAAGAAGGTGGAGGAGGGAGAGAGGGAGACATTGAGACATAGAGAGAGAGAGAGAGAGAGAAAGGACAGACCGATGTCTTAGATGGTATATCAGTCAGTCATTGACCCTTTGAGCAGCATCTCATCCCACCACTTCCTCACAATCCTCTTCCTATGTATCATCTACAGCAGTAAAAAAAAAAAAAAGGGGGGGGGGGGGGCTGGGACTGTTGGTGGGAGGAGAATAATGACATGTCAGCACAATTCTTCAAAGCTGCCTGTGAACAGAAATAGAATAAAGCTGAATTCAAAAGATAATGAGAATCCTGCATATTTTAGCATCATTATTGGATATATTTTATATACGCTCTCAAACTACATGTATCAAAGTATATATCATGACTCACCAACTATATTTGAAGGGTCAAAGGTCAAGGTTTTGTTAAACTACAGTCATAAATGGGGATTATTGATAGTTCTTTAAATTTCAGTTGTTTTTTTTCAGTTCTTTATTCATAGAAACCACAGATTTTCTCAGAATTCTGGAATCGTTTCAGGCTGGATTGGACGGTCTGGCGGCCGGTATTTGGCCCACGGCCCAACAGTTGATGATAACTGCTATATATGATGAACTGTGTTGTATTTAGTAACACACACACACACACACACACCTGCCACTGGTGCAGCTTTCCAGCTGTAAGGCCTTTTTCACTGAGCAGTTTGTTCACGTGTCCTTGAGGTTCAACCTTGTTAGAGACTCATAATGACCAGTCTTTTTTTTTTTTTTTTCTTTTGCTTTTTTGGGAAAACTGTGAAGTCAGGCCTAAAAACTGTGAATCTGCAGGGAGGTGATGAACCTGAGCCACTGACGTACACAGCCATAAACACAGACTTCTTTTAGGCTAACAAACGTTAGCCTACGACAACGCTGTGTCAGGTCTAAGCTGAGAGCGCGGCCCTTGGCTCATTCACTTCCTCATACTGTGACAATTAAGACAATTAAAGATTAGCTCATCCACTTCCTCATACTGTGACAAGACAATTAAAGATTCAAAATGAGAAGGACTCACATTTCCACCCTAATGAGTGATTAAGACAGTAGGCAGTTTGCCAGTGTCTGCTCAGGTCCCCAGAGATAAACATCAGATTTATTGAACTCCAGGAAAGACTTAAATTAAAAAGGCATTTTGCCAAATCACAAAGCAAAAGACAAATCACTAAAATGGAACAGTTTGATAGCTATGTGGTTAGAGGGTTATCACGTGACCATATCACTACCCAAGGTAGTTCATCACTGGCTGTAATAACTTTCTGAGCTGATATTCTGAGGCGTGAACCCGCTTATACAAGAGGGAATGAAAAGAACAATTGCAACATTTAACATATATATTATTTCTTTCCTGAATTCCGTTTGAGACCAGTTCATTCATTTTACAGCAGATGGAACTCCGACCCCGTCACAACAACAGGTGTTAAATGTAGTGAATCTCACAAAGCAACATGTGGTTGGACACGGAGGCATCATTACACCACATGTGCAACAGACCAGATTTAACTGCAAAGTAGTTTTTCTTTTTTTTTTTTTACCTCACTCCCTACGACACACACACACAGACACACACACACACAGAGACCCTCTTGCAAAGGACACAGTCTTGTTAGGGTTAACAATGTGTGCAGTCATTTCTGCTCAAGGCCTCGGTGAAGCATCTCCTTTAATGAGGGCCTCAGATGGTCCAACAGGGCCAAGACATTTGCCATCATCACAGTTAATTTATGCACTGCCCGACCAGAACACGACAGCTGTGAGCCTTTGACCACCTCTGCACTCTGTTCTCTTCACTTACATCAGGGTTCACAGTCAGCACAACTGTGAATGAAGTCAATCATTTAATGTTACCATCGTCAGGATCGTCTTTTCTGTGGACGACATTATAAGCATCAGTCATTCATTATTTATTGACTCAGTCATTTTTGTCCTTGGCAGTGAAAGGCGGCCATTTTCAGGCCTCAAACGCTTTAAACTGTGCTGCACTTTACTGTATGAATAAAGACAGCAGCTGATATGAGGAGGTCCAGGCCTTCCTGCCTCGCTCCCTTCAACAGAAGGATTTGTGATGCATTTGCAGCAGTTTTTTTAACAACTATTTTAAATAACAATCCATTGTGGGTTACCTGCATTTATTTTGCCTAAAGATCTCTTCCCTAGTGTAAACCTAACGTTTTGAGACATCACGGTGGAGTAGAGATTAGTATTGATCCAATATTTGTATCAATATAGGTCAAAATTCCATGATAAAAAAAAAGGGCACCTACAGCCCGTTTGGTTTCTCAGCACCTGCAGCTACAGCATGCTGGAGGAGAAAAAAGGTATGGGATTGATGTCAGTATCAGCAGATACTCCATGTTGCAGTATCAGTATTAGACATGAAAAAGTTGAAAAGAGTCACCTCTAATTAAGAGTAAAATATTTTAGCATCTTTAGGCTGATGCTTATTAAATAAGGTGAAGACTTGTTCTAAGCCAGTGTTACTACAGCAGGCAGTGCCGTGTTGTCATACTCTCTCTCTCTGTACAGTGAGCTGTCTGTCAAATCCTTGAATCATCTGCAACATAGTCCAAAGCGCTGGGCAAATCAGATCGCAATTATGCATGCGAAGACATCGGGCTCCGTAGCAGCACGGTTGAATCATCTCCATTTAACATGAACAGCAGGGGAGTCTGGCAAAACAAACACTTATTCATATGTAAATGTCATTAATTAAATCAGAAGAAACAACTGAGATAGGACGAAGAAGGAACAAGAATACGTGCGAGGGGCAGAACCGTGCACGGCGCATTTGAAGTTGGGTGGTGATAAGTGGGAGAACAGATCAGGGATAGGGAGTAAGAAAGGGAGAGGATTTAGAGTAGGCACAGGGTTGGATTGTTAATGAGGCAGTGTGATGTGTCGGTGATGCTTCTCTGCCGCTCCGACTGATGCTGTTTGAAATGACACTGACGACCCATTTCTGTGAAGTCCCTGAGCTTCCTGTAGAGTCGAAATCAGAGCACTACAACAACGGCAGCTTGCGTTCCTCTTTATTGTCAGGAAGCTGCTGTAAACTCACTGCATTTCATTTTTATACGGCAGCTGTTCCTTCTGGCAGCAGTGAAACTGTCATATGTTCAGTTCTTTACTGAGGTTTCACAGGTGAGTCCCCTGTGATTAGCCCGGGCTGTCCAAACCACTTTTTTTTTATTTAGAAATACTTGCTGTACATCTGCGTTAGCACGTAGTGTCTGCAATCACATATGTTGACCCCCCCCGCCCCCCCGCCCTGCCCCCTCCTTTACTAGCAACAGATGTGGTTTTAATAATGCTACTGTTAAAGTGCCCTAAAATGTTGACAGTTGCCTCTGCTTTCTCTGATCTCTCTCTCTTTTTCATTTTATTAAATTTTAACATCCTTTCACTCGTCTTTTTCTTTTAATTATCATGATACATGTGACAGTTTAATCAAAACACCAAGTTAATGTCAAAACATCTTGCTGTGAAAACAATCACCAGGGTGTTTTAGAAGGAACACTTTCAGTCGGTTCTTATTCTGTTTGACGTTTCCTGGTGTTGATGGATTTGTCTTTCGTCTCACTTTCTAGATTTCTTTCTCACCCCGTAAATACCTGAGTTACCGTAGACATGTACATCAAGTCAGCACACGGTGCCATATAAAGGCAGAGCTCTTTGTTTATATTCACTGGTGGCATGACATACACTGGATTGTGCTACATTCACTTTATGTTTTTTGTTTGTATTTTTTTTGGGAACTGAATTCCGAGTTGCGGAACTAATACAATAATGTTCGACATTTTGCTGTTGAAATCCGATGGCATGACCCTATTCCTCAACCCTCACGTCGTTGACACTCAGATCAGATCCCTGATTAGCAGCAGACAAACAAGCCAAAGGTTGGTTTCTCTCACACCAGATCGTAATTAGATGGGCTTTCTATTCATCCACTGAGAGGCTCAGCAGCATTCAACGCAATCCAAACTAATTTCACACATGATTCCACCTGTGCCCTCAGAACAATAGTGTCATGATAAGTATGATGGAAGCTCAGAGAGACGTGGACACGAGATGGTCGGGGATAATACAGATTGAATTGAATGCAACATTAGCCTGTTGAAATATATATATATATATATATATTGATGAAGACTCACGGACAGTTCATTCAATAAGAGTCAAAAGTCAAACTGCTTCATGGGTTTTGTCTGGCGCTCAGACAGTAAATTTCCAGTAGGTTCAATAACACGTAGGATACATCGGGCAAAACACAACTATATTTATATAAGAGCACAAGAATTGATTGAGTGACAGTACCATACTCTTAGAATTTTATTATCATTATTATTATGAGATTGGGTCGATACGATTAAGGCTTTGATCAGGTGTTTTCTTATATACTGTAAAACACACGTAGGATACATCGGGCAAAACACAGCTAGCACAGCTGCATATAATGAATCATTGCTCGGTGTTTGGATTCATTTACCACTTCATAGTCTAGGTGTTTGCAGTTACATCAACCACTGGGTTCCTTCAAACAACCAGGATGATGCTATTTTTAAAACATCCGTGTCATGTATAGGCTCCTTGTTTTCCTGTGGCTGTACCTTCTAATTACTTCTTACAGCACTTCACTCTCTTTGTTTTTTCTGCCTTATTAACATCTCTAATCACTGATGCAGAACCCACTGCTGTGACGCCTCACACAGCGCTGACAGTTGCTCCCAGAACCATTTGAATAAATTTGCACCTCCAAAAATACATCAACCCAAATGAAATCTAACCTTTTGATAAAACTTCCAGTCAGCCTTGTAGTCCATCACAATATGAAATTAGGCAACTAAGTTTTATATTTAAACAGCAGCCTTATATTTCTCTCCCTGATTTAAATCCCCCGCAGTTGAACCTCAGCAGAGACGTCATGAATAAATGCATGAAAGTATTTGATGCACAACTGCATCTGAGGATCTCTAAGGACATGGGAGCGGACTTTTTCCGTATATCTTACAGCGATGCCCCGCTGACCCTTCTTTCCCCTCATTAGTGACGATGTAGTTCTCCCCTTGTAGCAGAGAAATGTCAATAAAATTGTAGATTCAAAGAAGAGTGGAATAGGTGACAAAACAACACCTCACTGCAAGGACTGAGTGGAAGAGGTCAAACGAGTGTTTTGAACGTGGAAGCAAATGTGTTGGTCTGATTGACCTGAGGTCAGATGGTTCTTCTCAGGCCTCAAACGTTCATCATCTACCTGTATGAGAGGCCCTGCCACCTGTTTATGGATGACAAAAGCCTTAACTGTAACGACAGGAGTTAAAAAGTCTCCTGACGAAGCCGCGGTATTTGCCGTGAGTCAGCAGTCAGCACAAAGAGCAGGTAGTCTGTTGCTGCTGCCACAGCTGTGAGCATGGCAGGTAGCAACAATGAAAGGTTGGGCATATGTACTCCATGCACGTACTCGGCATACTCTGATTTATAGAAAATCATTCATTATTTACGTGCTACAGAGAGTGAAGTCTGACTGCTGTGAAGGAGGGAAGGTAGCTGAATGTGCAGCTGCTGACGCTGGTAAAAAAAAAAAAAAAGTGACAGAATGTCAGATAAGACACTAATGAACATTCCCATGTAGAATTGGAGTGAATCTTCTCTCAGGATAATCCTCAGAGCTTAGTTAGCAACTCTCTATTGTAGACAGTCAGGAGACCGTGGTGTTTTGTGTACGCATGAACGCATTCGCTTTGTAAAAACCAGCAGAGGTTTTTTTTTTTTTTTTGGGAGGAGAACATTGCACTAGTTTTACATGCATGTCTAGGAATACTTCTAAAAATTAGAAAGCACATGCATAATATGACAAGGTTATCTTTGACCAAAACCCCTGAGAGTGTGGTGAGATACGTACATCACACTTTCACCAGCATCAGCAAACGTTTCAGCCTGGATTACATAAGACTATACTGTATTAAACCTACACTGGGGGAATGCTTGATATCCTAAAAGTAGATAACGGTCGCTGTGTTTTACTCTGCACTATCTACACCTTCAAGCAGTTTCGTCTTAGTGTCATTTCACAGCAATGCAGACATTTGTTACCTTTAGATAACGGAAGGATTTGTTTTCATTTTTTCTCCTTTTTTATTACAGAATTAATTACAGAATTATACCAAGTTCCACATCGTCCACATGGTCAAGGTCACCGCTGTGGTGTTTTGTTTTCATTCATGTTTGCACTGAGGGCAGGAACAGATGGTTATTGATGATTTTACACTGGTGTAAAGTGATTTCCATGGGCTTTTTACAACAAGGGCAAAGAACATTATTGAGTTTATAGGCCAACCGCAGCTGTCAGGAATTCGTTCATCTTTCGTCATTAAAGCAGGAAAATAAGCACACTTTAGTAAACTGTACCATGTGTCACTGACTGACAAAATATTATTGAAATTGAAGAGAAACACGTAGAGAACCCTCCGCCATAGAAAACAGAGGGAATTGAGAATCAAACTAACATGTTAAAAAATAATAATAATAATAAAACCTTGTCAGTCCTGTCTTTGAATTAAATGTTCAACCTCCTGTTTTGGAAGAAAATGTTGTCAGCAGGCATTATCTGGAACATCTGAGTCTGAGGAGATTTTTTCTCGTTTGAACAAAATCTAAGATTTTCTCCACCATCACACAAGAGTAAAAACTAAAACAGAGTCAAATAAAAATTTCTACGATGGTTGCTGTAAATTTTCAAAGAAGAGGTAGGAAGAAGAAAATGATTAGTTTCTCAACTCAAGGAGTTGAGACAAGTCTCCCATGACAACTTAAAGAGATACAACAGAATCAGACGACAGCGTCAGAAGAGATTAGTCTCTGATACTGTTGTTACAGGGCCACTCCAAAGAAATTACATTTTCCCGCTGACAATTCATTACTTTACCCGTCGGATGCTGATAGCCTGGAGCGCGATACAAAAGACGTCTGATGTGGGAGGATGTTTCATCTTTATATTCCTCATAAATTCTCAGATTGATGTTTGATTTTTCTGGGGCTTTTATTTATCCAATACAGAGGGATGAGAAGAGGGAAAAAATCACTACGTTTTCCTTTAAATCTGATCAATAGGTCTTTTCCAGTAGTGGTTTAATTGCCTCATGGCATGAAAATAGCATCATCTTAAACAACCAATGGTTTATTGTGTCATGTAATCATTTGATTACGCTAGCTAAGCTAACAAAAGTGGGAACTTAGACCTTTAAATTGCCCAATAAAAAGAAGAGACGCCAATCATTTTGTATTTTACCTCTGTACATATTGTATTGATATATTTATTATATGGTTATGTAGCCTCATTGGACCAAAGTCAAGATTGTTTTGTCCTGAAAGGAACGAGCCAGTACAGGTTTTGTTGTTTTTGTTGTTTTTAATCACGCAGCCGTATTTGTTCCTGTTTAAATAGACAGTGAGCTGGGACATACCACCTTTATTTGTAGGATTTTTGGAATAAAAAAAAAGAAGAAAAAAGCTTCCATCATAAAGTCCAGACACAGTAATAGGTGACTGTAATAGCGATGGCCTACGCTGCAGTCGAGTCAAAACAGATGAATGGCACAGATGATAATGACTTCCATGCAGACACAGCAGCTGGTTTGTTCCATGAATACTGAGTCGCCGCTGTGGTTATTATAATGCCGCTCACGGTCAACAGTACAAACACTGGAGCTTTAGGTTCAACTCCAAGGTTTCTGTTATCAGGTGAATCTGATTTATGAAACCACACAGGAAAACACTGAAGGCTGTGCACACACACACACACACACACACACAGACAGACAGACAGTTGATATTCATTCATTTATATCACAAAAACACTGTACAAATAAGGGTCTTATTACCATTTATGTGATGTGATGATTTGTTGCCAAATCTATTTATTATTATTATTGTGACTAATGTAGGGTGACAAGGTGAAAAGATTGGATTTTGCCCATGGCATACTTCAAGAAGAGCACCAGATTAATGATCAGTTTATTTATCCTGTTTAAAGCCTTGTGAATAACTGACCAATGGTCTGTACAGCACCATCACCAAAAGTCAACTGACCAAAAGTTGGTTTCTGTTCCCCAATTTTGTGTGCGTTAAATTATTAGTTCGATGACTTTGACATGCATAAAAAAAATATAAGATGATTTCATGATTCTGGCACCTGTCTGCAGTTAATCCAATTTTATTTTGAAGACAAATGAAGGGCTGAGTGCTGCCCATGTAGTCACTGGTGGCTGCCAACCTCCATTCATTGCTCTCAGCCTCTTCATTCAAGCTTTACAAAAGCCAAGCTCTTACTGCCGGCTACCACTGAGTGGGATTCAGAAAGTGGGAGCCCTGACAGTGAGGGTCCTCAGTATCACTTACATCTTGTCACCATATCAAGTCAAGCATTTCATTGTCCTTTTCCACCGTAGTGGATACAAAAAACCCATTTGGGAATATCTTTCTGCATGTCCAGTGTAGTGTTGAACAGACGGAGAGACAGTGTCTACCAGCGAGGGTGTAGTGGTGGAGAAGAGGCAGAAATAGCAGGTGTAGTGGTGGAGAAGAGGCAGAAATATCAGACTCTGACAAGAAACGAGAACGTCCTGATCGTCACTGAGGGCACGTTTGGTTCTGTTCAAATTTCCATGCTGAAATTAATTGAAGCAAAGCTGAATAACTCAGCCTGAAGTGAGTGACTGAAAAAAGGTTTCAGCTTTGGTTCCTGCCAAGAGTGCGTTGTTCATTTTCTGCATCACTTGACCGCGGTTTCAGGTCTTGAGACATAACATGCAACCCATTCAACGCCAGGATTGCTTGTCTTAAAAAGACTTGGCTCCAGGTGAGGATGGAGGCCTTCAGGGACCTTAAAAAAAAAAAAAAAAAAGAAAGAAAAAAAGAGGAAACATCGAGAGTGCGTTCTGTTTATATAATGTAACCAAAATGTAGACAGTTCTGTTTATATAATGTAACCAAAATGAAAAGAGACGTGTAACTGAAGGATGATAATCTGAATACCTCAAGTTTGAAGGAGTAATTCAGATGGTTTTAGAGATAAGAGAAAAACCTTCTTAGATAAGTGATAGTCCAATGCTAACAATGCCCTGGTAGCTGAGCCTAAGATCTACTAGCTAAACTTTGGAATTTCTAAAAAAAAAAAATAGGCAGCAGTTTTCTGCCTGACCAGTCGTGGACTAATGGGGTTTAAATCTGAGTTTTTGTTTTTTAAACTAGTCCAGACTAATCCCTACCTGGGATTCAACTGTTCAGATGTAACTAACAAGATAAAGTTGTTCAGTCAAGTGTGGAGCTGCTGCTGCTGCTGCTGTTCCATCTCCATCATCTCACTTACCGCAGTCCCACAGGTGCCACTGCTAATGGACAGTTGGACCGACATGTTCACGTCCTTCTGTTAGAGCTCATGGGCGCACAAGTGGACACTACAAACACACATCAGCTTCACCGAGAGCCTGTTAAAGTGATATCAGCACATCTGAAGCACACACCTGCTGCACATCAATCAGTGTCACCCATGAGGTTTGTCAAGGACTGCGTCTGAATCTGCTGCTCCTGCACCTGCATGTGCACAAACGTTGAACTTGTGTTGCTCAAGATCCAGTTGTTTCAAAAATGATTTTCTGAGCATTCTAAAACTATGTGTTAAACACTATTATCACTACAAAAAAAAAAGGAAAAAACCTAGTTTGAAGTCAGTGCCGCCATCTTTTTTCTTGAGTCTGTTTCTGTGTTTAGAGGTTGGGTTTTTACTGGTGATTCTGTTTCACACTGACATGATGTCTTTATATTCTCGGTTTTACAGCTGGCACCAGTCTTTTTCTGTGTTGGGGATACTTTATTGTACTGAAGCACAAAAGAAAAAAGACAGGGCAAAGAAAGAGCGGAGAATGTGCAACAACAACAACAACAACAACAACAAAGGCAGAACAACTCAAGCTCACTTTTCTCCTGCTCATTTTATCACTTATATATAGAGTTAAGGCAAGAAATCGTCTGATGTCTTTGAAAATAACGCCTAAACATGAGACTTGAGACACTCTTTTCCAATAGAACATGCTCCTGGGACATTATGTCCTCCACCTCAGGGACCAGTGTGGACAACAGGCGTCCTTCTGTCTGAAGCAAACGTTTTATTGCAGATGATAAATGTAGACAACATGAACGTACTGTTCAACTTTGGAGTGTGTATTTCTTAAACCTCTGTGATGAGTTACACAAACCCCCTACAATAGTACATTCTTATAAGGCTTTTCAGTTTGTGTAATAATAGTGCTGATAGCGTCACAGCAGAGCTCAGATAATAACACGGTGGCTGTCGCTCTGCGGCAGTTGGTCATGAATAGGATGATGTGTTTGTCATGGACAAAGGCTTTCCCTCAAGAGCTCTGTGCTCTGGAGTCAAACCGAGGTATGAAAGATGTTTTCTGTGGCGAGGTCCCGATAAATAGGTTCTTATGAAAGCACACAGATAATACAGCAGGGGTTTGGAGAGTGGCTGGGACACAAAAGAGACGGAAAGGTTTTACTTTAAAGATGAGACTTATCCAATTTGGAGGAACTGGAGTGTTGTGCTCTGTGATGCTACTGTTGTTTACTCTGCTGTGGGACCATCATGTTTAAACCACCTTTAGAGAACAGGGCTTTACTCTGCTCAGGAACATACATTTCTACAGCGGGGGTCGTATACGTCCATATAAGGCCATTGTTGTGACACTATATTAAACACACCAGGAGTCAATGATGCTCAAAATGCCGCTCTGTGGGGAGTCCAACCATTTGTTGCAGACTCTGCATGCCATCCAGTGGAAATGATGACTTTCTACATTCGATGACCTCTGTATCCATCATAAAGGAGTCGTCTAATCATGTTCAGTTACACTTCTTCAGTCAGAAGAAGTGTATCATCCTGGGTTGTTTTCATGCTCATAGGATACTATATATATATATATATATATATATATATATACACTGTGTATATATATATATATATATATATATATACACTGTGTATATATATATATATATATATATATATATATATACACTGTATTGTCTGTTCATTGTGACATTATTTTCAGTTCAGTCAGTTAAAGCATCAGTTTTCAATGTCTAACTTTGAAGGTCAACCTCCTCTGCTCACACACAGTGAACATTCATCAACATCCACAAACAAACACATGTATATGTGAATTTCTATTTTGTTTTGTTTCTGTGAAAATACTTTCTTAATCTAGAGACTCTCTCACTTTGCAACTTTACGTTGCCGTAGATCTCTGTAACAGGTCTCATTAGAGTCCTGTCAACAAAATTGCTGATCCTGGAAAATCAAAAACCTTATTCCAACTGAAAGTTTGCCAAGACTTCATCTTACAATATTGATGTCCTTCAATTAATGACCATTTAAGAATTCTCCAAATTTGTTTCATTTACTTTTTAGGCAGAAATGTTGGAATACATTTGGATTGGCTAGATTTTCAAGAAGCCAAGAGTCAAAGTGATACGCACTAATCTCCGCTGTAATGATGTAACAGATCATCTTTAATTTTAATAACAATAAATCACTTAGAGTTTAAAATTAAACCTGTATTGATGCGATTGTTGACCGGGTCTTCAGTCCACCCTGTGCTGTGACCATTGTCATGCGTCCTCCATGTTGTCGTCAAGGTCGGCCACAGAAGCTGCAGTAATCTGTGCTCAGCTCCAGATGAATAAAACATGAGCTGGAAGATGTGAAAAGTGCAGAAAAAGGGAGACGTGTGTGTTGTCAGTGCAGATGGACCACATGTGTTCAGCCGTTTACAGCAGACAGCATCTCATTCACTGGATTTTCAAGTGTGTTCAATTGAACAAATCATGGTTCTGATGAGGGAACGCTCACTCTTTATTCACGCTGTCACGTGCGCATTGGCAGAGTGTGAATAATTCAAATCGATTATTAATATTTGAAACAGAACAGCTTGGCAGATGAAAGACGTTTAGGATAGACTCCTTTCAATCTTCTTCCCTCTTCCTCCATTAATAAAGAGATTAAGGGAAATGATGATAAAGGTCGAGTAGATGAAAGGGTGACTTAGAAATGCTAAGACAGGATATTGTCTTCTGATTTCTGCTCGATGGATGTGAAAAAGACATCATCAGCTCAGTCAGTGTCATGGGCTACAGTTTGGAAACTGGTGATTTCTGAATCAGCCAAGACTCAGCCCTCTGTCTGTCTCTTCTCTTTTTTTTTCTTTTTTTCTTTTCAATTTTGAAGTACCGTGGTTGTAATTGAGTGTAAATGTTTGCTATTGCATTCACTGCTCTGACAATGATTGTTTAATTGCTGGTAAAACACACGTCTCCTGGGTATGAACCTATGAAGACAGTGTGTTCTTATTGGCCGGACACTTGAATGCGGAAAGGTTCAACGGATTGATTTCTTAATCGAATTCATCAATTTCAAGATCACGGTCTCATACAAGTCAAATTAAAGAAAGATGGATCTCAACCAGGGGATGAAAAAGAAATGTATCGTGACACGGCTTGTTGAGGTTTTTATAAACCCCAGGGACAGGTACAAATGTGATGTATATGTATTATTTATTAGATTGGATTTGATAGAAAAACACGATTCACAACAACAACAACAACAACAACAACAGTGCATTAACGGAGTGTTTTCCTCTTCACCGAGTTTGTTTGGTTGGATGAGATTATCATCATCCTGAAGTGGCACTCGAGAAGAGAACGCAGTCTGTCTGAAAATGTCATTACTTCACACGTCACAGATCGAGTTTTGGATCAGATACGAGCTGGAGTTCGATGTGTTTGTTTCAGCAGTGAGGCCAGTTAGCCTCGTGTCACAGTTTATTCTCATGTAACAGCATTGTGTTTTGCTTGTGCGTTTTATCTTGACCTGGATCCTTTACCGGGCAGATTCCTGTTGTGTGAATACTAATTAGTTTCTGCTGCAGCGTCTGATTCTGTCACAGCAGGATGAGACGGAACTGAACTGTGCTGAGGACTTTGAGTCTGCGTTCTTTCAAGTGTCTCGTTCTGTCCTGATAAAACCTCAGGAAGCTGTTGGTGTTATCAGGGTTTTTTTCTTTCAGATTTGCACTTGGGAGGATAAAAAAACCATTTGTCTTTGTTCTCTTTTTCAGAGAACTATTCTCACCAGTGTTCCTCACATGTGACAGAAGTAGGCAGAAGAGAATTACATTACAGAGAGCCGTGGATTTAACTGACTCCAGGGAGAGAACAGAATGAGCAGAGTCAAGGTTTTTCTAAGCTACATTTTACGGCCGGACTCCATTAAATGAACCTGTCCCTCTGCCTTTGCTGCTGCTTTTTACAGAATTAATGTTTTTTTGTACGGCCTAATGTGACCTACACAGTGTAGTCAGGATGATAAAAGTCTTCATAAAGTCAACCAGCATTTTATAATGGGCTTGTTGGTAAAATGGGTTGAACCTTTGGATTAGGCTTGACCTCCACTGTGATGAACTTCTCCTCTGATTTGTCACTTATTATTTTGGTCAGTTAAAAAAACGTGTCATTTGTACATAGTTGTATAAATAAGTATGTTTTACTTTTTTTCAGCCCTATTCCATATTTCCACCCCAGAGTGTTTTCTGTAAAGTGCAGTCAGAAACAGTGCCGTCTCTTGGCGGCAGTTCGCCCGTGTCCTTGTGTTGTCAGTTAAGGACTACTGTCCATCTAATTTGATCAAAAGTCCCACAGAGCAGTTGTAAAACATTATGAGCTTGGTGACTTTGACCATTACAACTTGGTTTTATCAGGTCGTCTGAAACTGTTAGTGTGAAACTATTTTAGTGAGAAATAATGAAAAAGTAAAGCTGTAATAACTAACATTAGATGTGGTTCAGGTCAAGGTATACTTTTAAAATCAAACAAACCTTGGTCAGGTATACTTTTAAAATCAAACAAACCTTCTACTGTCATTTTGAAGTTGGTCATAACCCTGAACATTGACCTTAATCATCATCATGTTCCTCTTACACAGTAACTTTCCTTTAACTTCAAAGTTTAGTGTAACTTTTTCGTATATGTTTATGGGATTTGAGATGAGATTAATTCTTAATTTGAGATTTTAAATCACTATGCTTTGCATTGACAGAATAAATAAAAGTTTATTCTCACCAATCTTTGAATCACCTTAACTGTGAACTGAACTGTAAAGTGTTCAAACGGCGATCAAAAAAATGCCGAGTTGTCAAGTAAATCAGAGAGCATAATCAGATGGTAAAAAAAAGGAAGGTAGAGGAGAGGATACTGAGAAGGATGCAAAGATAAAAGACTGAGAGGCACAGATGCTGAGATGCAAGGGAATAGATGAGCGAGGATAAAAAACCATGAGAGAAGCATTTTAGGATCCGTTTTTAATGCAAAATGTAAAAGAAGAATAAAGACAGAAACTGAAGAGAGGAGGGCTGTGAGTGGAGTAGAGCTGGAAACCAAGGCTGTTGTTGTTTGGTTGATAGCCAAAATTACAAAATCCAAACAAAAAAACCAAAGCAAAAAGACCAAAGGAAAATACTTCCAGTACTATTTCACTCCGAGCTGTGAAGCCTGAATGCTCTCTGTTTGTTTTTCATGCTGAAGAAATGAACTCTGCAGTGAGAAGACACACACTGTGCATCGGAATTACATTTTTATAGTCTGGTGTGACTCAGAACAAAATCTCAGAACAGTAGCAAACCTGAGAGGTCAAATCAGGCTGCTGCTCCGTTCTGCTGGTGCACAGCACTCACCTGACTGTGTAGTTCACCTCAGGCAGAGATCGGATCAGACGTGGAGACACGGGGGCCCAGCCGAGGGCCATGGTGCTTCCCCGGGGCCTGGCCTGAGTCGCTCTGAAATATTCAGTTAACTCAGGTGACGTCTCAAACCTTTTTAGACACGGGTTGTTCTGAGGACACTGGTGCCGCCCTAGAGGATGAATCCCTCAGGGGGAAAATCCACCAGCACTAAAAGCTGTCACATGGATCGTGTCCTTATTCCCACCAGCGACGTCGGTGCTGATTACTGTCTCTTTGATTTGGTCGGCAGAACCATAATAAATGTCAGCACCATTAATAGAGCTTTAAAGATTCTGTGAGGAAAATAAATTACAAAACTATCATATTATAAAGTTGGCCCGTGATGGTCTTAAACAAAAATGCTGCCCCACAGTAAATTCAGATTTTATTGTCGGGAGCATTTAAAGACGTAAAATAAGACAGAAAAGGAAGGCTGAAGTATCAGTGAAAATATGAACGAAGTACTCAAGAAATATCAGTCGTTTTTAAGGTGTTAGTTATGGCGTCTCAGACAGTTTTGTCAGGTTTTATCATAAAAGCCCAGACAGGCATTAAGTGTTAGGGTTCCAGGTTGTTCAACACTCAAAAACTGAAAATAAAAAATGAAATCAGAGACAGCGTCTGGTTTTTAACAAAATCTTAAACAAAACCAGTTGAAATGAATAAATCCTTGCAACATATTTTCATTGAGCTCTTGAAGTCTTCCAAAATGAAAGGATTATTTGACAGAAACATTTTTGGTCCTTTGGTGAAAAGAAGCAAATCTCAGTTTGTGCTCAGACTGGAACGGAGGAAATGTAGAGAAACATCACTGCAGAGTCTGAAAAACAGTTCGTTTGTTTATCATGTAATTCAGTATCAAACGATGACCGAGTGTTGCTACGATCACATGCTTCACTCTGGGCTGATGCAACACTTTTTTCTGTTACGTCTGCTGCTGTTGTCTGTTGTTGAAAAAGGACCAAACTTTTCTGTTACGTCTGCTGCTGTTGTCTTTTGTTGAAAAAGGACCAAACCTGATGATCTGGTCTTTCAGCAGAAGTACCTCATAAAGATGCTCAGTGCATGTTGACGGCCTGATGCGTGCACAGCACACGCACCGCCACAGACTGGAGCGGATCTTCACACCGTGGTGGAGTCCAGTTGATGAATATGTTACGTCCGTGTTTTTGTGCTTGACCTACAAAAAAAATGAGCTGTCTTCTAATGTGACGCCTGACTGTGTGTGTTTGTCTTCTTCATCTGCTCTCCTCAGATACACCAAGATGAAGACAGCCACCAACATCTACATCTTCAACCTGGCCCTGGCCGACTCTTTGTTCCTGGCTACACTACCGTTCCAGGTAGGTTTTTTTTTTTTTAACACTGAACTATCGAGCACTTCTTTTAATTTTTTATTAAAGGGCCGACACCAACAAATGTCAACAAAGATCATCAACAAAACAATGTTGAAAAAAGAAAAAAAATCAGCAAAATTTAGCTTTTTAGTTCTGTACAAATTAACAGAATTGAATATATTAATATTTGGGATGACTTGATCCAATACACAGGATCAGTATCAGGAAAAAGAAAACAACAGCTCTAGCCCATCTGATCAAATACCTAAAACCAGTATCGCCTCGGCAACGACAGCCCGCGGCGTGCTGAAGGACAACAGAAGATATCACATTGGAATCGGCTTTGGCTCCAAGGCTCCAGAATTCTAAGTTCCATCATCGGTATCAGACATGAAACAGTTGTATCAATCCAGTATAACAGCAAAACCATTGTTTAGCCGATTCATTGTATTGTAGCAAATAGTGTTGTGTCTATTGTTGGGGGATTAGGTACATGACTTTGTTCCATTATGACTTTGTTCCATTTTAATGGTACTCGTCCCATTTTCCCATTTTAATTAAACAACCTTTTAAAATGCTGTGCTTTCAAACACGCCACACATTCAAAACCAAGTGACGGAGGAGAATCACTTCTTTGGACTCTGCAGTGAAAAACCCATAAAGGTTGATTATCAGGATCTCTTCCAAGCTATTCATTATATAAATATATTTTCTAGAAGGTTCTGAGGTGTTAACAATTCTCTGCTCCCGTGAGCAGAATCGTTTCCTCCTCATTAACTGATGAACTCATTGTCCAGAGCCTGATTCTCGCAGACTCTCTGTTTCTCTTCGAAGTTGTATTTTCTATGATGTCGTCTATTTTTATATTTCCTTTTTTTTTTCAGGGCACTGATGTTTTCCTGGGCTTCTGGCCTTTTGGGAACGCTCTGTGCAAGGCTGTCGTGTCGATCGACTACTACAACATGTTCACCAGCACCTTCACCCTGACGGTGATGAGCATGGACCGCTACGTGGCCGTCTGTCACCCTGTCAAGGCTCTGGACATGAGGACGCCGCACAAGGCAAAGGTAAAAATGAGTTGTTTTAAAGTGAGATATTTGGCTTTTTGAAACCTTCACACCTGTGTTCTCCCTGGAGCGACGACTCACATCGTATTGGATGTCAACAAAGTCGCCTTCGTCCTTGTGTCCTCTCTGGTGCGGAAGGTTTTGCAGATGATTTATACAAAGTCGCCTTCGTCCTTGTGTCCTCTGTGGTGTGGAAGGTTTTAAAATGCAATTACTGTTGTCTGGTGGAGTTTCAGCTACCAAGATGTATCAAAAACAAAATGTTATATTGTTATATATTTTCATCAATGTTAAGTTGAATAAAATGTTGTGTCGGGTTGGTTTAGGAGATCCAAATACGAGCTCTGAGGTGAAGTCAGGTGACTGACGTAATGGTTTAGTTTAACTGTTTAGGAGCTTGGTGTTTTTTTTTTTGGTTTTTTTTATGTTTGTTCTTCCTCCTCTGTTCTCAGGTGGTGAACATCTGTGTTTGGGTGTTGGCATCTGCTTTCGGCGTTCCAGCCATGGTCTTGGGAAATGTCGAGGAAGAACAGGAACACAACAGTGAGTAACCATTGACAGCACGTACAGGTTTGATAAATCAACATAGAAAACTCTCGGTGTCAAAGACCAAACCTCATCATGTTTAAAGTGTGATCCACGTCAGCCTGTTTCGGTTTTAATTTGCTCAGCACCTGATTTAATGACTCCACACGTCTCAGTGTGCTGCGACCCGACGCTCCACATGACACCCAGAAATGACGATTGCGGCAGGTGAAAGTGTAACTTCTACCAAAATAGACTCCAAAGGCTCCAGAGTTTGTTATTAGGAGGCACGACTCACACGTCTACTGTTATTACAACAGCATTAAAATGGGTCAAAGGTCGACGTGTCCTGTAGTGATGTTCATTTTTTTTTTGTCAATGAACAACGTATTATTTTATTCCATGATTGATCATGACCCTGATTATAGTTATGAACAGCAGTGTAAACCCAACGGAGGTTCATTCATTCAGGAAAATAAAAACAAAACAAAAAGAGTGATTAGATTTAAGGGAATAATGATACAATTAAAGCAGAAATGCACCTTTTCAGAACAGATGATTGGTTCCCACGCAGCAAATTACAACCTTGGTGTTTAATTCACCATGTAGCTGTTTACTGCTCCACTATCCTGAGACTTTTCTTCCCAATTTACTGATGGATTTTACTGAAGCTGTTACTTCACAGACATTTGTCTCAACTTTTCTACTGCACAATCCACTCAGCTCTAAGCTGTTTCTATTTTTTTTTTTTTGCATAATCCTTTAGTTCCATAAAAGGCCTTCTGAACGATATTGACATCAGCAACAACATAATCTTAAACCACAGAACTCACCTGCAGAGTCAGTGGAGACGGCAGTCAAAGAGCCACAGACAAAAACAACGTCAGGAGACATCGAGGCTCTGGAGTTTCACACTCTCTTATCTAAAAAAAAGACATTTTTGAACGTCTACAGAACCCTGTTATGGTGCTTTTGAAATGTTTGTCGTCAGTTCAGTCTTTTTTCATTTCAGTTTCTTAAGATTCTCGATGATTGCCCAGATGGATAACGTCAGCTTCATTCTCTGTTTGAAATAAACTCGTTCCGTGTCTCTCGCAGAGCAGATATCAGTTTCTGCTGAGTGGATCCAGCTGGGTCCTTTTACAGTCTCTGTGTGTGTGTGTGTGTGTGTGTGTGTTCCAATAAAAATCAAGACATCTGTGTATTCTAGCCTACACACACACACACACACACACAGCTCACAATAGAACAGATCCACACACTCCAAGCTATATAGGGCTATAGATTTTTGTGTCTGTGTAGTTGTGAGTGAGGGTGGAAAAAAAGAGATACATCTTTGCTTGTAAAGCCTGCCTTGTGGGGACTTTATTTTGAACACCTACCTTTATTTTGAGGACGATCACGTCTTTTTGGGGACATTTTGCATTTTGTCCTCATTGAGCAAAAGCACAGACTATAGAACGAGTTAATATTTGTTGTGATTAGTTTTAGTCAATGTGATTGCTTTTTCAGTTAAGTGATTGTCGTTGTCAAATTTGTTCAAAATATTTGCAGTCCCAGTATGGATTTACTTTCTTACGTCCCTGTCAGGCTGGTGTCGTATGAGCTGTCTTCACCCGTGTCATGTCAACTACCGCGGTCATGTGGACCGTTAGCTACAGGATGATAAATGACGAGTTGATGATGAACAGACTGGAAAGCGGCTCCACTGTAACCTGGAACGCCTTTAAAAATAAGTGGTGTTGATGATGGACAGATGCCACGGCTAAACAAGCCGGGATGATCTGTCAGAGTTTGTCAGAGTGATGACCCAGGCTGAAAGTAGGACATGAAGTACTCGGAAAGGTAGAAAAGCAGTCTGCCATAGTCAGTTATATTTACAATTTAAGGAGGAAAACCCGTCTGCAGGCGTTAGATCACCTCAACGTGCTGTTTCTCTGGGGACACAGTGAGCGTTGATCTACGCTGGAAGAAGAGCAGCTCATCTTTATTGTTTGCTTCTGCTGTAAGGTTGGTGTGGGTTAACAATGTGCAGCATAACAGTTTTTACAAACAATAAAAATCTCTTGTTAAACTGTTTAAATCCAAGAGAAAACGGTAGTATCTGACCTCATGGGCCCCACGATACAAATTTTGGAGATATTTTTTGTATAGAACACGGAAGAGGAAACACATTACCACAGTAATGGTGGGCAAATATAAAAACTGCACCTGCCATTACTTTATAAGGAGTAGACCATTGAGAAATAAAACCCCAAAGACATGATCTAGGACCTTAACCATTGAGAAATAAAACCCCAAAGACACGATCTAGGACCAATCCTTACTTACGGAGGACGAATGCTGCTTCTTCAACCATCTTTGAATCATCACACCTGCATCTTTCCCTGGTTTATTATTGGTTATTTACATTCATCGAACATATTTATCAGCGCTGTCACCAGCCCATCAGTTTAAGACCTTTAACTTTCTGTTTTTATTGACATTGTAAATTGGCTCAACGTCTCCATTCTTGATTTTCTGACTGGTCCGAGATCAGCAGGCGCCTCTTTCTAATGCCACCCTGAAAGGCGTACGTTACGAACCTCAAGGCTTCCTCCTGTTATCTGTCACCGATTCTTATCTTATTATCTGTAAACAAACGCATTTGGAAAAACAAATATATATGTATTGCCTAGAAAAAGGAATTGAGGAGATAGAAGAGAGTTGGTATTTATGCTAAAAAGACATCAAAGCATACAGTGAAACAGTGTGTGTGACATAAAGTGCAGTTATTATCAGGGCTCTTTTGCGGTTAATTTGAGCAAAATGTAAGGGGAACAGAAGGCTTAGTGGTAGAATATTGATCCAGCCCCCGCCTGCAGCTATAGCTTAATCCTATAATCGTTTTTATTAGTCTACTCTGCAGCTGAGCTGCATCTGCACCACACTCTCCTCCGTCTGCCGTTCCTATTCATCCACTTACTGTCGGCGTCCTCTTTCTGTCCTTTACCAGTTTGATCTTACGCTCTTGTCGTTTTCGAGCCTTTGTTTCAATTAATTAGTCCCCAATTATTTCAAATGTAACACTGTTGCTCGACAGCGTTCTTCCTCATGTATGGAATGTTCGTTATTTGATTTTAATATATGAAATCAATGGGTCGTTTTCGCGTCAGCCTCGCAGTTTTCACGCCATTCATTCATTTCATTGAAATTCTAATAATCCGTGACTAGAATTTGATATAATTCTTTTGTTTTTACTCTGAAACTAGTCCATGTCATTAGAACATAACATTTCTTTGTTAATTAATTTGCACATTTCTCAAATCCATTGCCATATGCAGAATGTCCCTTTATTTAGATGTTTTTTTTCTACATCTTTTATGTTACATCTTCCAGATTTTATTCTCATCCTAATTAGCTTGACATATTATTTTCTCTTAAGCAGTATGTCATTTAATTCATTTGTTTCCTTCGGACTCTTCTCCTCTGTCTTCGTCTCTCTTTGTTCGCGTCTTATCTTCAGACAGCTGTAAACTCTCTGTTTATTCACCTCCACGTCTCCTTGTGGCTGTTTGATTATCATCTTGGTTCTGTCTGTGACTGTTCTGGGTGAAGAGCACGTTAACATTCAATGATAATTAAGAACCACTCCACTTCTATTGTCTCTAAACAAACAGAGAAGAGAAAGTGCTGCTGGGTTTGAACCTGGCAGCTGCCAGGAAAGTCACTGAAAGTCACAGTCAGTGCGCTGGTCAGTAATTGAGGTTGAAAAGCCTTGCCCCAGGACACGGTGGCAGGAAGGAGAGCATAATCAGCAGCCGCCTGAGTGTCGCTAATATTTGCTCTGACTAATTGGAATAGAAAAGAAGAAGAAAAAACAGCTGAGTTTCCTGTCGTTTTACTGTTTGAGGTCACTGACACAAAGGCTTCAATGGTAAAATGTTTCATTTTTCTTTTTTATTAAAATCACACTCCGTGTTGGTGTCTGTAATTACAGCCAATGAGATCACAGTTATTGTAACAAACATCAATTTTAACAACAATTATCAATGTCATAACCAACTGAAGTTGGTGCCACTCTACTGAAAAGTGCCTTCACTTCCTTTCCTGATCGCAGTGCTTTGAATTTCAGTAAAAATACGTTTTTAAGACAACACTTTCCTGTGGTTTGACCAGAGAGGAGAAAACCTCGGACCAATAAAAACTATTGTAATCCATGGAAATTAATCTGGAGCATATTTCAAATTGACAAGATTTGACAAGTCGGTGAAATACTTTACATTAAAAATCTGACTACTACAAATACAAATACACAGGTCATCATTCACAGGGTAAAGACAGGAGTGGGAGGTCTGTCTGTCTGTCTCCCTTACCTCCTGTTTGTGCCTGCTGTGCAATCAGTGTCACCTGTGTCACTCACCTGTGTCACTCAATCACCTGTTCATTTGTCTCAAACTCA
>NC_024316.1:13844431-13883625 GCF_000523025.1 Cynoglossus semilaevis | reverse complement strand
GTTCTTGTTCTTGTTCTTGTTCTTGTTCTTGTTCTTGTTCTTGTTCTTGTTCTTGTTCTTGTTCTTGTTTTTGTTCTTGTTCTCGTTCTCGTTCTTGTTCCTGGTTGGTCGTTCTTGTTCTTGTTCTTGTTCTTGTTCCTGGTTGGTCCCAGGTATGTTGTGTTGTAAATATATATGGAGCTGTTGGAATGTTGAATGTGTTTTGCTTCAGTTTGGTTCAACTCATCATACATATGAAAGTGTAGTATGAACCACCTGCATGATACAAGATGGCTGCCATGACTGAATGGGATTTCTGAAAATTAGTTTGTAGGAAACGCTCTTTTTCTTTATACTTCTACTTCCCTTCTCTTCACCTGCAACACTGTTGGTCGTACTGATATGTTTCCACTGTTCACCAACTGGGAAACAAAAACAGGTCAGTGAACAAACAAAGAAAATCCACTGTTTCATGGTCTCAGCTGAACAGGGAAGAGCAACACTGTGGCTGAATGCACACGTTGTTGTTGATTATGTAATAACAAGGATTATGTTGGATTTCTCTCTGTTGTGTGTATAATGAAGTACTAGAAATGTGTGTGTGTGCGTGTGTGTGTGTGTGTGTGTGTGTGTGTGTGTGTGTGGTCGTCCCCATAGGCCATTAGGTGTTAATTCCACTTTGTCTGAGCCGCTGTATTCAGGCTTTAATGAATAAATAATTACAAAGGCAAATGTCTCTGCTGATACGTTGTTGCCATGGTAACAGAGCTAAATAATGATGCCCTGCCTCAGTATCTCTGAGGGCGTGGAAGTGTGAGCGTCTACATGGAGCAAAGTAATGCACAGTATGATGGGGTTATTATTTATGTCCCAAACTTCATCACCGTCATCAGTCAGTGTTTTCAGCTGTTTAGACCATAAATGTTTACTGTATGTAATATTTATTATAAATTTGATTGCACTTCCCATATGCACGTTTACATGGATGACAGTGTCATTAGTTTCTATATGCAAAAAATCACTATCATATAAAAAGTCATTAGTTTCTATATGCAAAAAATCATTATCATATAAAAAATATAAATATATGTGTATATATAGGGCTGCCAAATGATGAAAATATTTCTCAATCTAAAGCTCTTATCTAAAATAATGTAGTTCCTGTCAATTGATTTGGAAATCGTGTCAGTTTGTGTCAGCTGTGGACCTAAAATTGGTATTTTTAAGCTTGAGGTTCTTTGGTGAAACAAAAACGCACTGAGAAGTGGACAGAGTTGTTAAACATATTCTGATGTGATTCATTTCGCAATTTAATTTCCCTGGTAAATTTTGACAGTCCATATATATAATTATATGTGTGTAAAAAAATAAATAAATAATCAGCACCACAGAACTAATAGACCATATCAATCAATGTCACTTTTGCTTTATTTCAGCTGCGATTCTTTATAATTATCAGACCATTTATTATTCATACCTCGTTAATATTAAATGTCTTTGTTCTGCTTAGAAATAAAATATTAAACAGCAATTACTTTAAAAAGGAATCTTGGATCTAAAACAAAAAAATCCAAACTTATAGAGTCATAATCAGACACAAAACTCTGACGACATGTTTGACTGGGTTACACTTGCTCAACAGGAGTTTTACTTTCATTACAAATCAAAAAAAAGAGAAATAAAGCCATAAATTAGAACAGAGACGAAGGTGGAAGTTGGAATTGGAATAACATTGACAGTTTGAGAAAAGACTGCATTTAAAAAATATATATAAATAAAAGAAAAAGAGTATACGTAATTAGAATGCCAAACACATACAACAGAGAAACAGAAAGAACACGTCTGAGAGGCAAAGTAATACAAGCACTGCCACAGGAGCAGGATTGGAATAGATTAGATTTTATTGATCTAACACTGAGCACATTCACCTGTTACCTCAGAGAAAAGTCCAAAACTGGTGTGTGTGTGTGTGTGTTTGTATTTCTATACTTGTGGGGACAGGTTAATGAAAATGTACTGTTCTACATTTGTTCGTACGAGGACATTTTGCAAGTTAAAATTTGTGTGAAGTATGGATTCAAATTTAAGTGAGATTAAAGTTTAGATAACGATTTAGAATAGTTATGGCGCTGCGGAAGTTTGATCAGAAATACAAAAGTGCAACTTAGAGTTTTTTCTTGGTGTTTGTTTTCTTTTTGTGGAGGAAATGTGTCAAATAATACATGCAAGTGCAATGGTTCAGTTTGCTTATACGACATACGACGATACAGTTATACATTATAGAATGGAAAGTTTCTTTCCCTTTAAACGTTCATATGTCAACGTGTCATTTATTTTAATTAAAACACAAGCGACAGTCCTTTTCAAAAACAAATTGTTTTTTCCCCGATCGTCTTTCACAGTGGACCTCAAATGAATTATTAATCGTAACCTACACTGAACCTTGACCCACTCAGTTCGGACTTTTGCTCTCACCTAGCGTCGGCTTCCGTCCTCCGTGAAAGGTTAAGCGCCGTTGTTAATAGGATGAAATGATACGTTTGGTTTTAACGTTTCCAGGCATTTAAAAAATATTCATACTGGTAATATAGAAACAGAGGGTAGTAAAAGTCATCCAGTGACATTTTCAAAGGTGAGGTATTCCTGAGCAGCCATTGAATACTCACCACTAACAGCTAGGAAGTGATTGTTCCTTGACCTTTTGTTGTACGGCTCAGTCTGCAGCAGGATCCGCTCCGAGGCGGCAGCACTCCATCTGAAACACTGTTAATCATAAACCAAGTCCTGGAGAGTCTCATGAATGTACACAATGCTTTTTCTTATGTAAAGAGTTACTTTGTTTTTAAGACAACAAGCAACGTTGGTAAAACGCTAACAGCAGTTTAGTCCATACCAAGAGAAAAAAGCACTTTGGTTTTGTCACAGCAGTGGTCCGAACGCTGAATGAGTTTTTGCACCAAATGCCCCTCTGAGGTCAACCACAACAGTGATGGGGGATTAGAAGGAATACAACCCTCAACCATTTTTCAGGTCAAGAAGTAATTTCACCACTGCCTCACTCAAGGCTTGGTTATTGCTGCTCCATTTTTTTTACAGTGATGTAGACACACATGGTGTGTAATGAAAACCTACATGACAAGTCATTTTTGAGGGGTTCACTATAAATAGTAACAGCATCATTTTCACCGCAGGCACGGGGGGGAAAGTGGAGCAATCTGTGCCAGAAGAATAAGATGAGCTTCAGTATAGAAATGATGAGTCAATCTACAGTCATGTTAGCGGAGTTCATTACACATCTGAAATCACAACGATGAGACTGCATTGGTTGCCCTTTGACCCTTTTATGAAAGAGAATCATTTCCCTGCAGGGATCAATAACAACATTATGGTTGCGGTTTTTTTTTTTTCCCTAGGTTTAAACCTATCTGCTGGTTTATTATCCCCACTCCCGCCCTCTGGGGAACAAACTCACATCCACAGCATTTTTTATGAAAGGCATAAAATTCACATCCCTGTCAAGTAGGTTATTACAGAACTTCACAGTGTTTTTGATCAATGTTTAGAGCAGCGAGATAATGGTGCCTGGGCTGCAGCTCCCATCTTTACTGGCGACACCCACATACTATATTGTATCCACTGGCAACTGTGTCGGACGCATTAGAGAAAAAACATCCACCAAATGGAATAATAGATCAACTTTTCAAAGGTTTTTCGTTTTTCCACTTTCTTTGATCTGGCTCAAGTCTGACTATTTGTGCTGTTTTTGGTGCATTGTGGGTAAATGTGTGTCTGTGTGCAGCCATATTTTTGCACTCTTGTAAATACAATATAAAAAAAGAGGTCATTTGTATAAATGTGTCGTGTTTCTGACAGAACCATTAGGTACAAAAACACATTCCAGCCTTTGGTGGTTGCGGAAACAAATCAATATGCATTATTTAAAAATCTTTTTTTTTTTTAGTTTTTTTCTTTACAACAAAGTAACAGTTGGATTTGTGCTGCTAATACGGCACATGAAACTAGAACAATCAACAACGGATGGACGTTGGAAAACTGTTCCATAATTTCAACTGTCATATAAAGACAAAAAAAAGTTGTTTTTTTTTTGTCTTTATATGACAGTGTTTTGGGTTGTTTTTTGGTAGATTTGCTGATATCTGTTTTACCCTTGTCAGTCTGTTATTGTATAAATGACTCGTTGGCTCATAAACTAGAAATATCTTTTGTCTCTGATCCCATTTTGTGTTTTTCTTCTCTGTACCTCTTTACAGCAGTGTTATAATTATAACATAATTATAATAATCAAAGCACTCTTCTTGTCTCAAGTGTCATGGTTCATGTTTTTCCTGTCACACTTACTGGTCTTCGTCATCATGTAGCATCAACAGATGCAGGTTGTTTTTGTTTCTCCAGCTCTCGCTGCATGGTGTCTGTCATTAGCCTCAGTGCTTGATGGGCAACAGTATTTCCATAAGATTAGAGGAGTAGTATTCACACACTGCTTACACTGTTGCTCGTTATATTATAAGGTATTTAACTGACATGTTTATTTTTGGTCAACATAATGGTTTTATTCACGTTTATCACAATCTGTTGATCTGTTTGTGGACGTACAGATTTTCCTTGACGTCAACATTGTTTGTCAGTCAAATTCCCAATGTGTCACTTCTTCATTATTTTCTCTCTTTCTCTTTTTTTTTTCTCTAATATTCTCTTCTGTTGTCTTTGTCTCTAATGTATCCAGGCATTGAGTGTATTGTGGTTTTACCTGAACCAAGGAGTCACTGGGATCCTGTGTTTGGTACCTGTGTCTTCCTCTTCTCCTTCCTCATCCCTGTGGCCATTATCAGCATCTGCTACAGTTTGATGGTCAAGCGCCTACGCAGTGTCCGCATCCTGTCCGGTTCCAAGGAGAAAGACCGCAACCTGCGACGTATCACCAGGATGGTCCTCGTGGTGGTGGCAGTTTTTGTCGTCTGTTGGACGCCCATCCAGATAATGGTTCTGGCTGAGTCTCTGGGCTTCAACCTGAGCAGCGTGTTCACGCTGGTGCTGATGCACTTCTGCATCGCCTTGGGCTACGTCAACAGCAGCCTGAATCCTGTTCTCTACGCGTTCCTGGATGAGAACTTCAAGCGCTGCTTCAGGGAGTTCTGCCACCCCTCGCCGTTTCATCTGGACACGCAGCAGTCCGGCAGGATGAGGAGCATTGCCAGGGAGGTGGCCGCGGCCTACAGCTGCAAGGCTGGAGATGGTGTTGGGCCTGGTGGAGGGACACCTAATCCAGCATGACTAGGCGTGGAGCTTCCCTTGATGGGGGTTGACCCCCCACAGAGAGGGGAAAACCAGGCGACGGGGAACTCCAACACAGAATTAACACAGATTACAGCGCTCTAGCAACACGAGCCCTCCCGCCCCCCAACTAGAAGACTTGCCTGGGGCGGGGGGGAGGAAGATGAAGAAGATGGGTCTGAGAGGAAAAGAATCTAGGATTTAGGAATGGGTCTGAGAGGAAAAGAATCTAGGAACAGGCGTCAGATGGACTTTAGGCTGGTCATATATAAAAAGACTATATTATGGTAAATGTATGATTTTAAAGGCTCGATGGTATGAGGTTTGACTTGATGATACAAGGCGTAGCTTAATCAAACCTGGATCGTGGGTTCTAGAACAGGTGAGGCCTTTAAATCCATGTAGGAAGTGATCGGGACTGAGCTACAGATTGGAGATTTATATATTGATTCAAATGTGAAAAAAAAAACAAAAGAATTGAAGGCATTTGCAGCAGCTCCAAAAATCTTTTTTTTGATGTCAGCTGCTCCAAGTTCAGAAGAACATCCTGTTGATGCCTGGTCAGCAGACAGTTCTTAGTCTGTGAGGGAACTTCAAATGGAAATAGAAGAAGGAGTTGCTGAAACCAAATCTCTAACCACCATTCGTCGTGCAGGTGCCTGAGGAAAGACTACGAAGAGTTTGCTTGTGTTGTCTTTGTAATCACAAGTGTGACAAAGGTTTATTGTTTTGAGAAATTTGTCTGAAAGACTCTCTAACAGAGCGGGGAATCGAACCTCTACACTACTACAGTATGTGTTACATATTTGAGTGGACTCTTCTAAAAGAGTTTTAAAAAAAATGTATTTGCTGCTGAGCCTATTAAGAACTAACGTAGGTACACAACAGTGTGATGTGATATTTCAAACTGTGGAGGGTTGGTTATACATTTCAAAAAAGTTTTTTCTTTGAATGTCTCTTCAACTGAACCTGGTCGTAGGAATGATTTTTTTTTTTTTTTATATCTGTACAAGTTGACGTAAAAATCGTAATACACAAAATCCCTTTTGTGATTTCAGTGTTCAGACGTTTGTGTAGTGTAGGTGGGTGGCAAGGGTCAGAGTTTGTAACCAAAAAATTTAAAAACTAAAAAAACAAGGGATGTGGAAGATGAACAAGGGAATTACCTTCATTTGTTTGTGGCTTAAACTTCAAAAGTTTACCTTAAACAAACCTTAGAGTAAACTTCACCTGGTAAACAGTGCAACCGTGGAACAGGCCTTTTCAAATGATCGCTTTAAGCACTTGGGCAACATGAGATGCCTTACAAATCTGAAGGTCGAGAATTGTCGAGAACTTTCAGTGTTTCAAGACGACTGTAGGAACAAACAGTATACACACAACAGAGCTGCATTTTGTACTGCTGAAGAAAATATCACATGTACTGCAACCTTCCGAGTCATTTTTAGTGGTTTTCACTTCCCAGTGACTCAGCTGAGAACAGGACAAAACAAAGATCTTGGATGACTTTAAGGCCTGGGGTGCAGCGTCCTGCTGGTCCTCTTACATCCAAACAGACCGTGTGTGTTGGTGCTGACAGGGAACCAGCCACAGGGCCATGCTCACTGTTGTTTCTTGACACAATTAGAGTTCCAAGTGATTGAGATAAATGTATCTCCATCTGCATTCAGTTGTTAGGACCACTTAATAAAAGGACCTAAAAGTTTACCCGTCTCATTTAGAGGGTAATGTAACTTCGTTCCGGCAGCTACAGAGAGTAGATGCTCTGTGTTGTTAGCTGCAGTGAAATAGCTGTTTAAAAAAAACAAAACTATTTTTTTCCGACACTGAGGCAGCAGTGTGTTAGACAAAACTTAATAAAAGGACCTAAAAGTTTACCAGTCTCATTTAGATGATGATTTTTTTTCCGACACTGAGGCAGCAGTGTGTTAGACAAACGTGGTACGGGGGCTCCTCGGTGTACGCGTTTCGTGGTTGCGTGACTATCTCCTATGTATCTCCTTGTTACATCATTCTGACAGACGGTGACGTGGTACGGGGGCTCCTCGGTGTACGTGTCCTCAACCTTTGGTGTTTAGTAGGTGAGCAAATGAATATGTTGTCTATAAATTCGCAAGATTGTGCAACATTCTGTCTTTCATTTGTGTGGTTTGTCCTAGATCATGATGTTACCACTGTGTTAGCATAGATGAGTGTTAGTTCCGACCTACGTCGAAAATTAAGTCACGTAGCACCATGGGAACGGAAGTCCGAGGACACCCTATCAAAACCAAAGAAGCCTCTAGTCAACGTCTTAGTTCAAAGTCCAGCTTCTCCTGAGTTAACAGGGGCACCAGTGTGTTTCTTCAGCGGTACAATCACACAGGGTTCTCACAGTACCAATCGGGCTTCATTAAGCTGTGGGACATCAAAGAAAAATGATGTGAAAAGTTTTGCTTTGAAATCTAGTGGTTGGTTGCCTGGGGTTTTCTAGTCACTGAGGTGGGAATGTTTACACTTGGTGGGGTTTTAACTGTGGAATACTTTTTACTCTGAGCACTACAGTGGCAAAGCAGGAGGAAGGGGTCACAGCAGTGGTTGGACCCCACTCCAAGGGACAAAGGGGCTCTATCTAGATCTCACTATATATATATATATATTTCTATGTATTTTCTCTCTCTCTCTCTCGCTCTCTCTCTCTATCTCTACCTTTCTAACTGTTCTTTATATTGTCTTTAAGTGGAAGTCATCCCATGAACAGCCTGGACAGTTTCAGAAACCACTCACAGCTTTTCAAATCATAGAAAAAAAAAGAAAAAAAACACTTTTAATCTTATCTAGCTTCACTTGTTATCCCAAAGTTAATTTTACTGTTGTTCATGAAAAAATTTTTTTTTTTTTTTTCAAAAATTGATTTTCTAATTTTTACTGACATTGGATACGTTTGTTCATATAACAATATGACCATGTTACAACTTCTATATCTAAACCCACTGTTATACAAACATAGTTTTCATGATGTAGTTAGTACTGATAATATCCAGGCTTCTGTTTGTTTTTTACTCCAGTCGTATTTGACTGTTTTTTTTTAACTCCATCTCTGAGTGGATGAATGTGTTTGTGAGACTCAGTGAGTTTATGTTGCATCTGTTTTATGTTTACTAATGTTATTTGTTCTCATTTTACTTGATAGGACTACGTCTATGAACTTTGCCTTAAATATCAAGTGAAGTCTGTTTGTGTACCTTGCTCTCTACAGTAGCTAGCTACAAAAAACGTTCTAGTTTCTACTCGTGCTTCAAGGTTAGTTTGTACGCAATCCAGAACTGTGTTCGTACAGCTTTTGCGAAGAGAACTAATTAGACTGATATTTGTTTTATTGGCTTTTCTATGATGTACTATTCACATCTAACACCTGCTAGCAGGCCAGCGAGCTAGCTTTGAATGTGTTCCTTTAAACAAAACAAGAAAAAAACACAAAAAAACTACAAAGCGACTGACTGTTTTCTTGTGGTAATTGGTTGTTGTGTAATCTAACACTACGTGGGTGCTTGCTGAGTTATTACGTATTTCATGTTGTACACTGGAGAGCCTTTAGCATCGGTAGCAATCGTTACGCAGTTGCTCTGATAAGTAGGAGAGGCTCCTTTTAAAGTGTCCCCCAGTAATGTTAGCCGACAATTACTCTTTACGTGGTGTTCAGCTTATTCATTGCTTAAAGTAAATGAAGTCCAGTCAACTTTTTTAACTTCCTTTTACTACAGTAGAGTGTGCAATGTTATGCTTAGTCAAAGCTAATGTAAGCCTAGCGTAAATTTCTTTTTCTACACTATTTATGTTGTTATGGAAAAAACACTTTGAAATTGTCTGTAAATTACTCTCATAACTTTAATATGTCTTATATTACAGGTGGGAAATATACCAACACTTTACAGTAAGTGTTTTTTTTTCAGATTTAAATATAAATTTATATATATATGTATATATATATATATACATAGGTATATATACAAATATATATATTGAATTGAGCCGAATAAGTACATTTATAATTCTCTGTTGTTTTTTTTTTTTTTACATCTTGCCTCTTGTTTCTTAACAATTACGTGTGCGCCTTTATATTGAAATAGCTTCATTAATATTGGACACCCTACACTGGCAGACACTGCTTTCACTGTGAAGACAACATTTGTGTTGACTTTAAGATGTTCTTTTTTGGTGCAGCTGTGCGGCTCTTTGTGCTTAACTGTTGCTGTTTGAACTGAAACGCTGCAGTGTTTTGTACTGTATTACTGTTGTTAAGACTGATGTTCGTAGCTAAGCTGTGTACAGAGGACTTGGGGCGAAGTCCCCCAGTCGCACATTGTAAAGTGAGCCTCAGTTGTTAGCTCTGTACAGAACATTTTGTTTGATCATTTAAAAGTACAGAAAATGGCTCTGATCTTCACTGACGTCCAAATTCTTTCTCTTTGTTCTTGGTGTATGAAACAAAGGACACTTTCTGAACAACTGTAATGGAACATATTTATCTCCGTGCTCTCAAATGCAGGGAGATCATTTTTTATCCGTTTACATTTTACAGACCACATGAATGTCAGAGTATAACAAAAAATCTGTTGAAATCCAAAACTAGAAACAAACACACTTCATGGATGTTTTGATGATGACTATTATTGCTATGAAAAAAATGAATGTTTTTTTAATCATAATTATTCATATTTGATTTGTTGCTGTGCAGGATATTGTGTGGTATATAATCATAATCCCTGTGGAGTGCTCGTTGCGTTTTTTCTTGAGTCGTAAAGTGAACAGCTCATAAGGGTGAAACATTTTTACACAATTTTTCTCAAGCCAGAATCTCAAAAGTCGGGTTGTTTTTTTAGCTGTGGTGAGTGGATTGAGATTCTAAAGGTGAGAACTGTTCGTGTCACATGACTTCGACTGTAGCCTCATTACATTGCTGTACTAGTGTGTGCTCTGCAGATGGCAGACTGACGTGACCATGCTAAGCCACTTATAGTCAAAGAATAGAAATATGTTTTGAGCTTGACTTTTAAATTGTATATTTTTCTCTGCCTATAAAATGAAAAAATAAACAATGGATGCAAATGCAAAACCTTTTTTGTCATTATTGTACTGAGGTTCAGGATTTTGCGTTTAGGAATTCAGAGAAAAATGAACAACGGTATAATGGGTTCAGGATTTTGCGTTTAGGAATTCACACAAGATAGATGAGAGAAAAATGAACAACGTGTGTTCATAATGGTTCATGTATACCTGCCACTCAAATTTGATTGGATTTGGTTTGGTGCATGTGGAAAAGTAGAAAAAAAACTAGCAGTGTACGACGGAAACCCCAGTAATACTGTGGTGGACGATTCGTCCTCCATCCAGGAAGTTACACAGTGTGTTATTATGTTGAAGACCAAACAACATGTCGATTTCCCTGACATGCTGTAATTATATCATAATTGACGTGCAGTTTTGTGCAGTTCACCATTTGACCTTTAGCAAAGGTTTTCTCTGGAGTTACCTCAACATATGTTTTCAGTAGTCGTGAAGAACGGAAAAAGGTTAAAGCAATTTTCCCGTGCCATTCTTCAGTCTTCTAGCTGTTTTCACTCTTTGCCTCCACTGTGCTGCGGCGCAGTCGATGTAGTCAACGACATCGTCCAGTTGTTGCTGTTTCCTGAAAGGCTCTTTACGTTTTTCTATTTTGTATTTATTTTACATCGAGGGCGACAGGGACAAAGGCTTCTTCAGTTCTATCTGACCACTAGGAAATTCTGGTATTTAGCCTCAAAGTGGGTGGTACCGTAGCTATGGACTAATTTGTTAGTTTCACCTGAGGGACACTTTTGTCTGGGTGTCCTTTGAAATGAAACTGTGGTCGACGTTATAGGTGGATGAAAGGTCGTGTCTCAAACCACCACCTCTATTGAGAGATGGTTTCTCCAGGTTGACGTAGATGGCTTCCTTCACCCCTCTCTCAAAGCATCTCGTCTTTGTCTTCTCTGGCCAGGATATGTACATCCTCCTCAAGTGTGTCCTTTTGTCCTCAAGATGTAGATGAACAGCTGAGTCCTGCCCTGAGGAGCTGGCTCTTCTGTGTTGTTGCATACGCTTGTACAGTGGTTGTTTGGTTTCCCCAATTACTCCAACACCGTATTGTCAAAATTCATTCATTAGTTCATTCATAGATCTTCCATCTCAAGTCCATCACTCAAGGACAAGGTCCATCCTGGACAGTTTACAGTCACACTGGGCCTCCTCCCAGATGTTGTCTTCGTCGGCCGCCTAGGCATCTTTACTGGCAATTTACTCTTTACTTCTTTTTCCTTTGCAGCTGAGCACTGTTCCGTGGGAACATCTGCTCGGTGCCTGTCATTCTAAGATAGATGTTCTGTACCTTCTGTCTAATTCCCCCTCTTCACTGTTCCAACCTCTGCTCATTTATCTCCATCATCTGTCCAGTGAGCGCTGCTTAAATCCTTTTTATATGCGCTCTTCAAATTCTCCTTCACACCTACTTGTGTTTTCAGAACAGGTGCATGTAGTACAGGTTTCTTTTTAATCCAACCTTGCTTCATTAGCATGTTCCTTTTTAAAGTACTGCACTGCAGTACACGGAAAATGCACCACAAAGTGGAGTGGCTAATAAAATGGTTATAGCCTGACAAAAATGATTTGTTTAGACCCATGAAGCCAACAAAATGTAATTTATTTGTTTTCTTGATGATACATTTACTGTGGGTTTATATATATATATATATGTTTTACTTGTTATTGATGTACTAAGCTAAGTACATCTATGGTACGCAGTAAAAATAATGTAAAAAAAAAAAATCTCCTGCTAACTGACACGGGGAAAGCATCAAGGTTTCCTGTGTAAATCTTTAAGCCTTGATCACATGACCTCGTCTGTGTTGGACAACAACAATAGAAAAGCAAAGCTGAGCCATGAAGCAATTACAGAAACACAATTATAGAACTGAAATCATTTCCAGGCAGCAGCAGTGGGCGTCAATTATCACTCAACACACACACACACACACACACACACACACAGGCAAAAACATTGCCATCACTACGACTCGGGCAAAATTCTCCAAATGCACATCGAGGTTCCAAACAGACAACGGCTGCAAAACATCAGCCAGACACGGGCTCCTAACGAACAGACTCATTAGTTAGTGTGTAATCAGCCTGAGCTGAAATAGAAACAGCTTTGACTAATGACCGTTTACAGGCACAAGGAGCAGGAAGTGATGACGAAAGATGAGTGAGCAGAGAAGGACGGACGGACGGACGGACAGAGTTAGAGACATGAGTTCATTCACTGGCTTCTCTGCTATTATCACAGCTAACTGCTAACTGCTAACTGCTTTTCAGTGTTGTTGAACACTGAGAACACTGTTGTTCAAAAGGGGATTTGGATCAAAAGAAGAGATTCCAGTTTGCTGAAAGTCATTTCTAGAAGGGGATGTCCACTTGTGTTCTTGTCCACTTGTATCTTCATACAGTTGTCCATCTCTGGTCTACGATGTGTACATGATTAGCTCAGATGTTTTCGTAAACGTTTGCTCTTTTTTGTCACTAATTCAATAGTAAGTTTCAGGTTAATCAGCTTCTGTGCTTTAAAAGTAAATAGTCCTCCAGACGAGTCGTACCTGGGAGCACAGACATTTAATCTGCTGCTGAAATATAATCATTAAATATAATGATGTTTAACTGAATTTGTTGAGAGATCACCGAAGCTAATCCATTCCCATTAGGTAAAGATGTCACTGATTTTAGAAACACCTCAGGGATTAAAATATATTTCATTACAAGGAGCTGCGCTCAAAAAGAGTCCCTCTGACAAAACCCTCCATAATCTACCAGCTGCTAAACTGACATTAAAAAGGATTCTGGAATTATCCTGATTTCATTTCAATATTTTAGTTCTTGTAATGTCTCTGTCTTCCTTTTATAAACCAACCATCAGAAAGTCATTTGTTACGCTGAGATACATCATCCAGGTCTCATTGCTTTTCTAGATAACACTAACTCTATCACTCATATCACTATCCTTAGGCCAACCACTAATCTCAATCTCAATCCCAACCCAAAGTCTTACCCAACCTAACCACGCCATAAACCCCTACCCCTGGCCCAAAACCTTACACAAATCGATCCCAACCTTTAACCTTTAACTTTACCGTGACAAACCCTAACCCTACCACTAATCCTAATAGACCTCAAACCCAACTGCTAAATACTTTTTGAGGAAATGACTATTGGTATTTATTACACTGATATGTTTATATGAACAGGTAATTCCAGTATTGACTTTTCCACTCGGTTCATTCATCATCACCGTCTTCTCTGCCTTTCAATAAAGTCACACATTATTCCCTACGGTCGAGCTCCTCATTAGACTTTCATGACTCCTGTCACTGCACATCTACAGGTACGGATTATTGACGGCGGCGGCGGTGTGACATCACAGAATAATTAATTAAAGCCTCTCCAAACAGCTTTACTTTTGTTTGGTTTTGAATAATCGTTGCCTCGTTCGTGCAGCAGTGAGTCGATACCTAATAGCACTGCGTCAAATAAACAGGGCAACATTTTTATGGTCATACAGAATCAATACCAAATACAATACGTTATTTTTTCCTCCTACATCAGTCTGTTCTTTTAAATGGTCCGGTCTGTTCTCCATCACGGATAATGGCCCCAATAATCTCATAACGACCTCGGTTTGAGCTTTCATCCTCGGAAAAACTGCACAGAGGAAAAACCTTTTTCAGAAATATATCCGTTCTCCATCAGCAGCAAATGCATTTGTGGTGACAATGACCCAGAAGTTCTCTCTGGATCACAAACAGTCGGTGTTTGTGTTTGTCTATAAACAGCATTCTGTCGACTTCTCTTTTCTCCTTGAATTCTACGAGATTTAACTACGATGTTTCAACAATCAACGCATCCCGAACTATAAAATAACTAGGGACGTCCGATATTAACTAATCTAATCTAATGTAGTCCATACCCATGTGGTCCAGTTCTAATGTCACCCACGGCGGTCTACATATTCCATACCTTTACTTCTAGTCATTGTCAGTGCAGTGTCCAGACATGTAGTCGAAAACTGCTCAGACAGACCATCAGAGCTGAGAACCACACTGCACTCAGACCCTGCAAAAAACAAAACCAAAGTCCCTGTGAGGATGAGTCTGAGCAGGATCAGCTGGGAAGTGACGAGAGTGGAGAACGGATGACTAACAGCTTCTCCTCCTCCTCGTCTCCTCCTTCAACAGCTCCTCTTCAGTGCCCTTTGATCAAAGCAGCTCATCTGCCAACTGCTCCAGTGAAGTGTTCTCCACTCAGGCCACACAGCCTGGCCGTGTCCTTCAGTGGGACTCTGTGGTCCACGTTAGGACAGAGGTCGCCGACCTCACACACCTGGATCATTTCACCGTCTAACTCTAATTCACCAAGAGCAGCAAAAACATTTCCGCGACTTAAATTAAGGCGAAACAATTTTTTTTTTTTTTTTTTTTGGGTTGTCTCGCATCATGTTTCCCAGGAGTTTACGAATAATGTCTACTGACTTGGGTCGAAGGTTTTTTACTTTTAAAATATGGGTTTGATATTCTGTGTGAACCTTAGACCATTCATCCCATTTGAACAGAATCAGAAGTGCTTATATTGCAGAGCATATGTTGTATATTTCTGTTTTAATTATCTTGCCAAAAAATATATATTGTTTTCAGATCGATCCACCACTGGGAACACGAGGAAACTGTCGGAGAAACAACAAAGAGGTGTTCCTCCTGCCAGAGAAATCTCTGGAAGAACGCTTGTATTGATCATTGGTGTTTGTTATGCACATCAGACGTCCGGGTTCAACACCAAGAATTTAAAGTCAGCAAATGAGTTGAGTTTGGACGACGTGCAGCTCTCAGTGGACCGCTGGGCTTCAAAACAAAGTCTCTGCAGTTTTTTGGATGTCTGGAGACAACGGTTTAAGAACTGACCGTTTGTCTGGCTGTTGTGAATTAAATATGAACCCCACGAAACCAAGACGAGCAATGCTGACTGAAGGAAGAAAGTTAGCTGGAGTGAGGAGAGAACTCCAAAGACTGGAACTGACAAGGGGGAAAAAAAGGAAGAGAAAGAGACGTCAAAGTCTTTAGAAGAAGGAGAAAGAGGAGGAGGAGGAGGAGGAACTCCTTGATACCATATATGACAACAGTACGTTTACCGCTCAAGTCGCTTTTGGTTTAAAATACCTACATATATACAAAACCTGCTAATCCTGTAGTAAATATTACCAAGTCGCTTTTGGTTTAAAATACCTACGTGCTAATCCTGTATTAAATATTAAAAGGGTTCATCATGAGATTTTTAATCTCAGTGGAATTCAACTGGATAAAAGGTAAAAGCAAAACAGCTAGCTTGATTATAATATGACTAAATTCATCAGGCGAAAACTTAGTTATCTGGAGTTAGAGATTAGAGTTATCTGCTCTAAGTTTACATAAACCATAGATGCAAATATTGGAATAGAGATGTTAAAAAAAGTTTTCAATCTTAAAAAGTGTTCTTTAATTCAAACGATGGAACTCGTTGTCGCAGAAATTTCGCAGAAATTTAAATGGCTAATTCTTGTCTGAACGGCCTTTTCTTTATGTAGGGCCTTGAACCAAACTGACACTTTTTATTCTGGCAAAACAGTTTTCTACGTTAGTAATACTGCTGCCTTGAGGCTTTGTTCCTTAAATACTTGCTATGAACAATCAAGGCAAATGGACTCACACAGACACAGTTCAAGCAGCCACACTGGTTCGAGGGCAGCGATGAGTCATCCATTTGTGGTAGACATTCACAGAGTGACTCATCACTTTCCTAATCGTGTAATTTTGTAGCAGCGTCCACGAATTGAGTATCAATTCAGATGAAGTACTTATTTAAACTGGGTAATACTAATTAAGTTGGACTCACAAACACTCCTTCATCAGCCATCTCTCACGGTCCATTCCTTGTTCCTAGTTGCAGGCAGAATTTGGACGGCCCACGGGCTGTGAGTTTGAGACTCCTGTTCTAAACCGTACCCTGAAAGTATGTTACAACAGCAATTCATTCATGTCTTCTCGACCTGGACCATGAAGTGATTTGTAGACCAGTAGCTGAATTTTCCGGTCTGTTCTATAGCTGCCTGGGAACCAGTGTCAGTCGCTCAGACTTAAATTCCAAACCAGCATCTGGTATCAGTGGGATTTACAGGCACGTAGAGGACTTAATTCAAGGAATGAATTCAACGAAATTGTCTAGTAATGAAATTGTAAAGCGTGTACTTGACATCAGATGAGGGATTGTGGCAGCGAGTGTCATATTTTCTATGATCAGATCAAACTGGTGCTGTTTTATTAACCTTTGCAGAGAAAACGCAAAAACCAAACAAACAAAGAGTCATTGAAAAAGTACTTGAATCAATCACGTCCTTTGATCCTTTGAAGCTTTCACACTTGGAGGAGTGTAAAGAGGAAGGGAGCGCGGTACTCAATGGGTTCAAGTATAAAGTTAATAGGTTTCCTAATGAAATGTACTGAAATACGTAAGAGATGAGCTGAAAAAACAAAAGATGATATTAGACAAATCCACAGCATTTGAAAATGACCCTGTGATACGGTATTAGCGACGATTAGCTTGATGACTCCTCCCTCCTATCCACTCCTCGTCATCCTTCTCCTCCTGATTCAGGAGGTGTGTAGCTACGAGGCACCAGAGGAAGAGGTTGACGTGTTTGAAAGGAAGGCGTGTCCTGCGTTTTTGACCTTTATCAACGTCGCCTACTTGGCTGGAGTCACGGTGGAGCTGCCCTGTCACTGCAAACCTAAGCAGGTAGAAATAATGTCAAGTTAAATGTAGGATCAGAATCAGAACCATCTTTACTGTCATCACACAACGTTCAGCAAAAAGGTGGAGAGATTTCCAACCAACGCTCAGGACAAATATAGAGTTCTCAACACTCATAACACAATAGACAGTTATATGGTACCAAGATGTTTTCCTATAATACACTGCAGATGCGAAAGCTAGGTGAACGTTAATATTTACTGCCGGCTCTCTGTGTGGTGAGAGAAATTGTTGTCTGCATTAAAATTTCAGACTCTCCGCTGCTGTGACCTCTGCCATCGATCGGCAGGTCAACATCATTGATTAGCGGCAGCTTTGTTTTGGTCACCTTGCCCTCTGCCTTCCGCAGATCCAATCAGTTGTTTGGTTCTACAGAACACGTGTGGACAGCTTTGAGGAAACCAGAGCCCTGACTGATCACCATGGCAACAAGCTGCTGGACACCAGTAAGGTCCCTCACAGTGGAGACCTGCGGAGTCGATTCTCCATCCGGCTTTTCAGACTGATGATCTTCAGGGCGGGGAGTGCCGACTCTGGACTCTACCTCTGCGGTTCTGCCCATAAAGACTTCTTCTATGCGTACGATGTGGACATCCAGGAGGCACGGAGGCTCAGCTTTAGCCCCAGGTGATAAGAACGGCATGCCAACTGTTGAGAATATCCATTTACTGTGTAAAAACTGTCAAGATCTCTTGACCTGCGACAATATGACATGAAGTGAAGATAAAGTCAAAATGAATTGAAGTAATTTTGACTAAGATTTAATTTATTAAAGAATTTAAGAACGCTGAGTGGTTAGCAAAGCTTTCATTTTCAGGACGTTCTCGTAATCAGTCAGTCCCACTGAACATCCTTTAACGACAAAATCAGTTCTAGCTGTTTCTAATGGGCTGAAGGTAAAACAATGGTCTACGGAAGCCGAGGAAAGTGACGTCTCCTTCTAAGACTCCTGAATCCAGCGATGACTGACCCTTTTGCTAACCTCACCCTATGTTTGCGTTTCTCCTAGCCTTACAAAATTAACTAGCGACAATACGACTGAGAAACCGAGGATCATCTCCACCAAGTCCATGTACCAGGTCTTCACCCACTTCCGTCCGTGGTCGGTGTGTGATCGCTGTGGTGTCCCAGGGGAACAGGTCCGTGCGGGCCTCTGCTACGTCCACTCCAAATACCTGCATGTACGCTACAGACAGACCAATCAGACGGCTGCCTCCTGTGGATCGGGGGCGGTGCCAATGGCTTTTGGCAGCCTCAAGCATGGCCAGGTGGAAGCCGGGTTGGAGGTTAAAAGCTGCCAGGTGACCTGCTCCAATCAAACATCCTCCACCTCAAAACTCTCCACCGTGATGAAGTTTCTTGGTTTCGGGTAAGAAGAGTCGAAACGGAAACATTTCACCTTCAAATATATGTTTAGGTTCATTTCTTTTTTGTTGTTTGGTAGTTCCTCATCGGACCTGGAGTTACCAGTGTTCTTCCTTAACCATCCAGAAGATTCTGTTCTGACCATGGGTTGCCCCGGAGCACAAGCAGACATGGCAGTAGCCTGGGATCGAGGGTCTGAGCCCATATATCGGTCCAAACATTTGTCAGGCGGTAACCTGGGACCTCAGTCTTCCAGGCTGCAGATAGACACCGGACATCACCTGTTGTTCAAACCTGCACAAACCGAGGATTCAGGTAGTGCTGCTCTACCCAACCTTCACCTTGAAACCTTTAACTTCATTGTTTGAGATCCTGTAACTCTTCAAAAGTACCTGTACTGACCGTGTACTTCACACTCAGGTGTTTACTACTGCTGGATTCAGGGTCGGCCGGCTGCTCGGATAAATCTACTGGTTCACGTCCGATTGGGGAAGCGCCGGTCAGTGATGTCACACCCAGAATTTCCCAGAGCTGTCAAGACCGTGCTAATATCGTACGCTGTCATGGTTGGTGTGTTTTTGTTGCTGGTTTTGGGCAGAGCCGTGATGAGGCACAGACGAGACTCTACAGTAAATCATTTGGATTAAACACAAACAGTACATGTAGGTGCAATATATTTGACAGTCGGGTGGCTGAGGCAAGTGAGCGATCATCAACCCTTAAAGTTTCCATTTGGCTTACATTTTCCTGATAATGGTTATTCGAACACATTGTTTATTCTTGCATAGCATTTGTAAGGTTATTTTGAGCATTTTAGAGAAGAGGCTTCTAACAGGTAGCCTGTGATCAGTGGGATGGTGAAAAACATGAAGCTGTCATCCTATCACCTGGGATAAAAGTACAGCCAGAGTCAAACTCTTTGCCATCACCTGACCTCGTTCACACATATAAACTTCACACAGCACATGTTCACATACTCCATACTCCACAGCAGGCCACATGCTGGTTCGGTGTGGTTTGTAATGAAGTGTCACACCTGGATATTGAAGCACCTGCAGGTGTTGAAGTGTCACTTGAAAACCTCGGTGCAGCCCAAGAAGAGCAGCAGGGAGAAGATCCAGGTTCTCTTCAGACCCAGACATCAGGTGGCTCCTCATTAAGTTGTCTTTCCAAACCTGAGAGCCGCAGGGATAAGCACCCCGACACCTCCTCCAGCTGTGGCCTCCTCTTCGTTCTCCTCCTCACCTCATCCTCTCTCCATTTCCTGCACCGTGGGTCTGCGCTGACCCAGTCGTGGCCTCCGGCGATCGCACAGTGGATTCACTGAAAGATGAGACGACCTGTAGGTGGCTGAGACGGACAAACACATTTTATGTTTTTAATTAATTTAAAAAAAAAAGAAAAGCTATTTATGCTGTAGTTTGCAGACTTGTTCTGCAGGGTTTCCTTCAATAAAGAAGACATAAAATCACAAATCCATGTTATTTCCCGACAAAAAAAAAGGCAACACCATTTTACAAAACATAGACTCGAGTATTTTTGATCTTTTTTTCGAAAGCAGACAGAAATACTGAAGACAACAGTGTCTGTCTTTCAAATATATGTTTCTGCCCTTCAAACTTTACTATCAGCTTTTCCTAAATTTTGAATTATGATGTTCTGGAGGACTTTTTTCCTCTGTCCTAATCCATTCCTCTTCACGTCTCATCCCCTGGACGGCGAGTCGTGCTGATTTGCCGCATATCTTTATACAGTGAAGGAGGAACTGATTTTCAGTTGGACTGAGGAGGAGCCCAGTGTGAGTGTGGACGGTCAGCAGAACTCCAGCTCTCAGAGCTGATGCCAGACTCGCTGCTCTGTGGGCGTGGACGTTCAGTCGAATGAGCTGACACAGATCTGCAGCAACGCAGGAACATTCCACTGTACCTCATTCACCCGTGATCGATTCCTCAGATTTGATCTTATGTTTAGCTTTAGAAGTTAGAAAATGTTTTTTTATCACAAAAATATTGAACATTTTAAAACAATTATTTACTTTAAAATACCGCAATATAGCAAAACTCTTGCAAGATTGGAATAAAAAAAATATCCGCAATGTAGTGAGGGAGTGAAAGGTGAACCACAAAGTAGCGATGGATTATATTAAAATATGTATTTCATGCTTGTTATTTTCACACTGACAGCCGCTAGAGGGCACTCTAGGCTTGTGTGCCAGTATCTGCTACTCCTGTACCATTGGAGATTTACATGTTCCTTATTGCCACACTGACAGCCACTAGAGGGCACTGTTGCGACCTTTACTCTGCAGCGACTTATAGTCCAGAAAATACGGTAATAATTTGAATGAACCAAGTTTTATTCAAGTAACGTGTCTGGGAAACATTTTCTCTAAGTCAAAATACCCAAACAGCTTTGGTTTTTGTTTTAAATGCTCCTGTTAAATGACAAGTTACAAGTTACCCTCGGCCACAGAGGCACCAGGCCACTTCATTTGTCCAATTACCAACTCCCTCCCTGCCCCCCCCCCCCTCATTATTAGCTGGTTTACCTGCCAGGTTGCTGAGGGAGAAGAAGATGAAGAGGACAAATCTGGACCACACACCAGTCATTAATCACCTCGTTCACACCTACTAAACAGGGAAACGCGACGCCACCTGTCTGCAGGAAGAATAATGAACAGAGGTTGATTTCCTGACCTTGTTTTTTCGTACAAATACAGACAGGACATGGACTTTTTTCCACACCTATTCTGACGTTTCTGTTTACCCAGATATGGATGCACTCGTTTATGTGTGTGTGTGTGTGTGTGTGTGTGTGTGTGTGTGTGCGTCCTGATCAATTCGCCGCAGTTGTCTTATTTTTGACAGATATAATTAGCAATAACACGCACATCCTTCATTTGACGGTGGGAGAAGAAAATCAATTTGAAACGGTTAAAATTCTCGCTGCGTTGGTTTCATATTGATTAACCTTTTTTTTTGTTTGTTTGTTTTAAAGTGAGGATGTGTTAAATTGCAGTACAGTGAAATAACTAATCACTGCTTCAAGTTTGTTTTTTATTTTGCGATCAAAACTAATGAGTTATTTATTATAACATCACATACTCAGATGGTATCTGTAGTATAGATTAGAATGAGATGAGCTAAAAATATTTTTTTTCATACAGTTGTGATTATTGTACCAAAATAAATATAGATTTTAATCACTAAAAGGGCGAATGGTGTGACATCATTACAACCAAATGAACCACTTTTTTCCCACAGTTCCACTCGTGTTGTTATCAGGTAAAGTATCACAGAACAGTTCCTTTATGGAAATACTACAATACAGCATATTTGTCAGAAGACAGCGTTTCCATTTCACGGCAGTATTCAGTTATCATTAACGTCCCGCGGGGGGCGACTGTGTTTCTAAGATAAACTGTTTGAATTAAAAACCCAACAATGATGCATTGGCTGAACCTGAGGACGGACACGCCGCTTCATTAGAATCAAATGTATTGTAATGAAATACATGAGCGCTTCCGATGAGTACAGAGAAAAAAGAAACACAACATAAATATCTTGCGACCTATGATGATTTATGGCCTGCAGCTCCCGCCGCAGCCAGAGATGGTGCTCTTTAATCTGCTCTGAACGTCGTTTATATGAAGAACTACAGCTGTGGGTTCCACGTGGACCTGGTTCACTCTGGAGATTATGATAATAATGAAATATCAGGCACTCTCACCACTGAATGCATTGACTCTGAAACACGCACTGCTCTATGTCACGTCTTCAGAACATGTAATAGTGCACACCCTGTGGCCCAGCAGAGCCCGACTACTGGCCATTCAGACCTCCATCGTTTCTATGTCCAGTGCACACCCTGTGGCCCAGCAGAGCCATTCAAACCATTCAAACCTCCATCGTTTCTATGTCTTTATTTATCTTCCCTCCTTCACATTCACTTCCAAGGTTGTTTGTCGTGAACCTCGTCTGTGTGGAATCTTGAACTTTGCACAGAGATCTTTGGGCTAATATAAAGGTGATTAAACCTCTCACACTGGATGATTGGCCTTTGTGAGACCCTCAGAGACTCGGGGCGGGGGTGATATTTAAGCTTCAAGCGGAAGACGTTCACATTAAAGTCTTACCTGGATTTAACTCCACAATTTAAATAATCCCAATTTGATTATCACGGCTTTTCATTTCCTGTCTGTCATTTACATTCCTCTTCTTTTTCTTATCTCGTGGTTTGGTCTTAAAAATGTATTTTTGACATTTATTAGATCTTTGTCTAATAGTAATAATAATAATAATAATGATTATTATTATTATTATTATTGTTGTTGTTATTATTTGTTATTAATATTGTTGTTGTTGTTATTATTTGGGCCGTTTTTTTCTTCAAAACATTTTCTTTCCACTAACAAGAACAATTACCAACCCGACAAACTTTACTCCATCGACTCTCACTTTGACCTCCTTCCTGTCTTCATTCTCAACATTTTCTTTCTTCCACCGCTGTCATCGCTGCACTTCCTCCTCGCTACAATCTCATCATCTATTAACTGTCAATTTGTCTGCATCACTCCACTCCACGCTCCTCTTCTTCTCTCTTTTTGTTGTTGTTGCCTCCCAGCTGCCTGCAGATGCTGCGCTCCTTCATTCTTCTTACTTTACTCCAACTCCACTTTATGAAAAACAATCCATCAAACGTGTCTCTCCTCCGCGGCCCAGCTGCATCTTATTTTATTGTTGTTCCACTCACCTCGGGTGTCATCTCGCTGATATTTTAGTGATCCCTACGGCGTTCGTTTCCTTCCTGACGATTTGGCATCTAAATTAAACATCCAGATAGAAAACACAGGGCAGTCATTGTTTATGCTTCTGTTATGTGATGATGGACTTACTGAGGGGGCGGGGGCAGATGGAGGCTTGGCCGAGGGAGAAGCACTAAAGAACTCATTATCTCCATCTTTTTCATACTCACTTAATTTTCTGCTTTCTTGGAACTCAGACACATTTGCAGCCGCTGGTATTTCACCGAATACAGTCTTTGGTGGAAATAAAGTCACAGCTTTTTAATGCAACTTATACCATATGCCCATTGGGACCTTAACTGGTTTATGTTTGACCGTCCTTCTTTCCATGTACGGAGCTTGGGAGTAGGTTGGTGCCCAGGTTGGATCCAACCAAGTCGTCTCAGGACAACCGAGCACCTGTTGAGTCAGTACAGCTGGGGATTACGTCCTCGTAGATCAAGGACTAGTTGGATACCTGGTCCAACTGGTCTTCAAACATGGACCAAAAAGTGTCAAGGTCCAGTGAGAAATCCCACTGGACCAAAGACTCATTAACTCTGAAGACAGTAACAGCATTATCATAAGCTGTGACCTTTTCTTAGTAAATACTAGATGGATGGATGGATGGATGGATGAATGGATGGATGAATGGATGGATGGAGAGATAGATTTTTTTTAATTAAAATCCATGGATGAATGGATGGATGAATGGATGAATGGAGAGATAGATTTTTTAAATTAAAATCCGAATGATTTCAATCCCAGAATGAATAGCTTTATATTTGTCACCCTCCGTGACCCCCTCCCTCCCCCGCAGTAATTACATGTACTGACCTCAGCTCAAAGATAACGGCCCTGAGGTCGAGTCATTTCACCAGTACATTTTTATTTATTTACCTGCTTTTGTTGCAGTGAATTGCTCTATTTATTTCCACCGTAAATGAAAAAGTAATTAGTAGATTCAACAACAGTCTGAACGATATGTTGAGGTCGATGACACAAAAGAGCAAAATGTGCGTCGTGAGCTGACGACCAGGTGAATACTCTGTCTGTGAGCGTGTTTGTATTTGTTTGTGCGAATCAGAGACGACGACTCTTGAATATCAATAAACAACCGAATGGGCTCGTCATTTTCCAGTAGACACAAAAACACTCTTAACTACTTCCCCTCGACAATCACTTTAGTACAGTGTTTCCCAAACTTTTGTCCTGGGCACCCAGTCACAAACATTCACGACCCAAGTCAATAGATATTATTCGTAAACTCCTGCGAAACATGATGCGAGACGACCCAAAAACAAAATCTCTTGCGACCCACCTGAGGGTCTGCGGTCTTTTCCTCTGTCAGCCACAGTGTTCCTCTTTAGTATTCTTCATCAGTCACATCTGTCGGCCATGAAGGTGAACACACACACACACACACAGGCCCAGAGAAGCTACAAGTTCTTAATGTGCAGGAAGACACACATGTTACAGCCGTGTTGGTCCAATGTCACGGCCACAGCAGTAATGAGCAGAAGTGGAGTGATGTGCCGCTGCACCACGGTGGCGTCAGGTTCATTAATGCCAAGGACAGATGCTGCGGCTCATTTCAAACCTTGTGTCTCAGACGTACGTGACCTCTGAGCAACCAGCCAATAGGAACGTGTGAGCAGTTTACCATAATTAGTCTCCGCGGCGATGGTAAATGTCTGAGCTCCTGTCACTCAGTGTGCGGCCGATGTCCGTGTAATCTGAATATGGGTTCACGCGCAGTGACACGGCACGGACAGACGCACGCACACACCTGCAGGGGGCACTCTTCACTCAACTGCCAAGATCAGGGTCTGGAAAAGAGATCATCATCTTATATATGTTTGTATATATTTGATATATGTATGTACTGTAAAGTACAAATATTTGGCTGACAGTATCAGCCGTAACAGTATCACACCATCAGTATTACTTCAAAAATAACTCTTAAAAATCCCCAGACGACGGTGGCCGTCTGCCTACAGCTGACGAGTCTTGAGTATAAATTTAAGACCGCTTCATGTTTGCGGCTTCACCCTGAGCTGTCAATCAAAAATAACCAGGCTCTCAGTTTCCCAGGTTTACAGCTGTATGAATGTTTAATGTGGCCTGGTTTAATGCTGCAGCAACAGGAGAGCAGAGGGTGAGACACCGCAGAGCAGAAGAAGAAGAACAAACCAGGGCCCTGTTGGTGATCATGTCATCCACGGATTCCCAAAGTGTGGAGCGGGCACCTGTGGGGTTGCGGCGCAAGTTGCCACTAGGGGGTGCGCGAAATAAAAAATATGATGGCAGTTTGGAGTGTTTTTTTTTGTGGGATTTTTCCACACAATAAAGACGAGTGTATAAACATTTCCTTTGTAAGATTTTAAATCAAAAGCATTTAAATAAATAAATAAAAAGTAATTCATATTAATATAAATAATATAATATATATATGTGTGTGTCCAGGTCATTTGAATATGATTAAACATACATATAAAAAGGCATGTTGTGTTGTTTTTGTTTTTAAGGTGTGGGAAATTCCAAACTGAATCCTGAACATCAAGATACTCTCTCAAAGAGTGAAGACTGGAGGAGGACGCCACAAGGACAGAGTTTCAACATTATCTTTTTCTAAGAAAAAAAATAAAAAGACCCCACAGGTACAGTGCAGTTATGACAGGTAGACTCTCACACACACACATGCAGACACACAGTGACTGCTTTCATCTGAAGTGACTTCGAGTAAATATGTGTGAGGAGGCAGTGTCAACTCATCAACATCCACGTGATGAAACACCTTCCTGGAATGTAGTTGACGTTATTGAAAAGCTTGACATCAATGGAACACATTTACTGACAAATAAAAAAAAACAGCGATAGAAAAATCTTTTTAAAAAAACATGGAATATTTTTGCAGATTTATTGAAATCAAAAGACTTCAAGCACAATAACGATATAAATCTCAAGGCCGGAAATTTCTTTATGAAATTGTAACATTTTACTTTTTAATAATCAATCAAATGATGTTCAGGAAAATGAGTCTGATGAAGGATTCATCTTTTTGTGTGGATTTTTACAGGAACACGAATTGATAGTGAATAAATTGTGATCTTGGAGAATTCAGGGAGTCTTCAAGAAATATTTGGGAGATGCCACTTTGTCACAATGTCAATTTAAAATTGTCCAAGCTGTAATTAATGGCAATTTAATGACTACTTAGAGGCAGGTTGAAAAACGAAATCCTGTCTTTTCACAAAAACAAAACGTCTCTTTCCTTTAGAAAAAAAAAACGGCTCCAAAATATCAAATCCATTAGGGATGAACAATGTTACATGGTGGGGTGCGGCGGCGGCGCTGGCGCAGGGGCGGGGCGGGGGGGGGGGGGGGGGGGGGGGAGGGGGTGTAGACTGCACATCACTTATCAGATCAAGATCATTTTAAAAGCATATCTCCTCTGCACAACACCTCACCCTCATCTCACCTGTTCATAACAGTACCATGTGACAAGAGGACTCCACTTGGTAAAATATAGCTAGCCAATAGCAGGCCTCGACATCCATAAACTCAGCTACTGGTCACTGAATGATCTGTGAGACATTAGAAGGACTAGTGTCTGTTTAGAGGTTAGGATTTTCATTCATTTCTTGAGCCGTGATGTTGGGTCTGACGGAGCCTTTGATGGTTGTTTTGTCTTATTTTGTTAAAGGGGGTGAGCGCGAGGCGGGGGGGGGGGGGGGGGGGGGGGGTGCCAGGTGTCGTTCAGTTTTTATTCGACCACAGAAGGTTTGATTTAACGTGATCTCAGGACCTTCTGATCTACATTGCCCTTCAGAGAACAGAGCATCTCTGTGTTTTCTATCTTTTAACTTGGTGAAAGACATTTGAAGAACAAGTTCCTCTCAAATTGAAGCGTAGCATCGTAGCATCTCTCCAAACTGCTGTTGAAAAGGTAAATGAATAACACAGGATAAACATCACAGTGCACGAAAACCAAAAGTTGGGCCAGAAATACTAAAAAACGTCAATACCTGCTCGGAGCTGCTAATCAGTGTGTACACAGTGTGTACTTTTCTTTCAGTGTCATTTGTGCTGTAAAATATTTTCACACAAATGGGATCACAGATAAGAGACGTGTGAGTGAATGGATGAAGAGAGGAAGTCGTGTCTGAATGTCAGACTGGAGCAGACTGTCATTTGGTGAAGGACTGAGTCTTGGTCTGTCTTCGTACTGAAGTACAACTGAGAGGTTGATGAGTGGGAGCTTTCCCCAGCAATCTGTTCTTCACTCCACTCGATGAGTTGCTTGTTGATTGTTGAAGTTTTGCCACAGTACAGGAAGTTGTCAGAAAAACAGAAAAATTAGAAGTGTAAAAACCAAAAATGGAGAGAGGGAAAGAAGCTTCGCTCCCTGATCCTGGGGTTACTGTAAGTATCCGTCGAGATTAGAGATTATTTTTAATAATCTCTAATCTCATCCTACAACTTAATCCATAAAATCCATAAAGAACACTTTTATAATTGCCCACATCATGACCACTAGTGGCCACTAATCTGCTAAATGACATTTATGTAAATATTAATATATTGGACATACTGATATACTTATATATACATGTTTTCTAATTGAATTCTGAAAAATATTAAAAAAAAGGGTAACCTTTGTAAAATCGTTCCTCTATCGGCCTTTTGTTCCACTAAGTTAACTGCTAACGATAGCTACGCAACATCACGACCCTTATCATTACCATCGACCAAATATCTCCCACACGTTTCTACTTCATATTTGTAGGATTTTGTTTTCTTTTTGGGACGAAGCGATAAATAAAATTGACATCAAATTGGGTGGAGAGACTCGTCCTCTCCTCAGGCAAATCAGTTCAGTCCCTGATCCCTCCAGTGGAACTAATCAGTAGAAGATAATAGCTGTCATAGAGGACTGGGGACTTTGGTGAAACAGCGCAGTGTGTGTGTGTGTGTGTGTGCTCAATGGTCCGTGCTCACTGCAGATGACAAAGTTCATAAGAGACATACAAACAACACTTAGTGTGGGAGGGATGGATGGGGGAGGAAGGGGGAGTTGAGGGGATAATTGCACCCTGAATCAAACCGTTGGTCAATAACTGTCTGCAGTAAAAAAAAAAAAATTACCTGCATAACTTCTAAATGCTTTGATTTTTCAAGTAGTGCTTTGATACACGGCTGTAGTGCCCCCTTGTGTTGATAGAAAACTCTGGAAGGAAAATTCAACAAGTGGTTTATTTTAACACGTCGTATTTCTGTTTCATTAGTAGAAGATTCTCTCGACAGGGTTTGTTATTCCCCCGTTAGCTGTAATGTATGAAATCAGTCCACAGGCGTCAGTTTGAGCTGCTGAGCTACAGAACAAAGCTGTCCGGGTTCATACGTGAATAAATAGGAGCTCACACTGATATCTGACTAGACTTCAGCTGCTACACCTGGTTCACAATCGTGCCATCGATCAAAGGTCAACCTGCGATAACAAAGAGGTGAAGCAGGTCCACTGTTTTCAACGGGGGTGGGGGGAGGAGGGGGGGGCGGTAAAAACAAACAACTCTTCATATTCATGTATATTTATGTAACAGTTGATTTATGGGTCAAAGGTCTCCTGTAATCAGGTTCTAAATCGGGTCTCGGGTCTGATGACCTGGAGGACACGAGTCTCAGGGGAAATGAAAGCTCAAAGATAAGGTCTGAAGATGATGTCAAATTATTATCCCTGTGATGACATCAGACTTTAGAGGAGTTCGTTTTCTTGGTTTGAGCTGAGGTTAACATAAATATTAGCACAGTCAACTGACCTGAGTTAGTATTAACCTGTGCTTTAAATGTCTCTGTAATGTGTGATGTTTCTGTACTGTTTCCGTTTTAAATAGATGTGAAATAATTACGGGTTGCAGTGTAAGCATATGTAGTAGGCTTCTTACAGTACAGTAGGTTTTGCAGTGTAAACATATGTAGTAGGCTTCCGACGATGTGTTGTGGTACTTACTCCCTGTTTCCCTTTCTCTCTCTCTCTCGCTCTCTCTCTCCTCTTGGTCTATGGCGCCCCCTCCTGTAAACAGAAGACTTGCCCATAGGAATCTACTCTTAGAGTCTAACTGAGTGAAGTTGTTGTGAGTCTCACCGCAGCAGTAGTTCGTTGGTAAAGGTCCACTTCACCGACCGAACGACCTCTCTATCGACCTCTATCATCTAAACGATGTTTTTATTACATGGAAGCCAACATGGGAAAATTGAGGACTGTTTACACATTAAGTCTGACTTTAAACCAACATCTGCTTCGCATTCTGAAAGATTAAACAGGTGACGCCCGAAAAACACCAGGTGATTATTTAGAAACATCTACAGCAGAACATCACATTAGCAACCAATACTCACAAATAATATATATATGTATATATGTTTTAAATCACCTAATTCACCTAATATTTTTTCATTTAATACATGCTGACTTCTTCCTACCCTTAAATATTTATACGTATATTTCGGTGATACATTCTTAACTAATAAAACACTCACTTTTGTTATGTGGTGTTGATATGAGGTATATGTTGTTGAAAAAAATCAGATAATAGCGTACAGAAAAGAAGTGTAGTTTTAAAAATGTAGTGGAGTACACTGGTAAAAAGTGATATTCGCTCTGAAACATTTATTTGGTTAAATAAGGGTGACAATGTTAGTCATATTAGTTATTAAAGTTTATGTCTAATATTGTTTGGAAGTTAAAGTTCTGATAAATGACGTGGCTGCATTTATTTGAATAAAATACCGGCGGTATTATACAAAAGTGTTTAAACTTTTGTTATATTTTCTTTTAAGAAAAAAACATCTGAAAACTTTGGGTTTCCCCCGCTTGGATATACGTGTGAGCCACGCATGCGCAGTGTTGTTCCTGGCTGCCAGGGCGGTGATCTCTCTCTCGCTCTCTCTCTCACTCTCTCTCTCACACACACGTTCATTCTTTCTACACGTGTCTTTATCACTCTCTCTCTCTCTGCCTCGCTTTCTCTCTCTCTCTTTCTCTCAGGGAAAAACCCGAGCAGGAGGAAAGCAGCAGAAGGGGGAGGAGGTGGAGGACTCCTTCTTCCGATACAGCGACGGCGTCGGCATCAGGATATATTGGGGAAAATTAATTTTAAAAAAATTCCTTGCATCTAACCTCCCCGGTGCTGAGCAGCCGAGGGGAAAGAACACGGATGTGCCTCCGAAAGCGCAGCGGATACCGCCCTCCGGACCTTATTAATGCCAAGATTGTGAGTATCTGATCGGCTGCACTGACGAGCCTGAGGACGGGGAGGTGAGGGTGGGAGAGAGGAGGGGTGCGGAGGGGAGGAGGTGCTGCTTTCAGTTTAATTTCCCCTTCACCGGTCTCCAGTCGGCGGCAGGGCTTTTCCGCGCTCCGCGCTGTTGAGGAAAAGGTCGGTCTCCGTGATTCCTTCCCACCCCTCCCCTTCTGTCCCTCCTTCCTCACCCCTCCTCCCCTTTCGTCCCCTCTGCTCTCACCTTCTTGATTCCTCCTCGAGTGTATTCACAGTAGCCCCGTAATCAGCGCGGAGAAAGGGCTCGAAGGAGACGTCTTTCCTCCCCGTCATGATTTCACTTTTATTCCTCGTGTCTTTGCTACCTGTGTGTTTCAGAGCCATCTTTAAAACCAAGAGCGCTAACAAACCATGGCTGTATTTTTTTTAATTACTTAAGTTAAAGTTTTCCTTGTTCCTTTTAGAGTGTTTTATTCATAACACATCCTTCTATTAATTCGACTAGAATAAGGCGTAGGGTAAAAACCTGAAAATGCTCAAAATGACAATTTAACCCACGTTTTAACGACATAGTGTTGAGAAAACAGTCAGTCAGCTACAGCTCACAGCCAGTCTGCAGAGAAACAGCAAACGTGCTGGGCTGGTTTTAAGAAGTAGCTCGGTGTGGATACAAGTCCACGCAAAATTAGTGCACAAGGTCAAGTCAAAGGTTCAGAGATATGGTGTTAATATTTCAACAGGTGTCCGATTCCAATTACTCAAACATGCTAGGACGCGTCTCTAGGTGCATCTGAGCAGCTTTGACAAATGTTGTCATCGTTGTTTGGTCCAGGTTTTTCTACAACAAACTCAAGTGGAAATCTGTTTAAAAGATGTGGAGCTTTGTTCCGAAACTGAAACAGCATTTAAAAGGAAGTCCAAATTCAGCCCTGAGATGAGAAAAAAATAAGAGAAATTCATGTCTTTATATCACATTTGACATTTTCATTGTCCATATGTAAAAAAAAAAGGGAATTGATCATAGAGTAATAAGTGGTGTGAACGCGTAAGGACAGCTTGTGTGATCAACAGCTGGGTAGACTCATGGGAACTCTGGCCACATGGGACCATTGATGACACTCAACAACATCTCAACATCTACAGTGTTTATGGGTGGTTGTGACATTTGAGGTTGTTTCTCATTGTGAGGATCCTGTTTGGATGTAGCTTTCAGTCACATGTGGTGTTCAGTTGTCTTCAACCTCTGACTTTAAGACCCTTGATGAGTACCTTAATGGTACCTTCAAGACCGCGGACATCTCAGTGTAAGAAAAGTTCACTGACATTCTGACATCGGTGATGTTTACCAGGACTAGGCCTCAATGGACAAATAGACAAATCAGACACAGGCCGCTGTTGTTTTATTTCTGTTTTATCATTTGTTCTTTGATATCATTATTTGTCATGAGATTTCGTACTCTATAAGGAAAGACTACAGAGTCATAATTGATTCCGTTGGATAGTTATTTAACACTGACCTATTCATTTTGTTTTAGTTCATTTTTCTCCAGCTGTGTGTTTATTGGGTTTCCTAGACTGTGTCAGTGATTGTAATTTGAACACGCTGTCGTCATGTCATTAATAGACTGGTAAAAAAAAAGTGAATATTGTCAGACAAGATTCAGGCGTATACGATCATATTTTTATTATCTCATTACTAATCTACTAATTACGGCCCTAGACTAAAAGCCTCAAGAATCTTAAGCAAAAAGCTTGCTGAATTAGACTTGACTAAGGTGAAAATTGCTAGTGACCTTAATGAAAGTACTCTCTGATGGATGCAGCCCATATCTTATAACGATAAGTGGAAGCAAAATGGGCAATATATATTTATTGAAACAGACGAGCATCTGTTTTAACACCAAGACCATGAGGCCTTCATTGGCTTGTCAACAGTATCCCAGTTTTCCCGAGTTTATAGTGACCTTGCTGGACTATAAACACTGTTGATACGTAAACTGACACCATGAGGTCCATGGTGCACTTGGAGCACATGAATTAAGTGATAGTCCAATGTTAGACCTTAGCATATGTATATGGCAAGTCTGGTGGCGAGAAAATGGTTATTTTGTTGGGATGTCTTTGGTTGTGGTAGAGTCTGTGACCATATAAGGAGAAAGCACCACTACGACACACCAAAAGCAGAAATGAATGTGATTGCAGTCGAGTTTCCGTCACCTAACATGATAAAATATGAGACAATTAGCTACTTTTTGTATTTTTCACAATAGTTCATTTGGTTGTAAATACCTGTCCGTGAGTCATACAGTACTGGGCAGCATTGGGTAAAGGTATTGCAAAGGAAAGCACTTTTGAAATAAATATTTTTTCGACCTTTAAGTATTTGAACATTTTTCTGTTGGATTCAGCTGTTGTCTTGGGTATTTTTATCGGTTGTCTACATAAATGAAGCTCCAGGCTGACTGAACAACTTCAAACATGTTAAATGACCTACACATAGGTTTCAGACTTCCATAGTCCTCCTCTATATGATCTTCTCTTTTTCAGGGAATTTCCTTTTAAGGCAGTGAACATTTTTTTCCACATCACTGACTCCAGGATCAACAATATCAGATGTCAAAGTTTACGCCTGTGACTAATTTCATGGTCCGAACTCTGTGAATGAAGCAGCATCGTGGCATAGTTTAAAACGATTCTGTGCTTCAAGGTCCGAACTCTGTGAATGAAGCAGCATTGTGGCATAGTTTAAAACGATTCTGTGTGGAGTGAAATGTTAGAAGAGTAAAAAACAGTTGCCCAAAAACTTTGCTGGAGACAAACAGGATTCAGTAGACAAATGGTTGTGGACATGGATTGTTAAGAAATATTTTTCTGGATCATTAGGGGGATAAGCCAGGAGAAAAGTCAGTTGTTATTTTGGTTTAAGTGGCTAAATTAAATGGGTATTGCACAAACAGAGCATGTTTTAAATATATATACATATATATTAGTTTTGTATTTGTCACATCAGCACAGTCATGCTGCATTGACAGAGAGGTGATATACATGATCATGCACCCTTTGAATCTGGGAAAACAATGAAACAGTTAAAGCCGATCATGAAGTGTAAAAAGTCGGTCGAGTGCAGAGACATCTCAGCATCAGTGGATAATCAGACCTCAGACACTGAACACATGATGTGTATGAAACCAGTCTTCCTGCCCGACTAAAGCACTGACCTTATATCTTTATAAACCGATGATTGTTGTCTACAAATGTTACTACAGACCGAGACAGGAGGATAAGGATAAGGATGTGTGTTTGTAAAACGCTGTAATTTCTTAGTGACAAAATCTGCGTCTATACATTTCACCACTCTGTAAATTCCTTTTCGTTTCCTGCCAGTTGACGCCCGTCACTTCCGAGGTCTTTCTTCATTGTGACTGTTACTTATTTCCTCTTTCTTTATAAACATCAGTTTTTCGCCCAAACTCTCTATGTCTGTCTCCATCTTTGTCTGTCCTGAATTGGTCCTCGTTGTGTTTGGACAAGTGCTCGGCTAATGTTGGAGCACTCACATGACACTTGTGGTTTTGTTTATCCACATCACATATTTGAGGTTATTCAATGGGATATAAATGGATTGCATTAGAACGTTGCAGTTTTTTCACGGCCCGCAAACCATTTAATTCTAAATATAACGTCAACTCAACTCACCACAGAGTTTTGAGATAAAATCGAGATATTTTTGGATAAACTGTAGAGCATGTGAACTCAAGCTGTGGTGTATTAAATACTTAAACTTCAAAACGTTCAATATTCATGGCTGAATTTGTAATTTCTTTGCAATTTATTTGAATTATGAAAAACAAATTGTTTTTTAACCCTGCATTTAGCATTCAAAAAATTCTAGTAATAGACTACTTGATTTATAAAAGTATAACTTTACTTTGCGATCTATCCATCCATCAAAATATCAATTCACATCTAATTCACATGTTTCAGGATTGCATTGGGTAAATTCATTGGGTTCCTTTTTGGCACACTGTGTCCTCCACTTTATCTAGCTTTCTGGGAATGTAAAGTAAAGTAAACATTAATTCTTTTCCCTTGTTGTCCATTCTAAAAAACACACAAATCTCCTAGTTCCAGATTGCTCAGAGTGTTGTAATCCCAGGAGATACGTCTCACATCCCAACCAAAATTAGCCCTTCTCTTTTACCAAAAATAACTCTGCATCATTTCATTAGCTTTCTTTAACAAAACTAAATGGCTTGATGAGCAACAACCTTGCTGCTAATCACTGTCTCATGTTTTCAATGTGGAATTCGAGAGCCTTGGTTGGGCAGGATTCCGAAGAAAGTAGGAGGTACATCACAGTAGAAAAGTCATCCAAATTCTGCATGTTAACTTAAATAAGTCTTTGAAGAAAGTCAAAGGTTATAACATTGTGGGAATTGTATTGATTCTTTTGTGTTAAACTCAATGTGCATTATAATGTTGAGTTTAACCAAGATCCAGTTACAGTTTATGGAAAATGTATGTAAGTCTATGCCTTATTAGGATTTAAATTAGAGAATTAGAATCAAGTTTATTTTAAGTCAGCCGTACGAGCTGGATTCACTGGCCTTAGGTTTGTCGTGTAATTTAACCTATTCATGAAACTTGAGCAGTGGGCAGCACTTCACAGGCCTCAGAGGTGGATGTTTTTTTGGAGCTTTACGCTGTAAAGGCCTGGGCTGGATTTAGTCTAAGTGTTATTTTTGCCTCCGATTAGCTGCGCAGTTGTCTATCTGACATACAATCAGACATTTAGATTTTTTTTGCTGATATGCTCTAACTTTCCCATTTGGCTGATTTACTGTGACTTTCACCATAATTCTTTTCACAGTTTTTATGGGTATGAGAGTTGAATGTGTACTAGAGCAATGTTTCTCAAAGACTGGGTCGCGACCCTCAGGTGGGTCGCAAGAGGGGTTTTTTTTGGGGTCGTCTCGCATCATGTTTCCCAGGAGTTTACGAATAATGTCTGTTGATTTGGGTCATGAAGGACAGAAAAAAAGTTTGGGAAACACTGTATTAGAGTTATGATATTTGTTATTCCTGAATTATTCTAGAAACACTGTACCAGAAAAAGTACTCATTATGGCCTTTTTCTCTTTTCATGTGTATGTGTATGTGTGTGTGTGTGTGTATGTGTGTGTATTGGTACGTGTGTGTTTTGTCACATATTGTCTTCATACCTACTACCACTGGGATTTATTTTGTTTGCATTTAATGGGCATTATAAACTCTGTGTTTGTGTTTTCGTCTGTGCATCGTGTCGTTGGTGCGTTGCTGCATGGGATGTGTGACATTGATGGGCTGCATCTGTGCTTTTCTTGTATTCTTCCGTGGGACATTTCTGAGAAACTACATATTAACACCAACACTCATGCATCCCACATTTTGTACGTGTGGTTGTGTGTGTGTGTGTGTGTGTGTGTGTGTATCTATGTCTGTGTGTGTGTGTGAAATACTGAAGCAGAGGTCCGAGGCAGAAGATGGGATGACATGCATGTGTCCGACCTGCTAACATCACTGAAGAATCCTGCACTAACTGACTGCCCACCCTCACGACATGACGGATGTACTGGTAAATTCACTGTAGTTTTATTACATGTTACTTGTTCTTTTTATCCCTACCTTAGCTTTGGCTAACCAGCATGATGGAGACTTTAAATACAAATGACATATAAGGATGAAGGGTCAACAATAGGGGTCACCAACGTGGTGACCGGGTGCACCAGGTAGCCCAATGACATATAAGGATGAAGGGTCAACAGCAGGGGTCACCAACGTGGTGCACCAGGTGGCCTCCATGGACTACCCTGGTATTACATTGGTCAGGAAGTCTGTATCAAACAAGTTGCTCTTCATATTACTGAGTAGCCTTAAAGGAGCTTCAGCTCCCTGGTCTACAGAAAAACGGTGGTATAGCCCACATTGCCTGGTCCACTTTCAAGGTAGGCAAGGTAGGCCATGTACACTGTTAAGCCCAATCCCACTTAAGAAGAAAGTTATCAAATTATCTTAAAAACGTAATAAACAAGTAAATGTCCTGTTGTTTATTAAAGATGCACCAATTGCAGTCTGTTGGTAAGTTTGACTTTCTGATACTGCCTTCAATTAACAGCGTGTACAAAAAGGTAGCATCTGCAGTTCAAAATAAAGTGAGTAGAATGAGGCAGTAAATGAACACTGGCTCATGTGCCGCCAACTTTCTGCCAAATAAAAGCCACAGAGTGGTGAATCTCGTTGTGTACAGTGTCCCGCGGTTAACCTACTGTTACATGTATTACTAATAGCGAGCTTGGAGTTTTCTCGGCTCACCGTATAGTACTTACAAGCTATTGACATGTTCGCTTCAGCTTGTGAGTGTGAGCTTCCTCACCTGTTCTCCACATGCTTGAGGTAAACGTTCGACTGCCATATCGGAAAAAAAAAAAACAACTGCTGGCCCGTCATGCTGATAATTGGCCGATTCTGATCACTGGATGGTGGATTGATGCTTCTTTACTGTTTATGGTCATTTTGGTTCAGTTTGTGGGTGGTTGGTGTGTGTGTGGAAAACAGATTCCAGTTTTCAGGTGTACTTACACTTACTTCATAGTAATTTCAGACGTTGCCCCCTACTGGTTACTACTTCATTTCATCAGCGCCAGAGGCACATGTATGTAGTTGCTTTTGGACCGGTCATGTAGTAACAGGAAAGTGCCCCTCCCAAGCTGTTGCTGAAATGTCTGACATACCTCCCGGACTGTCATTTAACTTTGAACTCTGAGACCCAAACCACAAACACAAGAAGCACAGGAGATTCACTAACCCTGTCTCACGGATGTCGATATTTAGGCCCTGAAAACCACACTCGGGCCAAATGCACCTTGATGTACGTTGATGTACGTTGATGTACGTTGATGTACGTTGACAACACGGACCACGTGATGTCATCATGTAATCTACTTCTTTCAGTTCTCCGTACAGCTAGCCTCTATTTTGAAAAACTGCCGTTTACATCAAAGAACAGGCAGAAACACAAAGCACCGTTGTTGATGGTTATCACTGTCTTCTGCCAGTTGGACCGGAGGGATGAAGGAGTCGACTTTAAAAGTTTTGGATTTGTCTGAAAGAGAGAGAGAGAAAGAGAGAGAGAGCCTTTGAAAATTCTGAACTGGGCTTCAGTTGTGTCCATGTTGAGAGGAAGTAAAAATAAAAGAAGTTAAAATACTGGTTTGTTGCAGCTTTTCCCTTAAAGCCATATAACCATGAATAGAAGCAAACAGTCATGATGGCAAGACTGAGTATGTGTGTGTGTGTGTGTGTGTGTGTCTTGTTATTTTTCTTACTTCTGAGGACATTTTTTTCTTCCCATTATGAGAATGGCATTCCTTTACGGGGTATGTTTTGTGTGTCGTAACTTAGTTCAGGGTAAAGATTACAATTGGGATTAAATTAGGGATATAATCTGACTAAAGACTGCAAAAGAACTGAGGACAACAATGTGTATATGAGCAGTCCTCACAAAACCCAAAAGCCCGTTTGTGTGTGTGAGTGAGTGAGGACACCAGGTCTGATTCATCAAGTTTAGGAAAAAACGAAAAAGCTGCGTGTTTCACAATACTTCTTACACTGTTTCCTGCCCCCCCCTCCTCCCCCCCGTCCTCACCCCCCACCCATCATCTGTTCCTGTTGTACTGGAGCTGCCTGTCATCTTTCTTTCTCCTTCACATTTTTGAAGGTGTATTAGAAGCTGTTACTGAAAGAAGGACCGGTTTGTTCTTTGGTGAGGTCGTCTTTCGTTCTTCTTCTACTGAGTCGTCACTTCTTGGGTGAGCTTCACTTCTCTACGAACTCTTAGTGACCAGGGTTGGGTTATTTCACCCATTCGTAGAGGTTTTAGCTTTTTTTTTCCTGTGGAGTCAGCAGCAGTGTTAAGGACTGAAACCTTAGTAAAAGCAGCGTATCTACCAACCTGAACTTAGACAGATTCCTTCAGATCGAGTTGATTTCGTGTGCCTTTTCTGATGAAACTCTTTTAAATCCTGTTAGTTGAACTTGAAATAGCACTGTCATCAAGCTTTTTCTCTCAGTTCCTAAAAACCCGACTTCTCTGTGGACCTGAAATTTTGCTTGTTTTAGCTGCTTAACCATGAAAGAAGACTTCATCTGTGATGTTGTATGGTTTGTTATGATATTAATCCAACGGTCTACAGCAGCCTTTTTGAAACTGAAAGCTACTTCAAGGTTACTCAGTAATATGAAGAGCGACTTTGTTTGTTTGATACAGACCTCCTGAACAATGCGGTGATGTATTAAGTTCTGGGCCATACAATAGTAGACCCATTTGAATATCATTTGCAAGTGTAACTGATTCAAAGAGCACAATAACAGTACAGTTTTTGACCCTCTTGACTAGTTGACTAGTTGTATTTTAAGAACATAGCCTGTGGGCACCTTAGATAGTCCACGGGGGCCACCAGGTGCCTGAAATCAAAGATAAGTCATGTATGCTATTGGTCTGGCCATGGCACAACCATACGATCATACAATCCATCATTTTTCATCGTCTGACCAGAACAGGCAGACTTAAAGTA
>NC_024316.1:13831931-13841931 GCF_000523025.1 Cynoglossus semilaevis | reverse complement strand
GAAATATAATGATCATCTAGTGTTAATTTAATCCCCATTGATTTACTCCGTGTGAAAGCTGGGCCAGTTTAGTTGAATACTACGTTGATATACTTGCAGGAATTGAAGAAAGACACAAAAAGATCTGTTCGATTCCTCCCTCTTCCCTCAGCGATGCTGTCAGATGTTGGATGGTAATATTTGTGAATATATATACTGTACTATACCATTGCATTCAGAATGCTAAGGTGACATACTTAACATACTTAACACCAACTTGAAATGCTGCCCGCTAATGCTAGTCCTAGATGGAAATGTATGTCACGAAAGGTGTTTGTCGGAAAAAAAGACTGGAGGAAAAAACGCATGGAAATTATGAGTGATCCATTTTTCTGTAGCTTATTTTAAACATTGTTACTGCGGCTTGTCTGGACTTTATTTGTCACGCTCCTTTTCTCCAAACGATGACCGCAACGATTGGAGGAACTGTACTTCACATTCAACTTCTGCTTCTCAGTCTGGGATTAGAAATAGTTTTCTTTGGATATACAGACGAATTCTTACCAAAAAAGTCTGAGACAACAGTTTAGTTCTTAATTTACTTTGAACTTTTTCTGATTCGAGTTTAGTTCTTAAGTTACTTTGAACTTATTAGTTTTGTCACAGTGAGTCTTAACCCGACTGATGGGATGTTCAGTGATGTTGTTTCAAAGAGGCATAGGAGGAAGCAGCATTTGGGCTTTGTCACGATTAAAATATCTGCCCAGTGATGGAGCTGTGACAATGCGGCAGTGAACTATTGTTGTGTTTGTCGGTCAGTGTTTGTGTCACTAACGATATCTGTTTTGAACCGCTTAAATCCGCCGAAACACTTTTGCGTTTGGTCAGAAACTCACAAGCATCGAATCAGACACCTTCTTTTGTGGGAACTCGGCTTTTTGCAAATAAACACAAACACACGTCCACGGTGACACCGAGTCTTTATTCACTGACGAACATAGCGATGCAGAAATCTGATACGTCTCTGTTGTAAAAACCTGTGTGCGGGTGAGGTGAGGTAATGAAGGGGAGTTCTCCTCCGCTCTGACGTGGTAGGTAAACACTGATATTAATACTCGGCGTCTTTCATGAAGCCTGAATGTGCTGTGTGTCGACGCAGTGGCTCAATGTCAGTGCTGGTCCTGTGGGCAACACATTAACGGGACATTGAGTGGCACCTTCACCGTTAGAAGATTCCGGAATTTGTTTAAGTTGTTGATGGAAAAGTAGTTTGTATTATGGATCATTGCTTTTGCTGCTTTTCAGAAAGCTGGGATTTTTCAACAAATTCCTCTTGACAAAGTCGAACATATATTGAAAAAAAGCCTAGCCTTTTTGGATTGTTTTTGAAGAAACTGGAGATACTGAAATCCAGCAGGAAAAAAAAGTTTACTTTCTTGGTGAAACACAGCTATCCAGCTATCTGAGCTAGCCAGCTAGCTACCCAATTTCTTCAGTAATATTTTTGACTTTGGCGTTCCAGTGCACATCTCCTTGTCGGAGGTCTGGAAATTCCCAGTATTCAGGAATGTACCTTCACGATAGGGTTAAAAATAAGCATCGGTTGATGACTTTGCTACTTTTATCTGAATTTTGAAAGAAATTTTGCCCGCCAAAAAGCAATGCTCTAGAAAAGTGTGCTCTTCAAAGGCTGTTGGTCGGACTGCATTCAAACCACCGTGTTATTTTGACGAACTAAACTTTGATGGCAAAGACCCTCATGTTATGGAACATTTTCATGACAAAAATCTCAGGTCTGTGATGTGACGCCAGCTCTGAACACCGGCAACGTTTTTGGAAGGGACGAAGCAGCGCAGTCATCCCTGGTTTCTAAGTTCTTGGTGTAGAAGTGTAGAGGAACCTATGTCTGTGTGTATGTGTGATTGTCTTTGTGTGCGTTTGTGTGATCACAGCTCAATCACATGATGCATCACATTGCCTGCTCTGTCTCCGTAGCTGATCTCTTTCACTTCCTCTATTCTACACAATCCTCCTCCAGCTTTCCAAACCTCCAAATACCCCAGTATAATAATGAAGACGTTTTCTTTGAAACAGATTTTTATTTTATTTTATTTGTACTCACTTTTATTCCTAAATTTTGTATCTTCGTGTATTTTGAGATACATTATCATCTTCTCCATTTTTATTTTCCATCTCATCTTATTTCACACTAATATTAATACATTTAAAGCTATTGAAAGCAGTAATTTATCATCTAGAATCCAGCAGTCATCCAGTCTCTGGAGACTGGACTGTAGGTCTTTCACCATGAACTTGTTATCCTTCATCTGCTGTAAAGACAACACACCACCACCATCACATGTGACTTCCATGTTAACTGTGCCTGTCTCGTTGTGATTACTGTAAACAAATGCGATCACGTGAAGTCAATTCTTAGCCTCCGTCTCTGGCTGCGATGTTGTTGAAGCTCACGTTTCACCACACGGTTCTTTGTAGCTGAACATATTGTTTTGGACTTTCTAATCATAGTGGGGTTTTTTAACTGCAGATTTTTGTTTTGGACTTTCTAATCATAGTGGGTTTTTTTAACTGCAGATTTATGATATCAGATCATTCAGCTATTTATAACGGGACTGAGAATAAGCAGCATCGCACATCCATTATTCCAGTGGTCATGTGTACGACTGACGTGTTTGTTGTTGTTGTCGATGTCAGTCAGTGTTTACTGCTGTGAGTTTTTGATATTTTACCAAAGTCTACTCATAATAATTAATGCATCAACATCACTAATTTTATGTTAGGCATTTAAATTTTAACACACATTTTTGGATATATATATATATATATATATATATATAAATGTCTATTTTAGGTTTTTTTTGTGGTCACTTTTATAAAAGTCACAATTATAAAAGACTTCAAATACTTCTAAAGAACTCACAGGATACTTGTCTCCGTGCAGTACACAGGTCCCATCCCCACTGAGCGTGGGGGCGAGCTGGCCATGGGGAGAGGTCGCAGCGAGACCTCAGCACTGAGTGGGATAGGAGGGCGGAGGGATATGACCACTACCCAGAATTCCCAGCGACCCAATGCCTGCTGCTTCTGCTGGTGCTGCTGTTGCAGCTGCTCATGGTACAATATGGTATAATTTTGTATAGTATAGTATAATATAGTACAGTATGGTTTATAGTTCAGACTTTGATTATTTGTCAATCTGAGGTCTGTATGTGTGTGTGTGTGAGAGAGAGAGAGAGAGAGAGGGTGTGTTTTGGTGTGAAGGCCGTTTTATCATGTCAGTCTCACTGTCAGGAATGAAGAGGAGAGACGGAGGCGGCGCAGGAAGAAGCAAATAGCACAGGACAACAACAAAATGGAGACCATTCCAAACTCTGAACCTTGGTGAGTCGTCAGACCTCAGTCACTCTGGTCAGTGGAGGATGAGGTGTATGACACAGCACCACCTCACCCCGCATGTATATAACCACACAAACCATAACGAAGAAGAAAATAATGAATTCTCAGCAGAGGAGCGTTAGTGACGGCAGATAAAGACGACCTGTCCACTCTGCTCTCTGCAGCACCAAAGCCTCAGTGGAGGAGATGAGGCTGTGGTCTCAGTCCTTTGACAAGCTGATGAGGAACCCAGCCGGTCGGAACGTCTTCCGAGAGTTCCTGCGAACGGAGTACAGCGAGGAGAACATGCTGTTCTGGTTGGCCTGTGAGGACCTCAAACAGGAGATCAACAAGAGTGCCGTGGAGGAGAAAGCACGCTCCATATACGAGGACTACATTTCTATACTGTCACCAAAAGAGGTAGGCGGCCGCTCCGGCCTTCTCCCATGAACCCTACTTTTATTTGTATTATTTTGTGATAATAAATCCCTGACTTTTAGTGATATAATGCCACTGCACTGCAGTTTGTCAACCAGAACTGTAAATCTCTGCAGGGACTTTTGGTGTGGTTTCCATTGATTCAACAGGTTTGCTTCACTGTTCAGGTTCCTGGTGTTGGTTGAACTTCACACCAGGATTTTTGACGATTACACACACGGTGCACACTCCCGTCACAGGGAACTACGATGTTTTGAAATTGATACCAACAAACTCAGCTTGGGATTTCTTCATTGTTCTTGCTTCATTACTTCCCCTAACTCCCCCCCCCCCGGGGGGTGTCACCCCTTCCCTTTTTTGGGCCATGACATTAGCGCTGCTCATGATAATTCTTTTATTAAGAATATTACAAAGAATATTATTAAGAAGATAACAAATTATCCCGTGGCGTTTACTGTATGTAATTATGGACAATGATTTCAGCCCCAAATCGTTCAACTTAACTTCGTCGATGTGTTGTAAACAGGGACACTGTCGCCTCGGCATCGGCAGATACTCCAAGTTGCCGTGTCGGTGTTGGACTTGAAAACGTTGTGTCCTCAGCAGTTTGGTAAAATAAAACCCATTAGCTCATAACTCCATGAAGAAGGGTTGGATGTTTTTACCAGCACCACCCTCAACTACGGAGCGAGGGGGAGAGAGAGAGAGAGAGAGAGAGAGAGGGGAGAACAAGGGAGGGCAGTGCATCAAGGTCAGACACAGGCAGAAACAGACGGTCGGGAATGTGTCCCGCACCCCCCTCCACTCAGCTTGAAGGTGACGAGTGCAGCAATTTTTAGCTTCATTGTAGGAAACACACGCAGGAAAACAACTGTACATGGGACGTGAGCACAAATGTACAGGAGAGAGAGAAGGAGAGAGAGAGCGAGAGAGAGAGAGAGAGGGGCAGAGAGGGGAGGAAGAAGGGGGGAAAGAGAGAGAGAGAGAGAGCGAGAGAGCCTGACAAGCCTCCAGCATTATGATAAATAAAGAGAGCCCTGTTTAGAGCCTCCTCATACTCACACTGAGTTATAAATAGCAGTTGAACAGCAGACAAGGCTGATGTGTGTGTGTGTGTGTGTGTGTGCGGAGGGGGGGGGAGGCGGGGGGGGGGGTTAATAAGAACAAATAGAAAACATAGAATGAACCTTGTCCTATAAATATCTGCTGGATGAGTGTGTGTGTGTGTGTGTGTGTGTGTGTGTGATGGTTCCTCAGTCTCGAAGACCATTCCCTAAAAATGCAATTGAAAATGAATGATTTTTTTTTTCAGTGAAATCAATGTATATTTTTTTACATTTTTTTTTTTCAAATTATTATTATTTGAAAATGTAAAATGTTTACACTTACAACAACTATTATCGTCTGTCTACGGTTGTTGTTTTGTTGAAAACATTTTTTTAAATGTTCGTTCAGTTTTGGAGCAAGAAAAAAAGCCAGATGGCGCTAGAACTAGACGTCCTTTTTATGTAATGAAAGTGTACATGAAATATAATGATCTATTAGTTTGAATTTAACTCACATTTTCTCACTCCTGTTTAGTGGAACACCACTCTGATGTGTTGACAGGAATTGAAGAAAGACAAACGTGAAGATCTTCAACAGCTCTGAGCCTTTTTCTTAGTTTTTGAAGCCATCTGCTGCCACCTTGTGGAAGAACATTTAATTGTCCTTCCCGTCACTGTCGCATAGAGGAACAAAAGAACAACATTTTTTAATTGTTCGTTCAGTTTTGAAGCATGAAAAAAGCCAGATGGCGCTAGAACTTCATCTGTGACAGAAGCGTCAATCTTTTTATTATAAATGAAAAAATACAGAAAGTCCTGGATTTTCGATGTCCTTTCTAACCTCAGCTCATTTCCCTGCAGGTGAGTCTGGACGCCCGGGTCCGTGAGGTGATCAACAGGAAGATGCAGGAACCGACGCCTCACACGTTTGAAGACGCCCAGCTGCAGATCTACACGCTGATGCACAGGGACTCCTACCCACGTTTCATCTCCTCCGGCATTTACAAGTCACTCGTCCACGGCGGATCACACTCCTCCTCTGAATTCTAGTCCTCGCTCTTCGTCCTGTTGTTTTCCTGATTCCACACTTCGTTCAAGGCCTGGTCCAAAACATTTCCAAACCTCAGTTCAATTTTTTTTTACTACACTTATAATCTTTCCAGGTACCAAGTATTTGTTTGGTTGATTTTTCATCTGAAACCTCAGATACTTTTCTTTTTTGTGTGTCTTGTCACACTTTTTTTTTTTGTGATTAAGTTTAAAAACTTTATTAAATTTACGTTGTATTTCTGTGGCCCGGCAGAACTTTTCATGTTAACAAGGGCATTAATTCGACACTGTATTTGAAATGTAACAACCTCCAGTATGGTTTAAAACCTGTGTGAACCTCCAGTATCCGCCAGGCTGTGTTTAAAAAGATATTTGATATTTTTTAACTTTTTTTTTTAACTTTCTTTCAAGCTAAGAGTTCCTTCTGCTCTCTGTTGCTTTCACTCTGTGTTTGTCAGACTTTTTTTCACATTTTCACCCTTTTTCACCTCATCGTCGACTGGTGAACGGACACTGAAGTGATGCTGGATATCAGAAGTATTTTTCTTCATCTGCTGTTACACGGAGATGAACTTTTTACTTTGGGAGAATTTAATACATTTCAGCCGGGAGACAAAAAAACCAATCTACTGTGCCATGGATTTTTAAAGAGTTTTTACCACGATGCTCCTCCCATCACGACTGTCCAATCACATTTGAGATCGGACTAAGATCCCCCCCCTACGCCGCCCCTTGTTCTCCTTCCTTCAGTTGCCTCTACTGTAATTTGGTCCTGACACAAGTCTAAATGAAACAGCGGGAGTTCAATCCTGCTGCTTTTCATTTGTTCAACTGGAAAAAAAAACGGGATGTCCACTTTACAGACAGATTTTTTTTTTCATTTCACTCCATTTGTTGGACAAATCATTTACATTCTTGTGCTAAACACGGACGAACGGATGGATCTGAGTTCATCTTGACTACTGATTTACAAACAGACACGTATTTTGGAGAGAAAACTGTAAATGGAAAGATTTCATTTTTTTTTTTTTTTTTTTTACGTTTCCTTATTTGTACGATCCTCCCGTTCTCTCCCATTCCTGAATTTTTTGCAAAATGTGGAGGATTCCTCTGAGGCTGTACTGACCCCGACCCTGAGCAACATCACAGACGCTGCAATAAAACACTGGAGGAAAAAGAAATTCTACATTTACATGCACACATTCACATGCTTTGTGTCACTATACTTGGGACCTGGGAAGTTCTGGTTAGGATTTTTTATCTAAACCAAAATCCAAAATCGATCCTTTGGGCTGGTGTAGTGTTGTAATGTGTAGTGTAAGTATTTAATATATTTGTCGGAATATAAAAAAATAGATTAACAAAAAAAGTGAATTGATTTTTTTTTTTTTATGTCAGGGATCCCCAGCCATCAGGCCAGGGACCAGTGGATTATTAGGTACTGGGCCATGATTTTAATATAGATTTTTTTTTTTTTATGTACGTCTGCATGGTATTTTATTTAAAAAAACATAACAAAACATTTTTTTTTTTTAATGTACGTCTGCATGGTATTTTATTTTAAAAAACATAAAACAAACAATCACTTCCTTAGGTTGTTGTATATGAATAAGGATGTACATTTTATATCTGGTGCAAAAAAAGGCTGTGGACCACTGCTTTATACCACCAGGTTATGTATATAATTGTTATATCCAAAAACAATGACACTGTTGAGAGTCCAATTAACTTAGTAAAAACCTAAAAACACTGTTTGTTCATTTTAAACTGGGTCTAACAAGTATAGTTATACAAACACACACACACACACACACACCCCTGGGGTGGCCTACCTGGGCACTGCTGCTGCTGCTGCTGACCTCTGCCTCTGTGACCTCTCACCTTTGACCTGACCACTGTCCGTTGCCCTCTCAGACGCCTGCTCCTGATTGGCAGCAGAAAGCTGATTTGTGGTTGGTCAATTCAGGAATGGGCGGAAATCCAGGTGCAAAAAAATAAAAAAATATATAAATATATATATATATGTATAAGAAGGAGATGGTTATTGTTTGAGGTGGGATGCCTACACCCTGTGCTTCATGGGAAATGTAGTTTAAGAAGAAACAAACATGTTTTTAGACATTTTTAAAAAAACAAAGTGAGATGCCTAGGCCTCCTCCAGACTAGTCACTCAGAACGCATTTATCTTAGTATTGTTAATGTTATTTATTTTGTATTTTGTTAAAACTGTGATTTCAATTGTACATATATAAACAGAAACCTTGAACATCCAAAAATAAGAAATTTGGAGTGATTTTTTTTGTTGTCATTGCACTTTGTAAATATATATACTGTGGAGTGATTTTTTTTGTTGTCATTGCATCTCAACAGGCACTTTGTAAATATATATATATATTCAAATGAATTTTATGTAATGAAAGTGTACACAATGAAAGTTGATGATCTGTTAGTTTGAATTAACTCACATTTTCTCGCTCCTGTTTAGTGGAACACCACGCTGATGTTTTGACAGGAATTGAAGAAAGACAGACGCGAAGATTCTTCAACAGCTGTGAGCCTTTTTCTTACTTTTATAAGCCATCTGCTGCCACCTTGTGGAAGAATATTTAATTGTCCTGCCTGTCACTGTTGCATAGAGGAACAAAGAAATGTTTTGCAATAGATCGTTTGGATACTTTTCGGTACGCCTGATGATCTCACGTGCAGGATTGGGTTGGTTGTTCACTCTTGACTGGCCGTAGGTGTGAATATCAGTGTGAACGGTTGTTGTGTACATAGTGATTTTCTATATTTATGATCCCGCAGTGAACTAAGGAACTGTCTAAGGTGTGACCCCGCCCTCCTCTGATGACGGCTGGGATTGGCTCCAGCGCTCCAGGTGAAGTTATTATTTATAACAATTATTGTCAGTTGTATAATATGGTTGTATGACACGGAACAGTCCCAGACCTGTTGGAGCATAAAGAGACGACGGCGTAAAACAAACATGGTTGAATCGGACACTCCTTTGTTAGCACACGCTACTGTTCACACAGACGCTAACGTTTGGATCAGTTAACGTGTCCACAGAACCCAAGACTTTTACACCTGCCCTTCCACAACCTGTTCGATTGTCCTCCAATCAAACCAGACCCTGTGTCTCAGCAGGGTCGGTGGTAAACCAGTTTAATCCTGCAGGAAGTAGGTGTGTGTTTGAGGAGGAAGAGGAAGACGTTTGTTTAACTTGGCTCTCCCCTGTGTGTGTGTGTGTGTGTGTGTGTGTGTGTGTGTGTGTGTGTTGGCTGGCAGCTTCATTGACCTGCTACTGCTCCTCCCACAGACTGTGTAAATACAAAGACATAAAAAGTGTCAAGGCGACTCCCGGGACGCAGCACACACCTTTTCAAGTGGACACACCCACGACTGTGACAAAGGTGTGATGTAGGTCAACGACGGCGACCGCCGTGTCTGGGTGTCCACGCCGCGCTGTCGTCCTTCCACACAAAGACGATTGAAACTTTTATCTAAACCCACTCTTCACTCGTTGACTTTCCCGCTCTCTCGCCTTCTTTTCATTCTTCGTCCTCTTCATGATTCATGCATTAGGGCCAAAGTGGGCGGAGCTTTGTCTCTTTAAGACCAATTTATCATAAACTATCTCTGTATGTGGTGGCTGCACCTTGAGACACATGCCCTGTGTCGGGGCAGTTAGTTCTGCCTTAAAGCCACATCCCATGTTTGCTGGTTTGATGCCAGGTCTTGGAATAAGAAGTGTGTAAGTTTTGCCTGGTGTTTTCAGTCCAGTCCTGACACAGACAGGGGTTTTTTTGGTCATATTTAGACAGGGTTGATTCATCGCTCCCCTGTGATTAGTCAGATTCAAAATGTTATTAAACTGTTTGACAATTCTATTTAATAATTGTTTGTTTCTGGATGTGGCCCAACAGTGGACAGCTGGAGAGTCTGGGGTGTGACCCCGCCCTCTACTGATGAACGCTGGGATTGGCTACAAAGATGAGTGTAGTATCCCTTCTTCTGCGACTGTCACTGAGACTAAAAAGACAAAATGTCCTCCACCAAAAAAAAAAAAAAAATAAAAAAAGGACGGCCTT
>NC_024316.1:13821777-13831803 GCF_000523025.1 Cynoglossus semilaevis | reverse complement strand
GGAGAGAGAGAGAGATGTGTGTATCTTTTGTCTCTCCCGTGTGTGTGTGTGTGTGTGTGTGTGTGTGTGTGTGTGTGTGTGTGTGTGTGTGTTGGCTGGCAGCTTCATTGACCTGCTACTGCTCCTCCCACAGACTGTGTAAATACAAAGACATAAAAAGTGTCAAGGCGACTCCCGGGACGCAGCACACACCTTTTCAAGTGGACACACCCACGACTGTGACAAAGGTGTGATGTAGGTCAACGACGGCGACCGCCGTGTTTGGGTGTCCACGCCGCGCTGTCGTCCTTCCACACAAAGACGATTGAAACTTTTATCTAAACCCACTCTTCACTCGTTGACTTTCCCGCTCTCTCGCCTTCTTTTCATTCTTCGTCCTCTTCATGATTCATGCATTAGGGCCAAAGTGGGCGGAGCTTTGTCTCTTTAAGACCAATTTATCATAAACTATCTCTGTATTTGGTGGCTGCACCTTGAGACACATGCCCTGTGTCGGGGCAGTTAGTTCTGCCTTAAAGCCACATCCCATGTTTGCTGGTTCGATGCCAGGTCTTGGAATAAGAAGTGTGTAAGTTTTGCCTGGTGATTTCAGTCCAGTCCTGACACAGACAGGGGGGTTTTTTTGGTCATATTTAGACAGGGTTGATTCATCGCTCCCCTGTGATTAGTCAGATTCAAAATGTTATTAAACTGTTTGACAATTCTATTTAATAATTGTTTGTTTCTGGATGTGGCCCAACAGTGGACAGCTGGAGACTCTGGGGTGTGACCCCGCCCTCTACTGATGAACGCTGGGATTGGCTACAAAGATGAGTGTAGTATCCCTTCTTCTGCGACTGTCACTGAGACTAAAAAGACAAAATGTCCTCCACCAAAAAAAAAAAAAAAATGAAAAAATGGACGTCCTGCATCGTGACCCAAACTTTCACCTCGTAACGAGGAAGTACTACGTATGTGAACATGAACTGAGCAGCAACAAACAAAACTGCAGCCTTTTACCGTCAGTGTTGAAACTCACAACATTCAGTTCCTCAAGGAAACACCACACACACACACACACACACACATACACACACGTTTGGTCTTTTCCACAGTCCACTGTAACATGATCTGTTTGTGTTTAGGTTTCATTCTCCATGACACACACACACACACACATCCATACACATATTTGTGTGTCCAGGTCGGTCTGAGGTGGACAGGAAAGACCCTGGAATTTTTTCTTCTTCTTATATTTTAGACTCTAACAAGTTCAGAAGTTTCCACCTGGACTTCATTTTCAGAAGTGCTTTGCTGCTCTGGCCAAGGCATGTAGGCAAGTGGCCAAGGGCGCCACCTGCTGGAGATAGAGGGCATGCTGTATCCCCTTAAAAAATACTTAAAACAAAGAAAGAATCGCTTTTAGCTCCTCCGTTTACCAGGGTCACCACAGTGGTTGTCCAGATTTGTTGACCTCTGTTGAATCAGTCTAACGTGGGATCTGTTATCAAGGTGATCGAATCTTCAGGTGGAAAGTGGGGGTCCCCACCCAATAAAAGGCTAGAGCCGCCTCTGGACTGGATCTCTACTCTCTCTCTCTCTCTCTCTCTCTCTCTGTCTCTCTCTCTCCAGGTGACACAGGTGAACAGCATCTGTCTAATCAGCTGACCGTGATATAAGACCTTCACTCGTGGTCGTTCGTGTTTTTTCTCCACTGACAGCAGCGGGCGTGTGTTTGGTTGTTAACGATTATCGAACGTTACGATGTTTATTTGTCCTTTTTGCTCGTCGCCTTGTCGGTTTGTTTCTTTGTTTTCGACCGTTACTTGTTTGTGGTTTATTTTTTTATCTCCACCTTGGAGAAGTCGAACCCGCGAATGTGGAGAAGTTTTCCTTGTCTTTCTTCTTATCCACTGAACACAGTGGGGGAGGAAACCGACTCCACGAGTAGTCGGGGTTCAGATGCGATAAACGCGGCTCCTGCTACTAATTCAAGGCCGAAGACAACGGTTCTGTTGTCAGATTTTAACTTTTATATTAAAATTAGTCACTTAGAACTGCGTTTTAAGAACCGTATAAACGGACCACGTGACAAATCGGGTTGAGACGTAAAATGTAATTGCTTAAAAAAAAGAACCCAAAGTTTTCCTATTGCTACCGACGTAAAATGTAATTGCTTAAAAAAAAACCAAAGTTTTCCTATTGCTACTTCCCCCTCTGGTGGTGAGACAATGTCAGCTCAAGAGGTTAACGTCAATAAAAACCACAAATGTCGTTATTTTCAACATTTAAGAAAAAAGTGTTTTTATTTGGCTGTTGTTCCTTGTTAAACGAGTGCCTTTTTTCTCTACCCATTCTGTTTTCCCTCCATTTTGGCTGTTTTTTTTGGTCCACTCATCACAATCCTCATCCAGGATTTTTCCCACTCCTTCCAGTCTTTCCTCTTACATTAGGTTTTCTCCCCCGTCCCCCCCTAATGTCCACTAAAATAGACCAGTCGTGTTTCCACAACAAACAGAAGTGAAGCTTCCTTTACGCTGCCTTCTCACCACTTCTTCCACCTGTCAACAGGTTACCGATACCACTGAGGTTGTGGAAAAGTTTTAAAATGTTTTGAAGAACAAAGAACACATTTACTCAACTGAAAGTATTTATTCTTAATAAATTAACTTGACTGTGGAACTGTGGTGAATCGTTTAAATATCAGTATTGAGAAAGATTTGTGTAGAAATATTGAAGTATTTGGAGGGAAAAGATTTCCAGTTTTAAACAATTTTTTTTAATAACATGGAATTAAAATAAAACTTTTTTTGCTCATAAATGTGCATTAGTTAAAAAATATAAAATGACTTATGGATTATATGTATGTCTGGAATTTCAACCATCTTGTTGGGATAGTAAATAAAATGCAGTGAATGCTGATTTTCATTCAAGAGCAAATTTAATAGATATGTTAAGGGCAAAATATCTGGCAGCAAACAGCAAAGAAAGAACACACCAACTCTTAATAAACAAGTGTGATTCACATTTGTCCTTAAGCTTCATCTCGCTTTAGAAAAAAAAAATATACAAGTGTTGCATAGAAAACAAATTAAACCAATAACTGGCAAATATATTACATAATTGCTCTTAACTTTTTTAAATATAAAACAAAAACATACAGAAATCATAAAAAAATATTCTTAAATACATAAGTCATTCCACTTTAGTCCGTTTGCATCACTGCAGGGTTACATTTACATCCTCTTCAACAGAACTGGAAAAGAAAGAAAGAAAGACTTTGATTACACAGTCAGCAGATACAGGGATTAAAAAAAAGAAAAAAGTCAATGCAGAAGATAATGACAGTTGTTGTTGTTCAGGAACACTGATGTGTGACTACAACAGCACAGGACTCAAACCATAAGCTTTACAATTTGGGTGTTTCGCCTTGACCTAGAAGTAGACACTAAATAAGGGAGGGACGGGAGGTCAACGAGACAAGAACAAGAAAGAAGGTAAATATGGAGTCAAAGGGACAGAGGTGAGGGTGAGAGGACAGAGAAGGAGGTGAAACAGGTAAACAAGAGCAAACACTTCCTCACTCTGAGGAAAGGAGTGAGCAAAAAAAAAAAGATGTGAAACGGAGGAATAACAAGAAATGACCAAGTTAAATGTTATAAGTGGTGAAGTTTGAATACACGTGATTGTGAAGGGTTACAAAAGTCAATTTTAAGGATGCAAATAGGAATTAAACTAAACCGGTCTCTGCTGCCATCTTGTGGTACACCTTCGCAATTGACCTTGATTTGCAGTAAATAGTAAATGCAGCATTTTCTTTGTTTTATGACCATTGTATGACAATGGATGAATATCCAAAGTTTTCTGTTCTACTGTCCTCTGAAATATTTTTAAAACAAAGGTGGAGGAAATATGTGCACATATTTGAATGTCATCTTAGTTTCAAACTTATTAGTATATATGTTATGAACCAACACTATGATAACTGTGTACGATTTACAGGGATTATCTGTAATTTCCACTGACATTTTTTTTGGAACCATAATAAATAACAGTGACTTAAATGTTTACCTTCCATCTGTTTCCACAGCTGTTACAAAACACATAGGTCGTCATCGGCTCGTCAGCGCTTCGAATCTGCACCTATAAGACATATACATATATATATGTGAAACGTATGGTCAAGTTCATCAGCACAGCCACTTGGTGTGCTGGTGCACGTCTCTACCTGAGTGTACGTGCAGCTCTTCCCACGACACTTGCTGCAGGTGAACATGTCCGTCTCCGTCCCTCCCACCCTGGACAGCTGATGCTCTCTGATGGACTCCTTGGTCAGTATTTCTCTGATCTGCTTCAGTTCTGCACTCGCCATTTCCTACAGACACACACAGATATTTGGCATGTTCGAGTCAGTCAGCAGTAGCGTTTAGAACAGCACAGGACTGCGACATAGATCAAACCTGTGACTGACCTCGGCGCTCATGGAGGCGATGCGTTTAGGTGATATGTTTCCAGAGAGGACGTTGCGGCGCAGCTCAGGGTTTTTTTGGTCCTTCAGATTTGAGATTCGACTTCGTAGTCGGGTTTTGTATTTCATGTCTGTTGACTTAAATTCTTGATAGATCAGTGACCACGGCGAGCAGTTAAAGACACACATCTAGACATGTACGACACAAGACAAAATACAGACCAGAAGTGTAGAGCTGTGGACTACAATTTACTGGGCAATCCTCTGATCACATGCCAGATTTGATCAACTAGTAGGCCACAGATATCGTCATTAGAAGACAGTTATTACTAACCGGCCTACAACAGTCTTAAGGATTAATATGTTGAGTCACATTTAAAAAAAAAGATCCATGGCATCTTATGTCTCCTTTAGTCTACAATTCTTGCCCTTCTTTACAGACACACAGAAAAACTGAGAACAATTTTACAGTAGATTATGTTCTAATCTCGCAGTACACTGCCCCCCTCTGGACGCTTTTGTTAAAATGCTGAAATTTGACTTTGGCAAATGAACAAAGGTGACATATTTGTATTACTTTTTTGATGTTTAAATTTGTGAGTTTCATTGGAAAATTAACTCACTCTTTGTGTTTCAGAAAAAAAGGTTTTGTCCTGTGAGAACTGTCCAACCAATGAGGAGTGAAACAGGTTCATGATGTAAAAGGATATGTTCTTCGATTTGTGCTGCGAGGTGTTCACAGTCCACGTCGATGCTCTTGTGGTCATCTGAAACATACACTGGCTTTAAAATAACTTCTCCCAAACACCACCTCGATGTTTCAATAAAACCACCAAAGTGTTGGCTCAGTGTCTGGGCTGAAGTAATGCTCAGTGGATTTAAACAAACACGTCCTCACTGTCTGTCTGCAGCGCAGCCACCAGCAGCTCTCGACACTTGTTCCGGACATTGTCAGTGGTGACGGCGGCCGTTGGGAAGGTGGTGAAGCGAGACGAAAGGGTGGGTGTGTCCACGGACTTTTTACTGCTGAGAAGGTAAAGGTTTATGACAAGGATCTGGTTTGTTTGAAGACAAAACTCCATCAGTTGTTGTTTGAGGACGAACCTTGTCTCGCTGCTCTTGGTGTCCTTGGAGGTGGAAGACGTGGACACCGGAGAACCCTCTTTCTTCTTCTCCTCAGACTTCCCTTCATCTGTGCGAGGACAATGACACACAAATCACACTAACCACATCATCAGTATCTAACGGGTGATGTTGCTGAGACTTAAATACTTGTAAACTTAACCAAAGGCATTATTTATTGTAGTAACACACACAGACTTAACCTACCTAGCAGTTTCTTCCAAGACTTAATGAGAGCTTTGGCCAGAGTCTGAACCTCTTCCTCTGAACTCTGTTTCCTCACGGCATTCACCGACATCCCGACTCTGGTGGACTGAGGTTTTTGGGAGGAGGAAAACAAAGTTACCACGGCAGAGCAAATGATGTGAGACAGTCAAGTGCAGGTTGTTATCAGTCTCTAATTGTGTTGAATCTTTAGGGTCCACTTGACTCGGTGTAGCAGTGACACAGCACGGTCAATTTACCTGCAGTGTTTCCAGAGACATCTTTATGTTCTTCAGTTCCCTCAGCAGGTCCAGAGCGCCATCCTGTAAAAACATCACACGTCGCTCATCGCCTAACTTCTCTTCCTGTTGAAGGTTGGGCCCGTGTTGTGGGTTTTTCCCTGCTTTATGAAATCAACATTTTGTATCACATTTCGTATCGCAAAGACAGGTTGTCTCATGTTGGAGGAGGGGTCACCAACCGTTCTGAAACTAAGAGCTTGTTCAGAGGCACTTAGTGATATGAAGAGCTACTTGTTTGATACAGACTTCCAAAACAATGTAATAAGTTAGTTCTGGGACATACAATAGCAGACACTCTTCTTACCAACGTCATTGCACCCATTTGAATATCACTGCAAGTGTAACTGATTCAAAAAGCACAGTTAGAAACTACCTGTTAATACTTTTCTGGCTGCAGTACCACTGTTGACCAGTATTTTATTAATTCTGTCAACATATTCTCAATGACTCTTGTGAATTACGGTTTTAATTTTGTAGCTAATTAAATGGGAATGTGAAGCCAATGGACACATATGCATCTCGCTACCGTGGATCTCCCAATAACAGCCTGTCCATGCCCATGAAGCACGTACAGTGACGTCAGTGACGTCAAAATGTGTTCAATTTTTACATGGTAAAAAAGTTGAGTTTCAGTGAATACGTCGTTCAACTACAAATGTTTTGACTGTGTGTAAATTAATTAGAATTTCCCTTTTGTATTTTACAGGTGAACACATTGAGTGTAAATACTGTCCACCATTTTAATATAATACAATGCAATGTTTTTGTTAAAATATTTTGTGTCTGGGTATCTTACGATAGGACCCTAAACATATAAACGACATTTACGAGCTGCGGTTTAAAAATCTGGCGTGGAGACGATCAGCTTCAGCTGCGAAATCTGGCAGCTGCAAACTCATTCGCTAACGTGATTTAACTCTAAACTACTTCCTGATTAAAACAAATAAGTTAATTGAAACCACAAAACGCAGCATCATCACCAGTAGCAGTGGAGGAAAACAACTCCAGCACAGAACCGAGTGAAAAACATCCTCACTGCTGTTTCCAGAATTTTCCGCCCCACAGCAGTTAAAGGTAAAAAGCACCTGACGTCGTTTTACTGCAGATGCCGCAACTCTTGGCGCCACTCACCGTGTTCTTTTTATGCACCATTTTATCCAGTTTTTTAGCAATGCGCTCCACCTCCTGGTTCTTGGACATTTCGAAGGTAGATTTTATGCAGCAGTTCTGTTCCTAAACGGTGAAGATAACCTTCAACAACCCACTGATGTGGAATAAAAACTCTCCCGTTGCTCCCCTCTTTCTCCCAACGCTCACAGAGCCTCTCCTCTCAGTCAATGTTGCCAGATCTCGCGAGAGAAACAAAGAAACAAGCGTACATTAACAAACCAAAGAGAACCGATCTCCCGCCATCAAAATAAGATAATGAGATTATTTATATAAACAGATGCATGTGTTACCTATTACTTACAGTTATTTACTTAAAGACACAATGGACCTAAGAATAGTTGTGTTGAAGTTTAGACCAAAATGTTGATTTTCCTATTTTTCTTTCATAAAAGTTCAAATAAAGTAAGTTGTATTTTGTGTACATTCAAAATTATGTTGTTTTTTTTTAAATTATGTATTTAAGCAAAATATTATCGACGTGGATGCACAGCTTGCTTTAAGGAGACTTGTATGATAATTTTATTTTGAAAAGGCCTTAGAACCAATTCTGACCGGAGGTCAAATCCAAACCTAAAGTGCCTTAAAGCTATGCTGTCAACCCCAACTGCACCCCTCTGGTTCGTTGTTGATACGACTGCATGCTGGGAGTTGTAGTCTTCTTCTGTAAGATTTAGCAACATCATTTGGTGAACTTTGTTTAAATTTTAAAGTCTTCATCTTGTCATTTCTATTCAACTGTGTGAAAAAAAAACATGCTGTGACGATCAGTCTTAAACAAGATATAAAAAAGAATTTATTTTGTCCACTGCAGGCTACTGTACAAAAACATGGCTGTCCAACATGGCAGCCCCCATAGGAAAATAACGACTTCTCGGAAAATAAGAACAGCATAATCTGAGGTAATAATAAAGTTTCCATTGATTCTTCATCCTCAGGGTTTAAATTAAAATATTATATTTTAAAGTTCTACAACCAAAATTAAGTGACAAATAATTTAAACAAATGTTATAATGAATCTGACCTATCTATCTATCTATCTTTGTGCCAAACTCCACACAGGAAGACCGTCAAAGGCTCGATCGATGATCTTTTTGATGTAAGGCAAGAGCATCGACCATCCTATTGGGTCGATGCGTATTACTGTTTAATGATAACTAACGAACAGGGAAAAATAAGCAGAAAAATTTAGTTTTCTCCAGAAAATGTGCCGCACATGTACTTGCAGCTCTCTTCCTGTAGATGTCAGTGTTGTTGAGTATATCTGTGCTTTTGTGAACGCTGTCATGACCAAAAATCAGAATGTTTCTGATAATGTCATAAGTTCTTGAACATACGCCCAGCCAAAATTCGTATGTGATGACACATTTAAGTTCACATCCGGAGGTGTTTTGTAGGTTTTGTGTGTTCCAAGCTGTTGGCTATAAGACAATGAAAGACAATTTGTACCCACATATGGCTGCCAAAATCTGCTAACTCAATGTTAGCCTATATGTGGTGTCATAATCTTTCTGTGATGGTCATAAACTTTACTTGAAGGGAGTATGCTAAAGTTTTATTTGAAAAAAAAACAACTGGACTTTTCTGGTTAAGGTTCAGAATGGATATTTAAAAATACCCTTGCACAAGATGTTTAGTAATATTACAGAATATATATCAACATCATGTGTTAACAGGTACTGCCCTAATCCATCTCACATTAATTAAAACAAACAAACAAACAAACAAAAAAAACATGTTGAACAGCTTTTGCTTTTAAATGGATTTTAAAACTTAGGGTGTGTTGATTTATGTCAGTGTGGTCCAAAATAAATAAAACTGTCCCAAATATGTCAGAAAATGAAGAACAGATTATTGTTTAACAGCTGCCTGCCAGCGACAGCTCACTGAAGTGGTCCACTGTAGCGGTTCTGACTCCCTCTAAATTTGAATCAGGCTGTCCTTTTTGCATTTGATACTAGTTAATAATTCTTGGATATTTTCTGTGTACTGCCAGGAATCAAAACTGAGCATCTGCAGAGCAGAGCAGTGTGTGTGTGATCCTGGTGCAGCTATAGTTGTGGGGACATTTTTCAAGGTCAAATACTGCTGTGTTGTGGTGACACGTCATCTTTGTGGGGACATATTGCAAATGAGAGGTTGTTTAAGATTGGCCAGACTAATTCTAGTTTGTCTCACTAATTAATCAAGAACCCATTTTTATTTTATTTCCCTTTCAAAATATATACATTCTGGTGTCATTCGCATCTCTGCTGATCATTTTATTGACTCATCTTTCTCTAACTCTCTCATCAATTTATTTTAAATTGAAATCTAAATATATTAATTATATTTATGTTTTTTATTTTTTCATTTTCCCAGCTTACCTCCTTCTCACCTCTGTTCCTCCTAAGAAATGTATTGAATATTTCTCTCTTCCGCTGTCTCCCTCTGCTGGCCAACGTGAACACCATCTTTTCGTCATCATTTTGTCTTCCTCTCGTCACTGTGTTTTGTGTTGTCCTATAGTCACTCGTTTATCCTTTAAATATCATAAACCGTCTTCTCTTCCTCCCCTCGTATCCTATCACCTCTTTTTCTCCTTTGTCTTTTTTTGTTATTTTGTCTTCTTTCCTTTTCTCTCAACTCCTCATCAAAGATTTGCACAAGACATTTTCTTGATTTTTAACACATGTAAAGTTCAAGAACAAATCTGCTGCTCATCGAGCCTCCAAACCTTTGTTGATGACACTCTTTTTTTGAAGTTTTGTTTTACAAGGCCCATTAAAACTGTGGTGTTCCTTT
>NC_024316.1:13815501-13821753 GCF_000523025.1 Cynoglossus semilaevis | reverse complement strand
GGAACAGAGAGAGCGACATGATTCACGATGCTATTTTAGGGACAATTAAGAAACATGGTTTAAATGTACGAAGACTCGAAACTCGAAATCATTTCAGAACGTCTAAGAGTGAATTATTATTTCTCGTAATGTGGCTGAAACAGTAGGTTTGAATTTTAATAAATCATAAAATGTTTGTTATTGTTCAGACCCGTTGTTCATAGAACTGGATTTCGCACCCTTTCAAAACCTGTTGAACGTTATAAAAGATTTCAACAATCTGAAAAAAGATTAAATCTACATTTGTAACCCGCATATTTGTATTTTTATCTCTTATCAGACTATATTAGTGTCTCTTGTTATCAATTACCACAAAATATCTCCTTTATCCAAATATAGTAATACTTTTTAATATATAACATAATGTTAATAGTACAAAACACGAGTTATGTCAGCTTAGACAGATCGTTTAAAAACAATTCTTACACAGAGTTTATAGTCATTTGACAGGTAAAGTGCTGACACAGCAGTGTTGAACCTTATGTCACTGCTAACGCGGCTAACAAAGCTAACACAGCTAACACTCCTTTCTGTGGCAGCTCTTCTCTCTCTGTCCTTTTGGCCTTGCAGTCAGTATAAAAACTGTCAGTATTTCTTAGATAATTTTAACTCATAGCAGAGAACAACAAACATAATTAAGAACAAATTCACATTCTGAAGTATTAGCCTTAGGGTTAGGCAAATTTAAATGTAGAATCATACAGGTAAGATCCCATCAGAAAGTTTACGTTTCTCAGATTTCAATTTTAATTTTTAAGCAAATATAGTGAAACATATTATATCAGAAAGTTTACGTTTCTCAGATTTCAGTTTAAATTATAAAGCAAATATAGTGAAACATATCTCGAATATACTATAATATAACTACTATAATATTTCCCCACAGTAACATATGATTATTTCCCCGAAGTCATTTAACCCATGAGATAATGCTAATGTTGTTGCCTAAGTGTGTGATCTGTAAAAACAGGAATGAGTGATGTTCAGCCTGGCAGATCCTGGTTTCTGTTACGCAATGGCAGAACAGTTGATTTATGTCACTTAATGGAGTAGTTAGGGATGTTTTAGAATGTTCCGCTAACTTTATTTTTCCCTTTGCGATTTATTCTGGTTTTATAAGAAGAGCAATACATCATTCGTGTGAAGCTTTATCTTGTGATGTTTGCGTATCTTTTATGTTGATGTCGGACAGATGGCCGCTGCCAGTGTTGCGATGGAAATGCTATAAGGGATGGAGCGGGCCGACAGCCTTTACTCACTCCACATGTGCGCTGTCAATCTCTTTGATGTTTGTCAACTGACGTTTGATTGTATTTGATAGAACGATGTATCGTCAGGTCAGTTTTCTACTCAACACACACCGGAGTATCAAAGCTTGTACCGTACAACACATGTAATACAGTGAGACAAGACCATAAATTCAGTGGATGGAAGGTAGTTGTTTTTTCCCTTCTATTTGATGTTTAAAGTTCTTCAAAAGTGAAAGGTTTACATTTACCTCACATGTGTGTTGCCACGGTTAGATTTTAACTGTCAACAGTTTTGAGGTGTTCAGTTCGCAAATAGTGCCATAGATAATGATGACGGTTTGGTTTTCAATGCTATTCAAATACTAGATGTACTAAAAAAAAATTAAAAAAATAAAACATTAAGAGCTATAAAGTGAATACATAAGCCAGGTGTCATTACACTTATTTGGCTAAGGAGCTATTGTTCAAATGAACAAGCTAAAGTGAGCTACCATTGAAAACATAAAATATATATAATATATTGAACATACCCTATATATACATTATATGTTTGGGTACGGATTAAATACATATATCTTTATGGCATAATATGATTCAATTGATACTATATATGTGTGTGTATGTATAGGTATATGTGTATATAGGTATATATATGCATATATATGAATATATATGTATATGTATATAGTATAAAACAAAAACAAAATAAAGATATTTTGTATTTTTATTATATCATTGGCTTCATTACATCAACAACACAGAGAAAATAACTGGCAGTTATAAAGTGTTACATGGTGAAAGAGCCAACTCCACACAATACTTGGCCTTCTCTCCAAAGGAAACAAGAATGGCTCCATCCATTCACCAGAGAGGACACTTCCTGCCTGAGGTCATTAGTAGCCATGAGTCCATAGAATCAGTGCAAGTAGAAAGGACACTTCCCAAAGTACCGGGTTAAAATGAACAACCTTGGAATCAAGGAGAGTGGGCATTTCCTGCCTCAGGTGGTTAATAGCCAAGACTCCAGAGGGCCACATGGAAAAGAGAAACACTTCCTGGCGTCAGAGGTGACTTTGAATGAGTCCATAGATCAAGCAGAGGGAGCGTTTCCTGAATGCAACTACAGATTGAAATTTTCATTGATCTGTGCCCCACAAATTAAACACTCCCCAGATCGTTTGATTAACTCCAACTAAAGAATAAAAAAAGTTGATGTTTGAAGTGAATCCAAACGTTTATAGACCACGAACAAAGAAACGGGCCAGAATCAAAGGTCTGCAGTTCTTTTCCATGGGTACATTATAAATCTGACATTTTTGAGGAGTTACAGCTCCTTCCCTGTAGAGGTCAGTATCCCCCTACAAGGCTTTTAATTTTAACAGGAAATAGAAATAGCGCGTCACAGGGATCAATGTTGACATTTGATCATCTTTGGAGACAGTACCTTCAGTTGTGTTCCATATTTGGGCGACAAAGGATTGGTTTATCGCGAGAAAGACGGTGATTTGTATAGATGTTTTTAAGAGACGTTTTTTTATTTTGATGCTTTTACACTGGAGGGACATGGAACCTGGATGATGTCCTCAGCATCAAGACCACCGTCATCGTCAGACTTGGACAGTGAGAACAGTTAAATTGGAGATGTTTGGTCCGTTTATTTTTGCTGATTCTCAAAAGTTTGTCATTGTTTCTGTCACAATTGACAGTTTTTATTTTGCAGTCGCTTCGACATTTGCAACCATATTTTTTTTTCAAATAAAACAGCGACATAATCATGATCATTTACTTTGGAAATACTGTGACTTATATTTGTAACGCCTGTGATATTTGAAGAAAGTATGAGTCATTTGAGTGAGTGGTTTGTACAGTCAGTTTCATAGGGTGTGCACTACGAAATATTTTTTGGGAAAGAACAATCGATATTTGTATTATTCAATTTTAAAAACAAGTAATTTCTATAATATTTCTCACACAAAGCACAGATGTCTTCATCACCTCAGGGTGTGTGTGTTTGTACGAATGTGCGCAGTTGAGCATGAGCTTGTTTGGTTCCTCTGTGAGCGCCAACATTCCTGCAAGGAGACAGGAAGTCAGAAACAAGGTGGCGTTGATGCTGATGATGTCATCATTTTCGTAAAACAGAATGAGACTCACAGTCACGGTCGGGTGACACGTCAACAACAAGATTTAGACTTCGTACCTGATCTAAGGATCTGTTCCAATAAATTAAAAAAAAAAAAAAAAAAAATTCAGCCGAAGGTCTCTCTTTGTTGCCCTCTCGTATCAGATCTCAGCCGGAAATGGTTTTACAATTGGTTTGCAATGAATCTCTCAGCGTGACAGTAAGGACTGTGTGTGTGTGTGTGTGTGTGTGTCTTAAACTCACAGACATCATTTACCCTGTGATCAGTTCTGATGTTGAGAAGAATGATACAGACATTATCTGCTGTTGTGTCACTGCTGCTTCTAATTAACTTTGACCTAAATGAATTAAGTGACGCATTGTTCGCAGTGTGTGTGTGTGTGTGTGTGTGTGTGTGTGTGACATTTTGAGTGTTTTATGATGTGTGTGCCTGTGTGGGAAGGCACTTGTTGTCTCACTCCCACACACTTCCCTGTAACATCCCCTGTGTAACACTTGAACACACGCAGCGTGCTCATAAAGAGAATGTATTCTAGACACAGATGTTTGATTCTCATTGTCAACTGACAGTTGTGTTTTGGCTGCTCAGATCTTAACAAATAGTTTAAATTTTTTTTTTTTTGTATTTGCGTTTTTCATCGTCCTCCTGCTGTTCGCACTCCCAAAAACTTTAACAAATACTAAATGATGTTGTAGATTTGCTGTGGCTGCTTCGTGTGATTACATCCACAAAGTCTTTCACTGTGGAATTATACCTACACCAGTAAAGTAAAAATTAAGTATAAAAGAGACTAATAAAAAGGCGTGTGTGTGTGTGTGTGTGTGTTTTGTGTGTGTTTTCTCACTCCTGTGGGATTAAAGACAGAAGAATAGCTGCAGCTCCGCAGCGATGTGAAACTGCGAGAGTGTCGGCTCCCTGCTTCTTCTTCCTGACCCTCACATCCAACACCGTTTCCTCTGATGGGACACAGGGGACAGAAATGTCTCACCACCCTTTCTGTCCCTCAGTTTTTATGTCACTGTTGAGTTCGTTCAGGTCAATTACCGGCCACTCAGACAGTGGTTGGTCCAATTAATGTTCTGTGGTGGGCTGCGTACATGTTGTGAGTGTTGAAAAGGCGATCTAATCTTTATCTACGTTGCAAGTGAAAACAATGAGAAAACACACACACACACACACACACACACACTAGAGATCTCTATCAGCGGTGTGTAGGAGCGAGCACAGCACGTTTTACACGTGTGTCAGCTTGTGTTTACATTGTGTGCCATGTGTGTGTGCAACGGGACAATGGTGGGATGCAGTGAATGCAGCGTGAGTGTGTGGTTCTGTGTTTATGACCCCTTAAACACACACACACACACACACACGGTGGCATGGACAAACACACAGGAGCGCTGCGTGTTTGCTTTTCTAGAAGCATGTCTTGAGTTCGCTCGCTTTCCTCTGCAGACAGGACACACTGCTGACCGTTTCCTGATTGGTTGTGTGTGTTGAGTCGACTCGTCTGTGTGTGTGGGTGTGTGTGTGTGTGTGTGTGTGTGTGTAGGGGGGGGGCGTTGCATGCAGAGTTCGATATAGGTCAGGCGAGGGTGTGTGCTGGACTTTGCGTCCGTTCGTACATGTTGTGAGTGTTGAAAAGGCGATCTAATCTTTATCTACGTTGCAAGTGAAAACAATGAGAAAACACACACACACACACACACACACACACACACACACACTAGAGATCCCTATCAGCGGTGTGTAGAAGCGAGCACAGCACGTTTTACACGTGTGTCAGCTTGTGTTTACATTGTGTGCCATGTGTGTGTGCAGCGGGACAATGGTGGGATGCAGTGAATGCAGCGTGAGTGTGTGGTTCTGTGTTTATGACCCCTTAAACACACACACACACACACATGTTCTTGTACATACAAATCTGGTTCTAATGGTTCTCTGTGAAAATATTAAATATATATATATATATTTAATATTTTCACAGAGAACCATTAGAACCAGATTTGTATGTACAAGAACATGTGTGTGTGTGTGTGATTTTGGCCTTACATTTGTGTGTACGTTACTGCATGGCGTCCGTTAGCTGTGTGCGAATTAAAGATGAAGTTGATGGTAAACAGAACAGTGAATTGTGGACGGAAAAAACAATGTTTTCTGATGACATAATGCAGCATATACTATATATATGTATATTTACATATACATATATACACATATATACATATATGTATGTATATATATGCATATGTACATATGTGTATATATGTATATATGTACATGTAAATATACATATACATATATGCTGCATTATGTCATCAGAAAACATTGTTTTTTCTGTCCACAGTTTACTGTTCTGTTTACCATCAACTTCATCTTTAATTCGCACACAGCTAACGGACGTCATGCAGTAACGTACACACAAATGTAAGGCCAAAATCACACACACACACACACACACACACATGTTCTTGTACATACAAATCTGGTTCTAATGGTTCTCTGTGAAAATATTAAATATATATATATATATATATAAGTATACCGATATCAATACGGGTACTGCAACTTGGAGTAGTATCCATGCAGTAAAAATGTGTCCCCGTCAGTTACATAAACATACATCTGCATGTGAACCAAACACACGTGTGTGTAGATATTCCACATTTATTCTGACCATCGTGTCCATGTTTGTATTCACACAAAAAATATGCATGGCTGCACTCAATTGAATTCATACATATATACATACACACACACACACACACGTACACACCCCTTAAATCTCCCTCTGTCAGTCTCACACACACACACACACACAC
>NC_024316.1:13801852-13815473 GCF_000523025.1 Cynoglossus semilaevis | reverse complement strand
CACACACACACACACTCACACACACACGCCTGCAGTAGTGATCCCCTCCCTCCATCTTTAACATTTTCTGAATACTTGCTGCGACCACAGAATACTTTCCCAACTTCTGCGGCCGACGGAGGCTTCGGGGGTTCGTTCACCATCTCTGCTCCTCGTTCGCCCTTCTCTCTCTTCTGCTACTTTCCGTCACTTCCGACTTGTGCTCATGTGTTCTGGATAAAATCTGTCATCTATTTTAATTAAAAGAAAAAAAAAGCTCTATATGAGCTTTGATTTTTTTGTTTTTTTTTTTGTAACTTTTTGGGAATTAGCTTCTAGCATTTTTACCATCTCGTCCTCCTTTCAAGACTAATTTTTCTGTTCTTTTTAGGAATTTGGGTTCAAGGAGTTTCTGATCTTCGCAAAAACAAATAAAAGCATCTGGGAAGCTTATTAATCCTTTACCAGGGCTTGTTATTGTGGTTACTGTTGCATACTTTTTTCACTTTTGATCATACAAACAAAGACTGTGTGTGTCTGTGTTTCTGGTATAGCTATACTTGTGGGGACACTCTTAGAAAGCTAGTGTGATGGTGGGGACATTTAGACCCCCCTAAAGTAGGAGATTAAATGAGGATTAGAATTACAGTCTGGGTGATGATGTATATATTTGTAATACTGTAGTTAAGGTTAGGGGTCAATGGTTCAGGAATAAACAACAAATATTGATGTGTTTTACAGTAAAGTTTAATTGAACTGATTAGTTCTATTACAACCTATTACTACCTCTGCCTTTAACCCAGTACTTCTCAAAAAGTGGGGTGGCCCCCCCCCCGGGGGATTGGAGGGGGGTGCGTGAAGGGCTTCCAATGGAGTATGGAATATTAATGCCTTTATGATAACAAGCCTCCAGTCACTAGGTGGCAGCAACTCATACAGTGGTTTGTACAGATAGAAATATACATGTTATCATGTTCTTAAAAGTAGGGGTCGGGGGTGGAGGGGGTGGAGATTAAATGAGGATTGGAATTACAGAAAGAAAAAAAAGTGACAGAAAATAATTGAGAACCACTGCTTTAACCCATCACTGTAGTGAACAGGGAGCAGCTCAAACAGGGGACGATGCCTTGCTCAGTGCACCTCAGTGGATTCAAACCTGCAACCTGCCAGACCCAAGTCCACTGCTTTATCCATCAATTAGTAGTTCATCAGAACGTTATTCTCTCAGGATCTGTGGTGTGTTTAAAAAAAGCCCCCTCCTAATATCCAGCAGTGTTAGTGCAGACGTCTGGTCCACAGATGTCGGTTACTTCACGGCCGTTCCTGTAGATCACCGACACCTGCACCAGTCAGTGTCAGTGCGGAGCCTGAAGTTGGACCACGATCACAGCATTGATAACTCCTGCTGCACCATGTTAACACGAAGCAGTCGTCAGCTCTGACCGACTGAGACACAAGTCGCACTCAATCATATTTAATAGTATAAAAGTCACCTTAGTTTNGAGGTGCGGGAGGGGGGGTGGATGTATTTTGCAACACTGAGCAAATACCTCGACCAGTTATCTGGTTCAGTTATTTTTGTAATTCTGTTTTTGTTTTAAGTGTTGTATTATTGTTAAAGTAACTAAATCAAATGTCAGAGAATTTCAGTTTCAATTACATTTTAAGAAAAAATTCTGACATGGCTGTTCAACATTTCAGTTTCAATTACATTTTAAGAAAACATTCTGACATGGCTGTTAGACGTCACGTACACTGAGCCTGATCATGTGGGATGCTGAACTCCTGAACCGGGGGCCCACTTCTGGCTCATGAACACCTCACATCTGGGGCCGTGCCTGGATGTTGATAATAATATGTTTGTTTGTTTTTGCAATTATGGAAATGCTTTGGTTGGTTTATTTGAGAATGAGGGAGAACACTGTTCCAGCTGTTTGCACAATTATATTACACAGTGTTTGTATTAAACACAATTTTTTCTTCTGAAATCTCAATTTATTTTGGTATTGAATATCAACCACTAATGTGGCCCTCTAATGAAATGATGGCTGCAGCCGTGGCCCCCAGTTTATTTGAGTTTCAGACCCCTGATGTAGACTGACTCCATGAACCACAAATAATACAGCCATTAAAAAGAGATCCGTCCACCAAGGACATTTCCATTTCTCTGTTGCAACAAATAGGAAGGCTCTGCTGAGCTGCAGATTTTACCTAAAAAAAAGTTTAAAAATATCTGAACATTCTACTAAACACATCCCAACCACATGGACTTTTCAACACTGTTCAAACAAATGTGAAAGCAATTTCAGTGTCGCCGCCTTTTATTAGAAAACATGAGGTTTTTAAGCTTTTGCTCCATTAGTCGGAGACAACATCCTTAAACATGTCGGCTCCTCGCTCCTCGAGACCTCCTGAGAATATGAAACAGTTACTACTCGGAGAAGCAGATAAGCTACCAGCTGCTAAATCATGCCAGCAATAGTACCTATAATTACGTTTGCCCGTAGCCTGTTGGCGTCCCCTGCCACGCTTTAATCACAGATTGTCTGTCCTGATTTAAATTAGGATGTTTTTGCCTCAGAAATTACTAGAATGAACATCATCATTATCCCATTTAACCTCTAAATCACTTTCTCTCCCCTCGACCGCACCGAAAACAGCTGCGGCCTCCGCAAAGTGGTAAAACAGTACTTAAGTTTTAAATTAGTGGCTGTGCCGGAGGAATGAGTTTGTGTTGTTTTAACAAATGGCCGAGCCAGCAGTTCTGGGTGAGACAAAGGGTCGGGAACGTCCACGACTGCCTTAGCAGGTCCTCACACGAGGAACAGTCGGAATGCTACGCATTAGCTCTGAACGGCACAGATGGCTGTCGATGGTCATTAAAAGACCAGTTAATTTAAAAATATGAGTAAAAGAAAAAAAAAAGATTTAATATCTTGTAGTGTGTGTGTGTGTGTGTTTTGGATCTTTTTCAAGCCGTTTCGCAACAGCCGGCAGTTTGTTTAAATATGTTGCAGCTGTGAGAAGTTTGCAGTGATTTTAAATTGTGAAACATCTAACAATAAATTTAAAAAAAAAATCAAACAATTGTAGACCGTCTATCAAAGTAAACTAGAGCATGAATATAACGTAAACGTGGGACTAAACGTCAACGTTATCCATCTTCACATGTAAATCACTTCCGTTTCAGCCTAACTACACACGGCCCCGAGACGTGAAACCAGAAAATGGATAGTTTTCACATTTTTAATTAGCGGTTGCTGATGTTTTCACACACAGCTCAAGACTGAGCAGAAAGTTGTAAACTCGTATTTGCGGAGAGACACTGTCTCTCCGGTGATGCCGCTCTGCTTCCTGTGACGCTGGTGTCAAATCTGAAATGATAAAATGCGGACTAAAAATATCTAAACAAACATTCTCACACCGCATTACGGCTAAATCTGTCCGCCCAGACGCTTGACTGATGCAACAGACAGTGGCCAAGCTGTGCGGTCGTGGTGTTTGCTGTAGTAAAACCATGAATATATGAGTGAAGTGACAGCAAATCTGAGGGAAGTCAAAAAGTTGTAAGACAAATAAAAAAAATGAATTTATGGAAATATAAAAAACATTTCCTCTACATTTCCTTTATTTCCATCTGAACAATTCTTCATGCAATTTTTGTTTTTAGTTTTTATTAATTTACAACTTTTTTGTTTCTTTCAGTTTTGAGAAATAGAAATATTTGATGGAAGACTTCAATACTTTTCACAACTTTCTATTTAAGTTTGGTGAAGAAGTTGATGTTTGCTTAATTTTAAAAAACATTTTAAATAAGAACATCGAGGGTGAAGAAGTTGATGTTTGCTTAATTTAAAAAAAATTAAATAAGAACATCGAACTTAGAACCTATGACTTGATAATTTTCTTCTTAGAATAAAACATTTTTTAAATTATTATAAATAAATGTATATGACAGTGAAGCAGCAGCTCTACTCTTATAAACTCTGCAGCTGAAACACCTTTTAAAATGAAGGCGTTGTTTGTGTAACTGAACGGACGAGGACACTGTTTTGTTTTGTTTTGTTTTAATCTCCATCAACCCTCAGCCGAGCTTTAATTAATGCTGATGGTGAACCTCAAATGACTAGAGACGACATTGCAATTATGTCACTTCACAGCTAAATCATTCTCTCTTCTCTCCAAGCGTCAGTGCAAACAACAGCAGCCCACAGCGGTGGCTTTCTAAGTGGAAGGTGCTGGAGGAGATGGGATTTCAAATTAGTGGCTCTGCTGCAGGACTGAGGTTGTGTTTGCACTCGTCTATTCTGTCAAAGAACACACCAGCAGGACCGGCTGTGAAAGTTAACCATAGAGCGATATCTTAGTGAATGCTGATCAGCTCAGTTCACCGAGTTCCTGATTGTTCCTGCAGCTCAAATATATAAAAATGAAAAAGTAAAAAAAATCGATCCATCGTCTTTGATAAAAGTAAAAAACTCTGGTCTTTTTCAAACTCTCTCCAGAAAGTTTTTCAAACTTGGCTTTTCATCAGGTAAATCATTCTTACCTTAAAACCATCATTTTCTTTGTAATTTGAGAAAAACTAAATCACACAAATCACATGTATTGTACTATATTGTGATCCTTTTACTGTTAGGCCACAGGGTGTCGCAAAACGTTCTTTACATGTATTAAAAAGGGTTGTGCAAACGTTTTGGCTCACGGGCCAAAATGAGGTTCTGAATTTGACCGGTGGGCTGGTTCAGTGTTGGTTGGATGTAGAAATGTTGGACGAATTAATTGTACTAGAATAAATCTAAACATTCAAAGATAATTTATCATATTTGTTGTCTGCTGCCATTTAGTGGTGTCAACAGAAATGACAAGGATTGATATCAGTCTGCACCGTACCTTGAACCAGTGTTTGGTGGGCCGGATTAGTAAGACCAGTGGGCTGTATCTGGTCCACGGACCGTAGTTTGACCAAGTCTGTTCTATACAGTACAAACCAGTTCACCCCTGCATGTCCCCCACAGAGACACAGTTCCCGAGCTGGTCTACATATGCCTACCGAGCCAGCACAGTTCCCGAGCTGGTCTACATATGCATACCGAGCCAGGGTGTCTACAACACATGGAGTTGCTGCAGAAACATGAGGGTGTTCCTCTGGGGATCCACGAAATTCAAAGAACGCTACTTCGTACTGTCATCCGAACATTTTCATGTACATTTAGTGTGGCAGCCATAAACATTCCGCGTTAGCAAGTATTTATTTTGTTGGCACCGTGTATGACTGGAGTAGAGTTCTTCAAATACGAGTCGTTCTAGTCTGTGGTCCGGTGCCTGAACCATGGGAAAGAATAATCACTGACAGCAGATCTCCTGAGACTCTGGAGTCATATCTAGGCAAACTGATCAAATGACAGATGACTGTAAACGAAAGTATAAAAGTCCTGAAAATGCTGTAACTAACACTTTTTAAAGATTTAGCAACAATCATTTACTAATCCCTTCAATATGGTGTTTTTTTTTCTTAGATAAAAGTTTATGGAATGAATCTTTTTTATTTTCTCACGTTCCAAAACACTTTGTGATCATGACTCGCCAAGCTCATTTGGTGTTGTGATCAAACGAGAAGTTTCTTGTCCCTCCAGCTAATTCAGTGTTGTGTCGATAAATAATCAGGTCCCAGTTAATCAGTGAACTTAGTTTGCTGCCCGGCAAATAAAGAAAATGGCACTCAAACAAATTATTTTGTCAACTCCATATGACATCATAGCGTTCCATCACAAATTCAATTTGAGGATGACAGGGAACCAAACCTCTAGAATAATTGAATACATGTCTTTTGTGGTGTTTTGCATCAGTATGACTGACATCAGATTTTGGGTTCTAAAGCTGGAGCAGTTAAAGGAGCCATCAAACACAAATAGTAGAGGCCAACAAACAGTACCAGAGATTTAGTGCAAGATCAGAGCCGGGCCTGTTTCTTCTTCTGCAGTGCTTTGTTTGGCCCCAAGTCTGAATTCAATGTGGTCCTTATCACCTCCAGTGGTAACCCCGTCTCTGTCCTGATCACATCTCATGTTTGAGTGTGTCGCTCTCTGATAGCATTGACTTGAAGAATCACCGCAGCTCCTTCAGTGGTTCCCACAGTCGGTCTACAAAAGAAGAGAAAACCTCCATACAAACCACAATATTAAATGTATTTCCCACCCGACACTGTCGTCATTGTAGAAAAATCCAACGTCCCCTCGTGTTGGTTCATTTTCTTTCTGTTTAGTGCAGCCTCGCTGTCTCTAAAATAACCTTTGATTCACAGGAGATGTGTGGTTTCTGGACTGAAAATGTGGGTCTGACTTTTTTTTTTAAGAGGAAAAAGAAAGTAAAAACCAAAAAGGCTCATTTCAATTTATTTTACTAATATATATAGATATTTATATATATGTATGAAAAAAAATCCCTCAAATTATATAGATATCTATATCTATATATATATGTATGAAAAAAAAAATTTTTATATGACATGCAACAGATAGATGACATATTTTGAAAACCCCCTCTTGGTCAAAGTGGGTAATGACCAATAAAGGTTTGCGACCCACTCTTTCACTCTGTGGCCTTTCTTGTATTAATTGACCGTTATTTTTAATGATTCTAATTGGTGTGAATGCAGTGTTTCTCTTACCGTGTCTCCTTCTACCTACAGTTTCTGAGCAGGTGTTTCTGTGTGTGTTTGTGTGAGAGAGGGTGTGTGTGTGTGTGTGTGTGTGTGTGTGTGTGTGTGTCGTGGTGCTTTGAATGTGAGCGCTCGGGGAAAAAATGATCCACATGTGGTTCATTTCAAACGTTGCAGATGCTGTTCCTCTGATTTTGATTTGAGGTTTTACTAGCATAATAATCTTTATACCTCTAATAAAACTTTATTACCACGTCGCCCTTTTACTTATCAAACTCCGACTTTACAAAGTGTGAAAGTGCTTTTCTTAAAGTAACAGCAGCAGTTAATTAAACAACGACTCCTGCCCTGAACCGGACTCAAACTGGCAGCGGTTCAACTTCCAACATATGCTTTAAAGCTGCAGCTGATCCCAGGCCAGCACATGGAAACCAATCAAAACAGTGCACCAAACATTAGCTTGATGTGGTTGCACAAACAACGACGCAGGGCATTGACAAAGATCTTAGGACATCTCTGAACATGAGAATACGCAGCACCGCAGGGTTTATTTGGTATGTTTCTCGACTAATGAGTCATAACATTAGTTTTCTCGGAGATTAGTTTTGAAAAGCCCACATACAAAAATATGACATACCCAGTTAGTGAAATTTAGCTACGACTGCCAAATAAATCCAGCGTTAGCGTTAGCTGCAGTTGGTACAGTTACGTTACAATATGGTTTTGTTTTGTCGTGGTGAAGGATGATGAGCTGCTGAAAAATATTTGGAATACACGTTAGAGGAGGGTCAAGTCAAACTTCAGTTCCTTTCAAATGGAAAAAACTATATAATATTCACATGGAGCTAGAGAAATTAAATATCAGTGAACGACTTCTTAAACAGTAAATGGTCTTTGAGTTCAAGGCTTTACTGGTTTTCATGCCAGTGTTGCCTTGGACAGAGCCTAGTGATCCTGTTACAAATACTACAAATGCTTTGTTTTTAAAAAGGATCATTTCTCATATGTCCTTTATGGGATACCTTAACTAACCTGAAACCATTTACCACAAATCACGAGGATGTTTCTAAACCAAAAAGCTCCTCTGCTGCTCAAATAAACCCAAAAAAAAACCAAAAAACAACAACAACAAAAAAACATTGATCTCATTATGCACTATTGGAGGCATTTAAATCTAGCTTAGAGTTTGGATCATGGTTGCTGTGAATCTGTTTAGGTCAGAGCATGTCGTGGCCAAGATTTCTTTTTTTCAAATCTGAGTGACTCAACACTGAGTCAGCAGTGATTAAGTCTCAGGTTTTTGACGGCAGCTAATCTCAGAGGCCAGTACTGTAAGAAAGCTGTGTGAAGTGTGAAAATTAAAAAGCGCCCTGCTGCCAGGTCACTGGCACATACCAGGAGAGAGAATGTACTTGAGGTGAAGCCAGAAACATGCGGCTCAGCGCGGAGTGAGGTTTGAAAGAAGAAATCCACTGCAAACATCTCTGGGTCATAATTTCATAGAGTCTGTGCGAAAATAGTCCAGAAGTGCTGGGTGTGCAGGCGGAGCAGAATGTGAAATATGACTGTCATAGTCATCGTTCTGCCTTCTTCATACTTCAGTTCTGTTATAATGCTACATTTTAAATGGAGCCCGTAATTTACAGTAGGCCTATATGTGTATTTAGTTTACTTGGAGTCTGTCTTCAAAACATATTCACCACTGTCTCTGACACTTAAGGCTGCGTTCACACTAAACAAGTCGCAGCTTCTGTTTTTTCTTCATGGATGACTGTGGTATTTAAGTTAGCTTTTTGTTACAGTACAAAGAAACTATGTTTACTGTACATTTATTTAAGCGCTGTTTAACCATTAACCATCAAGATGAATCAGATGTGCTCTGTGGATTTAGACAAAGCATATGATAGGGAGACAGTCAGGAGTGGCAGAGGAGTATGTGAGGATGGTGCAGGACATTTACAGGGCCCGTAAGAGAGTGCTCAGCTGTGCTGTTGGAGTGACTAGTGGGTTAAAGGTAGGCTCTGAGCCCCTTTTTGTTTGCTGTGATGATGGACAGGTTGAGGAGGTCAGGGCAGGAGGCTCCATGGACCGTGATGTTTGCAGATGACATTGTCATAATGTGTGATGAGAGTATGGAGCAGGTGAAAAAAGTAAACGTAATGTTTCGTTTGTGGTCCATCAGACCACGGCTTAGACACTGAAACCCTCCACTGCATATCATTAGCCTCCTTGAGGGTTATTACCTACAGATAAGTGTTAATCACGTCCTTCAACGGTCGAACTTTCCCAGACAGTGCAGTGATCCAAACCCTTCAACCTTTTTAACCTCTACACTGTTTCTCCTCAGCTCGACAGACTCTTAAGCTCTTGCGGTCGATGCAGTTTCTATAAGAGAACTCCTTTTCCTATGCAATCTTTAATAAATGAGCCAGCAGCTCAGCAGAGGTTTGTAATTTAAAGCTGTTGGTAAACTCACACTTCCTGTCTCTGTGTCTCTGAACTGTCACTCATGTACATCAAATGTGCCAAATGTGTTCTTCTGTGGACGGACACATTCCAGCGCTAACCATAGCTGTCACACAACTATGTTTGTCCAATATATTTCATACACACCCTTTATATGTTGAAAATGTCAGCAGCACATGCTATATATGTATCCCATAATTTTGATTGCTTCATTTTTCTGCTGTCACCACAGTTTTGGAACCACGTGTCTACATTTATATACATATGTATATGTATATATATACGTATATATACATATATATATATACATATGTATGTATATATATATGTATATATACATATGTATATATGTATATGAGTATATATGTATATGTGTATATATATGTCTATGTACTGTATATACTGTATGTGTATATATATGTATGTATATATATGGGTATATATATATATATATATATGTTTTTTACCCTAATTGTCACCTTCCATTGTGCATTTATTTTATCAACCGACCTTCACCTTCCCGTGTGTCAGTCTGTGCAAAAACACAATCATTTCCTGATATCCTGAGTTTCCGCCTCCCATGTCTTGAGTTTGGAGAGAAAGTTTTGGGGCCTGAAAAAAAAAATGGATTCAAAAGCAACAAGTAAATAGATGAGAATTTCTGTCAAGGAGGCAAAGTGTGTGAGAACGCTAGCGTGAGAGTCGCTTAAGAGAGACAGAAAATGACAGGGACTGATGAGCAAACAAAGACAAAAAGGCAAAGAGATGAGAAACAAAAACAAGTGTCAGACTGGAGAACAGAGGCGTTGTGCTCGGTGGGAAAGGTCATATATTGTCCTGCGGCGCTGCAGTGCATTAATTACAGGATAAGAAATGATAAGCTCCGCTACGTGGCTATGAATAGACAGACGCAGAGACAGACAGAGAGCTGACAGTGCAACCGGAAGCCGACTGTCTCTGTGTAGGTTGCAGTTTCCAGTGAGAGCTGGGGTTTGTTTGATTGTGTTTATTGAAGTAGTTGCAGCTTTGTGCTCGTCCGACTCTAAACAGGTAGAAACGAACGCTCCAGTTTGACTTTTAATCCACTTATCTTTTTTTATATATTATATATATAATATATATATATATAGATTATAGATTATATATTTATATATTTGCAAAGTTCTCTCAGTTAAAAACTTCCCTTTGTTTCTGCAAATGCTTAGCAGCTAACAACCGTCTTTGCTTCAGGGAAACGTTCCACTCCTCTCTGCCAAGTGTTCACAAACATCAAGTACTGCAGTGATGACTATTTTTATGACTGAATGTCTGATGTCGGAAGAAGTAAAGTTGTAAAGTGTAAAGATCTGAGCTCTGACTGAACACAGGTGATGCCTTCACTGATCTTTTGAAAAAATCTGTGAAAACAGTTTTAGCTACGTTTAAATTTTAATTTAATTTTTAGCCAAAAAGAAAAGAAATCAGACTGAAAATATTTTTGCCTGGTGTTGCTGAACAGTGAGAGACGGATCCCTTGTTGTAACTGTGTGTGTGTGTGTGTGTGTGTGTGTGTGTGTGTTTGACAGTCAGTGACAGAGGTAGGGGATTCCCACTGTGACCCATGTTAACGGTGTGTATGTGTGTCCCATCCATCATTACACACACTTCCCTTCTTGGGGGCATTCTAAAATAGAACGGTGTGTGAACATGACCTCTCCCACACATACACACACACACACACACACACACACACTTACACACTGGTAAACACACCCATTACGATGCTATTGTGTCTTGGTTTCTTGTCCAGAATGCTGGTGCACATGTGTTTGTGTGTGTGTGCGCATGTGTGTGTGTGTGTATGAGTAAGCAAGCATGTGTGTGTGTGTGTGTGTGTGTGTGTGTGTGTTTTATCAGAAATCATAAGGAACTTGTCCCTCTTACCGTGTTCTCCCACCTTCTTTTTCTCTCTTTCTTTCTCGCCACAAAGTCTGGAGTCGCTGCCAAATTTCCTCTGTGGTGAAGGTGTGGTACCAGGACACTATCCCTTTTAAGCACACACACACACACACACACACACACAAAGACATTTAAAATCACATTTAAAACGTTAATGACATTACCATCTTGTTCTACAGAAAATCTTATCAGATGAATGACAAGGAACTGCTTTAGTGCTCTCTCTCTCTCCTCACAGACGCTAATGTTTGAGAATATATTTAATATTATTGAATGGCTGAAGATAAAATATGATTCATATAATAGTAGAATACGGAGTGTCTCAGAAATGTGCTTTTGAATTTAGCTTTATATGCTAGGTAACATGCAGTTTACCACTTAGACTTAGCTATTCCATGATTGGCTAGTTGTAGCTATGCTAACCAAAACAACGTGTTTGCTTTAATCTGCTTTACATATTCTTTCAGCCATTGTTGATATTTTCTAACCTGCCGTTTAATTAAAGAGGATATAGTGACATAGTGTTTGAGTCTGTTGCAAGATAAATGATTTTTTTTCAAATACAGCACAATTGTTGATATTTTCTAACCTGCCGTTTCATTAGAGAGGATCTAGTGACATAATGTTTGAGTCTGTTGCAAGAAAAATGAGAATTTCTTTTTCAAATACAGCACTAAATTATATTTCTGTAAAAATATGTAAATCCCCAGCAGAGAAAGATAATAATTTGATTCATTTTGTGATATTTTAATAGAAAAAAAAAGTGTAGGTAGGCTTTAAAGTTCAGACATGAAACTTATTAAAACACAATACGACACCAGTTAACGATGACTTCATGGGATATTATCATTGGCGAGAGTTCGATTTCCCTGTTTACCTTAGCTTTCATTTACACATCCTCTATTTCAGGCTGTCGTGTTTTTGTTACAGCGCCTTTTCCAGTGTTTAATCAGGCTGCACTGAGTTTACAACCACTGTCAGCTTTGGATTAATACGATTGACACAGAAGACCAGGACACATGCTAACCTAGCTTATTGTGTTAGCAAAAGTAAAGCCCAGTGTAGACATTTCTTTGTTAATCTACAGTGTAACAAACTCTAATCTGAGCCTAATTTTAATCTTGACTCAAATCTCAATCTTGAACCTCGGAATAATGTCTTACTCAGTTGGGACCTGAAAATTGTCCCCACGACAAAAGGCGTCCCAAAAACCAAGGTTATTTTTGGGAAGAATGTCCCCACAAATATAGCTATACCAGTAATGAAGCTTTACCAGGGACACACACAGGGAGCCAGGGACAAGGACAGTAGCAAGTGGGAGTAGTTCCTGGATATTAGAGCAGGAGGCTCGGAGACGCCAGCAGTCGATTCCACTGGAACTGGGCGTGGGTTTGAGGTGTGTGTGTGTGTGTGTGTCTACACAGGGGGTAACTATTTTGTGTTGCGGGAACGGGCGGGTCTGTCCTTGACCAAACTCAAACTCCAAAAATATGAATAATATCCCGACGTCTCCTACTCTTCTTAGACCCTATGAATAATATCCCGACGTCTCCTACTCCTCCTTCTTAGACCCTTGTTGTTGTTGTTTTTTAAACCTAAAAGTGACTTCATTCTGTGATCGTTGTCATTTGAGTTCTCCAGTCTGAACATCTGGACACGTCCTTGTCTTGTCTTCCATGTCCTCCTGTGATACCTGCGTTGTGTGATTGGAGCTGAAGTGCTTCACCTGTGTCTGGTTACTCTCACCTGTCTTCACTTACCCCTGCCCCCCCCCGGTCCCACTCCTCCGCTCCCAGTTCCTCCTTGTTACTTTCTCTTCACTTTTACACTCACTCTCACCTCTGCTGGTTCCCAGGCTGTGGTTTTGTGGTTCTGCACATTCTCGGTGTTTAATAACACGTTGTTAAAGCCAGTTTTCTCTGCACCTGGATTTGGCTTTTTTACTTTCTACAGATGCTGGAAAAAAAATACAACAAATTCAGGTTTGGATTTTTATAGAATCTGTTTCCATGTTTCACTGTGTTTACATGTGAAAACAAACAAACAAAAGTCAACAGAACGCTGGGTTATTATTATTATCATCCTGTCCAAGTATTGACTCTAAATACAAAATACAGTTGTAGGATTATTAGATACTAACAATAGAGTTATGACGTTTTAAAATGTTTAGTTTGATGTCAACATGTGGCACAGTCTTTTGCCAAACAAAGTTCTGGAGACGTAATGTTGAAAATACTACTAAAAGTAGTATCTCTCTCTCACTCATTTTGGTTGAAGTCAGGTGAACTGCATTCAACAGACAACTGCATTCACAGCGCCCCCTGTAGGAGAAGAAGTGTTAATGTCTATTTAAAGTGAGAAAGGATTTTTTTTATCCATCACTACAAAATGTTACAAACAAAAACAACAAACAAACAATCATTTTCCTAAAAGCCACAAAACTGGAGTGAAACTTCGCTGTCACTGCTGTTTCCACTCAGGACATTTCTCTGTGAATATTCATGTCACCCGTGCTGACAGATACGTTCTGTTTGTGTCAAAGCTTTTAAACTGCATTCAAGGTTCAGCTTTTTACCT
>NC_024316.1:13801377-13801588 GCF_000523025.1 Cynoglossus semilaevis | reverse complement strand
CACACACACACACACACAGTCACACACACACACAGTCACACAGTCACACACACATAATGTGAATAACTACACTCTCATATATATATAAATGTCACGTTGGTATCATATGGCCTTCAATGCGTACGTATGTTGAAGTGTGTGTGTATGTAATGTGTGTGTGTGTGTGTGTGTGTGTCAACTACCACTCTCAAATGGGCAGAAACAATGGAAC
>NC_024316.1:13789890-13801314 GCF_000523025.1 Cynoglossus semilaevis | reverse complement strand
CGTCCCACCTCCCACCATGCACTCTGTCTCCCACATAATCATTCCTTCCGTTTGCACCGACCTGGCGTCTCATTGGTTAAATCCCAAACTGCATATTTATCTGTTTGGTCTGGGCGGGGTATATATACACGCTGTGGGTCGGTTAACTCTGGCCACAAGTTTCAAAACTTTCAGAGTGGGCAGACAGGCAGAGAGACAGTGAGTCGGACAGTCTGAGTGACGGACGGGAATCAAACTCTGGACAAACCGCTGCACCGCACACTCCAAACAAGAGCTGTTGTTTTTTAGAAAAAAAAAACATACAGAAAAAGCAGTCAAGTCATTGTGGATCATTCTCAGGGAGAATATCCTGCTCCACCACTTGTTTGTTTTTTTCTTTCATTCTCTCCTTCTTCCTCATCTCAGATCTCGATGCTTTGCTTTGGGATTTTTGCTCCATATCCTTCAGAGTCCAGTCTTGCTGTTTGTCTTTGTCATATGAAAAACTTTGAGGTCCAAATTTTTTCCAGAACTTTACAACTGAACAAACTGAAACAGACGTTTGTGGAATTTCACTTGGACTAAAAGTTGAATCAGAGCCCAGTCCTGGGATGAATTTAACCGAGGCCAGGTTGTCTAGAGAGACTCTTCTGCATCCGACACGGGTTCCTCTAGGGGGTCACTGGACTTCCCGAACCCCAAGTCCATCCTCCGATGCTGAGATGGGTTTTGAACAGAACCTCTCAGAGGACTGCAGTTCTCCTGATGGCCACGGTGGCGGCAGCATGAGAAGACCAGAGCCAAGAATTCCTCTAATGCCGGCTTCAGGTGGACAGAGCCCAGACCTGAACCAGGCAGCAGGTGTGTCGGTGAGCACGGCAGATGGAAAGGCTGTGGGAGGAGAGCAGAGGATCCGCAGACCCATGAACGCCTTCATGGTCTGGGCCAAGGATGAGAGGAAGAGACTGGCCCTGCAGAACCCTGACCTGCACAACGCTGTCCTCAGCAAGATGCTCGGTAAGACAAGAAAATGACCCTGATTACATTAGTAATTTGTAACTCAATATTTTTTTATAAACCATTTTATGACAAAAACCTTTACTTGTACAGTTTTAAAAGCTACAAATGCATGGAGTTAGCAAGTAAAAATAAATAAATGATTAATTGGAAAAATTAAAAACTGATCTTTGCAGGTGTTTTAATAATAAAAATATGACTTCACGGGGCATTTTTGGTCTTAAAGTAATTCGAAATCACACTTTACGATGGCTGAAGAGAAAACAATTCTTCTTTTAAAATAAAAATCTAAGCAGCTCTGCTTCGATCAGTATTTGTTTAGTTGAAAAAAACGTTTCCATAATAACACCCACATAAACAGACAGCAATTTCTAATTCAGCGTCAACATTTCAACAACTTAATAAAATTGTAATTTCATCATCAAAGACCTTAACGTCTCTCATTACGAAACAGAAATTGTGAATATTCTATAACATCAATTTATTTTCAAAAAATAAGAAATAACAAGAAATAAATATAAACATCTAAACAACAATTTAATCAGCATTAAATAATCCTGAAACAATTAATATTATTTTATTAATAATGATTGCAGCTACAGACTATGTGGCTTCGGAAAATCCTGCACTTGAACGTCACTCCATCATTTTAACGGCACGTCAGGTCTGAAAGTTTAGTTGGAAAGAAAAGACGTGGAGTTTTCTCTGCGGAGCGTAAATCATTTCTCCACCGTATATGGATGTGCTCATTACGCCGCGACCTCCACGCTCTGACTGACCGGCCCGGCCCGCCTAAAACGCTGCTCTCCTCAGTAGCTATCTTTTTTAATCACTCCTAAACCTGAGCAGTATTTACACAAAAGATTTTGCTAAAGTGACCCATGAGGGTCGTTAACAACCAGGGGTCGTAGTGAAATAGTTCACAGTGAGATTTTCCACAGATTTATTATTTTAAAATTTAAATTTGTAATCAAGGTAGATATGATTATAAAGTATTGACACATTTCTACGATTTAACATATGTTAAACACATTTCATGTTGTGGTTAAAAGTGAGTTTACATACATTAGGTCTTTTTCTCTCCATGTAACAAAAGAGGGAAACATCTGTTTTTCTGATTCTCATCCTGTTACACAATATGTCAAATTTTCACTGAGGAAAAACCCAGTGCGTTTCTGGAGCTCATCGGTAACTTGGGATTTTCAGCACCTTTTAAGAGAAATCCATGAAATTTGTGGAAGGAAACGCGGTTCTCGAATCTCGTCGCTCTCGTCGCCACTGTAACCAGACGACGGACTGAGGATATAAGCGTTTTAATGCAAAGGCTGTGACGTTAAATACGACCACAAAATTGTCCAGTTGTGGTATGTCTTATGGGCTGAATTATCAACTGTGTTTATTTAAGTTGTTTGAACCGACAGACATGTAGAGACGTGGTAACTCACTGTATGGTTTCTGTTTTAGACATTAAAGAGTCCGAGCTCGTCATAAATCACTGGGTTTTTCCTTGTTTTTGCTCAGATCACCGTATAGCTGCCATAACAAAACCACAGAGGATTAGATTTGCTTTGACTATCATGTACTTGAGCTGACAGTTGGTCAAATCAGCAATTAGTTGGGTGGGTGTCAACCTGTGGTTGTCGGCTAACATTTAAGGAGAAAGTTTTAGTGAAACAAAACATGAAAGGTTTCTTTCAATTTTAAATAATTCACTGTTAAACATGCTTGATAAACTCTAGGCAAATTGATTTAGATGACAATAAAATTATATATAGATATATTAAACATTTATGCAACTATTGGTTTGACTGGCCCTCCATTAGAACAATGGATTAACGCCTATTTTTATGTATATTTGGACGCAGGTCAATCCTGGAAGTCCCTGAGTGCCACAGACAAACGTCCGTTTGTAGAGGAAGCGGAGCGCCTCCGTGTGCAGCACCTCCAGGACCACCCAAACTATAAATACAGGCCGCGCCGAAAGAAGACCACTAAAAAACTCAAAAGGGTCGAACCGGGGATTCTGCTTCACAGCCTGACTCAGGGGGGCACACCAGGCTTTGCGTTAGGACCAGGCATCAGTCCTTTAGGTCCTGATGGTGTCTCTGGTGGGCCACTCTATGGACACTCGGGCGGTCACTCTCAACATCACCACCAACCTCACCATCTGTTGCCCTCTCTGGGACACTTTAGAGACCTCCAGGGCCCAGGACACCCAGAGCTGGAGAGTTTCGGCCTGCCCACTCCAGAGATGTCTCCTCTGGACGTACTGGACGATGGAGCTGGGGAATCTGTGTTTTTCCCCCAACACATACAAGAGGAGGGAGGGATGGGAGGCTGGAGCGGGTATCACCATCATCACCACATCCACCCTCATAACCAACATTACGGCTCACACTACAACCACGGTCATTCCAACTCCATACATGGAGCACCACATGGTCATAGTTCAGGCTTGAGCGCTGCCTCCAGTTTAGGCACAAACATGAATTCCAGCCTGAGTCCAGGTAGAAGTTCCAGACTTGACTCTAGAATGAGTTCTGCTGAGACAAACATGACCTTGAGCATGAGCTCTGCCACTTCCAGTCTAGTGAATTCAGTCAACTCCAGGATAAATCCTACCCATGTCTCTGGTCACCACATCACCTTAAGAAGTCCTGTTAAGGGCCCTCCTCATTCGACCTCCCCCTCCCCCGCCTCTTACCCTCAGTCTGCAATCAGCCTTTCTGAGCCGATAAAATGTCACCAGTCGCCCCTCAGCACTACTCCTGGTAGCTACTTCAATCAGATGTATGGGAATGGCACACCAAGTGCCACCAGTTTCACTCCCCTAGGTCAGCTTTCTCCTCCCCCAGAAACGTCTACCACTTCTTGCCTGCCGTCCAACCCCTCATCGTCTTTTCTTCCCCCTGTGCACTTGGACCCTGCCAATTCTGACTCTGGCGGTCATTTGGTGTCTTCTTCTGCTGAGTTTTGGTCTGAGGTGGACAGGCATGAATTTGACCAGTATGTGAATATTGGAAGGAATCGGGAGGAGTCCTTCGGACTCGGTGTCAGTTGTGGGCTTGGGTCTAAAATCAGTCGCAGTCGCAGCATTAATAGCAGTGTTAGCAGTATCATTAATAGGGATTTGAGTGGTGTAACCGGCTGTGATGAAGTAAGCAGCCCTCTCATATCTGCTCTTTCTGATGCCAGCAGTGCTGTCTATTACAGTGCCTGTATCACTGGATAAACATGAATTCATATTTTTAAGTACCTCTGTGAAAACAGTTAGGTTCAGTTCAACTGAACCACAGTTGTATCTCATAGGCAGGAAGTTAGTCTTAGACATTGTTTAAGCCTATTCTAGTGTTAAATTTTTTCCTATCAAATTATTAAAATGTTATTATAATGAAGGGATACCGGTGCTCGCACTGCTTTAAGCTAATTTGTACTAACTGGAAAAAGTAAAAATGTAAAAATAAATCTTGCACCAGTGGGTTGCTAACTAAATATATCATCTAAATATTTCAGGTCTTGGCACCTTAGCATTGAAGAGTTTAGGTAGCCAGTGTTTTGTTTCTTTTTATCTGAGCAACTGGTCACTTTCCCTGTATTATAGTCATTAATAGATAGTTTTGTTTTTGTTTTGGTATTATAGTCATTAATAGATAGTTTTGGGGGTTTTTTTTTGATGTCGCCATTAACTCTAGGGACCATTAAAAGAAAGGAAGCTAGTCAGCAATTTTTTTTGTACACCCAAAATGATTAGGTTGTAAGACACGTGTGTTAGCATGATGCTATTGGCGTGAACACTCCTCAATCTTCGGCTTCTGCGTAGTGTAAATTATTTAAAAACGTACCATGAACAGCTGAAGGAGAGTTACACCAATGATCTGATGAACTTTTACTACACTAAGTGCACTATGGTCAAAACCTTTGCCAAAACTGTGACGAATCCAAATCTCAAGATTATCTCGTCTCATCTCAGGAGCCCACATTCTCCGCAGAACTTCAAAAAACTCAGATGAATACATCTCTAATAATGAGAAGCACAAGGACAAACCCGGGAGAGGAACAGAAAGGGAATTGATATGATGGAAGAGACTCAAACCAGCCTCCACATATGTTGTTGTCGGGAAAACCTTGGCCTTAGATCCAGTTCAAACCCACAAACTATCAGGATGCTTTACAAGTCGGGTTTGTTATTCCTGTTCGTGATAAATGTTGTTTCGTCTCTATCTCAGTCTATTATGGGGCCTCATGTCAAACTTTGTGCCAAAATATGTACGTTTTAAGTTGCCTGGCTTCTTGGCGAACATACAGTATTATTTTGATTTTTATTCTTTTTTAGCCAGTGTGGCCTCCCTGTTTAAATAAACATATCAGTTGTAGTTTTTTAAAAGCTAAAATCTGTAATTACATTTCAACCAATGACTGCAGATCATGTTCTCCCAGCAAGGCACCACTGTCTTGTTTCAAAAATGAGAAAATCATTAGGTCAAACCCACAGTCCACTGCAGGGTTCTGCTTTAAAAAAGTGAAAGCAAAGGACAATGGTTTAAGGAGAAAAACCTCAAAAAGGAAGGTAAAGTTTTTGGATTTTTTTTTTATTATTGTTTTTGTAGCTGTTTACTGTATAGACAAACTGTAGATGTTCTTTCTCCTGGACACTATATTGTAGGAGAACCTGAGACTATGAAATGTTCTCTTTGCACTGGTTTTATTGTCTTAGCTGTACAGAAGGAACACTAGTTATTAAAAAGAGAAAACAGTCGAACAGTTTAAATATGTTTTGTATAGAAGGCTCTTTGTTGTTGTTGTTTTTCACATTATTATTTATCTTAAACGTAGCAATGTTCTTAAGAAAACTAAAACAAAAACAGAAAAAAAAAACAAGACTGGATCATTATCTTCACCATATTTGTAAGCTGGGAACATACAAGGTAGCCTAACTAGCCTAGCGCTATGCTACGCTAGGCTAACGATTACAAAATGAGTCACATCCTGTAGTTTGTTTGTTTGTTTTTCTAGCGTAGCATAGCGCTTTAGCTTAGCGCTATGCTACGCTAGGCTAACGATTACAAAATGAGTCACATCCTGTAGTTTTTATTCTTTTCTTGGCTATTCATAATTACTACAAATATCTAAACACAAATCAAAAGATCTTGTGTTTTATAATCATTTAGTTTAAATTAAATTAGTCAGTCTTTTGTCACTATTTCTCATGCTCTTTATTCTGAATAGAAATGCTCTTTATTCTGAAAAGAAAAGAAAGGAAAAGTGATGAAAAGCCTTTTACCAAAGACAGTTATTTTTTACAAATGTTTCGGTGCTGTTCATTCACAGCCACCTGAGTTGTCTCGGTTGATATTAATTACACAAATGTGGTGCAAACTTTTAGGATAAATGTTTGGATTTTCTTCTTACACTGCGCAATAAACAACCATTTCTGTCTGTATTATTTACTTTACTTGTAAGAAATTTAAATCAGACTTTGTGTTTGTGCTGAGCAAATGACAAAAGCCAACAGTTGTAGCCACTGTAGACGTCTCTCCTCCTCCGTGTTAACGTAGCATTGACCCTGTAAATTTAACTGCTTTGTATACAGTCAAAGCAAAAATGTCTCTCTTCAAAGAATTGCCCTCCATCTGTTTTGCATTAGACAAACAGTCATTACTATTTTTTTTTTTTTTTTTTTTGTATTTGAAACAGTAGAACAAAATCGGGTATCCTGTACAGTGAGAGCAGTTATATTTACCACACCGTTCTTTGTGGCTGCCGTTGGTTAAAAACAGAGAAACATTAGATTTTTCCAAACATTTCTTCTGGAGGGCAGAGCCACAGGGTTGTAACAGTTCAAGCTTGAAGTCTTAAAGAACATTTCTACATCTGCATTTGACATTCTTTTCTGTTGACACCAAACAGTCTTGTTTCCATTTTAATTGACTGTGACACAGAAGGAACATCAGACACAGGCGTCTTTGGAGCCGTGCAATAACTCTGGGCTTTTGGTAATAATTATCTGAAGGGGGGGCGAAACAAAACACCCAAGTTTTTGGGGATTAAAAACAAAGGCCATTTTCTCAGCCGTCATATAATGACAAATTAAAAGCAGGATTTTCCCAGACATGTCACTGTGATTCTTCTAAATCTGTCTGACAGGGATCATTTCTTTTATATTTTCTAAGTGTGGAAAATTGTTTTGTTTTTGTTTGTATTTGAAAACTGTGGATTTGTTGTAAATGTTGACGTTATGTTTTCATAAAATAATTAAGAAAATAAACATTTCTTAGGGTTACTCCTTGGTATGCAAGTCTTTGAGTTAAAAAAAAAGAGACGTTTTATCTTTATATGATTGCACACATTAAACCTCAGAATCAGGCACTCGAGTCACCATATAAATTATACGTAATTATCGCTGGGATGGAAACAAACGCTGAATTTAATATTGTTTGTTTGTGGTTTAATTTGATGTTGCAGATCTCCACGTTTACGAGTGATGAATTAATTTGTTAAGGATTTGGCTCTTGTAAAACCGGCACAATGAGCGCTAATCAAAAACACTTCTCACTTATATGAAAATTAAACAGCTCAATCTGTTAATTATGGCAGTGAATTCTGAGACGATGAACATAACCTTCCATCAGTGTTTGTTTATGTTTACGTATTTGAAAGATACAACGCGTGGAAGTTGTGACATATTCTATGAAGAAGGCAAGGTTTAAAAGATATTTGAAAGATACAACGCGTGGAAGTTTTTAGGAAGGTTTAAAAGTTGTTATACTCAATAGAAAAGTGTCAAAATGATGTGAACCACTCGGTCTTGGGACCAAGTGAACATTCTTCCAATGCTACGACTTTGTTTTTTAAGTTTAAGAATTACACTCTTGTCTCTGCAAATTGTGATAACAGAGAGAAACAAATCCTGATATGAATATTCAGTCTCTCTTTATACAGATGACATCCATGTGTATATAACAGTTGAGACCTATATGTTACTTGGTGATTTGATAGTAGTCAATTTCTTATCAACATCGAGGAAATGCTAAATGTTCTGTACAGATTATAGCACCATCCTAGCTTCGATAAAAACTCAAACACGTTACAGAAACTGAACCCAAGACACTCCAACAGTAAAACAACAGTCGGTCAGTAGGCCTTTTTCAACTGCAAAAATACACTAAATTGCTGAGCTATTGCAGTTTGTGAGTTGAGTTGTGCTTTTATGATGCAGTTGTGGATGTTGACCCTGACGTCTCCTGGAATAGGACAAAGTCAAAGAAAAGGAAAAGAGACAGAGACAGAGGTTGACGAGCCGTATGTGTGATCCTGTGTGTTCAGCTCTGGTTCTGTTCTCTCTAGGTTCAGATATGTAAAACGGGTTTGGCTCGCTGGGACCGTTTTCTCGTGAACTAACCGCTCAAAAGAAAACATTTGGAACAAGGAAAAACTGTTCTCTGCTTCTTTTTCCTGTGACTGCCTGTTTTCTTTTTGTCAGTTTTCAGTCTTTTATTCCTCCTCAGCCTTCAGCCGCTGTAATTTTCTCTTCTCCTGCCTTTTCTTTTTTTCCCACCACGTTGATTTCTCCTTTCCTATTTTCTTAACTTTGTCCATCTGTAAAGACTGTTGTTTTTTCTTTCTTTCTCTTCTGCCTTTCCATCCAGTAATGTTGTGTTATTTCCACTGTAATAATGAGTGTGCTGAGAAATAAGGCAACCATTTAATAATAAACCTGAACAGTATTATGGGTAATTGTTAATTTATGCTATCATGTCAACCGCAAGAATATTAGATATTTTTGGTAACAGAGCAAAACTTTTACAACTGGTGTATAAACCAAGCATGGAATTATTTTTGGACTGGATTGTTTTCCTACACCAGGTCATTCTGTCTCTCTCTGCGTCTTGTGTGTCGTTGTTGCCGCGGTAACTGACAGGAATGTTCACAGCCAAGAGGAAACTCCTGTGGAAGTTCGGGATAATTGGCTTTTCTGTGTGGGCATGTGTGTGTGTGTGTGTGTGTTAATACAGAGAGGAAGAGATGTATATTTTTGAGGGAACACCTCACCCTCCACTTCTTACCCTGACTGGAAAAGATAACACAAACCTGGATTCCCTTTTGGCCCGACTGGAAAAAATACTTATAACGTTCCAGTGTGTGCATGTGTGTGTGTGCTGTATGTGTGTGTGCTTTTAATCACAAAGTGTGTGTCTGTTGACCTGTCCGGTCTGTTCCCTGTTATTAACCAGTGCCTGGAAGTAGAAGAAGGTGAATTAAAAAAAAAAAAACCCAAAAAATAGTATTTATTTAATTGAATTGAATTGATTTTAAAGCTGACATGCAACAATCTTCTTTTACTCAGCAATAACATATGTCGGGAGATTGTTTTTTATAAAATAATAAAGATGGTTAAGAGAAGGGTGAAGGGGTCCAGCAAAAAAAAAAAAAAAAAATCTAATGCATTCAAGATCAAGAGAGATTGACAGGGAAGGAAAGAAGATATTTAAGAAAGAGAAAACAAGAGAATGTGAGGGTTTTTCCCATCTGTCTCAGTGGTGTTTTATTGGACACATGTGGTTACGATGTCAGATCAGTCACTGCAACTAAACAGTGACTCGTTCTCCTTCTCTCAGTTGGTGTGTGTGTGTGTGAGTGAAGCTACAATTGTCCGTGTGTGTGTGTTATTTCTCTGACTTTGACGTGAGGTGGCAGCTGTCTTCGACTGCCTTTTGGTCGACATCTTTACGCTGACTGTGCTCTGCAATCGTGTGTTTGTTGCGTTGATTTGTTTCACTGGACGTTGATATCAACGAGACGTTATTACCCCGCGGTCTAACCTATGAAACTACCACGGTGTACTTCGAATAGATTTAACTTCAACTCTGCTCTAAATCCAGGTCAGTGTCTAAGTTGTTTCTGTCCCACCTTTTGGTCATCACATCAACTTGCCCCGCTGTAGGGCTGCGGTCAGAGCACATGATGTCACGAGGGGCTTTTATTCACCTCAGGGCTGCAGGATGTTCGGCTCGCTCCTCCATACCCCCGCTGCTTCCTGTTTCCTGTTTCTACAGGAAGTAACTCTGCGTTCACCTCCTGTCAAGAGCCTAACGGTGACAGGAATGGAGGGATTTTTGTTTTTAATGTGTTTACAGCTTGTTGCGATATGGTACTTTAGCTTCCGTCGCGCCGTCCTGTATTCAGTGAAGAACAAAGGCATTTTGTACAACTTTACAAGTCAAGGAAATCAACTGAATATCGCACGGCGTGGTGAATAACGTAGCTGAAGAACGTAACTTTAACTTAAACTTTTACATTTACATTTACGGTTCTGCTAAATGTTTATATTTACCTTGATGCTCACACTCTTGCTCAACATCACCTTGATGTTCACACTCACCTTGCTCAACACTTACATTTACTCTGAGCTTTATGTCGTGTTCTGCTTTGATATTACCTTAAGTCACTACTTCTCAAATAGTGGGGCGGGCCCCCCTCGGGGGGCACGGTGAGGTGCCGGGGAGGGCGTTAGGGCGTTAAGTGGGCCCGGAATCTACCGGCCCACGTGTGACAGACAGAGTTGGACGGTCATAATACATGACAAATAAAGAATGTGAGCAGTAAAGTGTGTATAATGGAGTCTACATGCAGTGAATAAAAGCTCTGAGCTCATTTTGGTGAACACAGCAGCCGCCTGATCTGTGTTTACACTCCTCCGCTCTGGGGGGCATCAAAGAGAAATTTAGGGATATATAGCAAATTAAACTTCTACCGCGGCAAACAGGAAACAAAGTGGCTGAATCTTAATATAGCTTCAAAGCAACGGTTTCCCTACCAGCAATGTTGACTTCAGATTTGTTGTTGTGAGATTAGGGATATTTTTACTTACAGCTCAAGAAATATATATATATGTATATACAGTATGTGTATATATACATATATGTACATACAGTATTTGTATATATACATATACGTATATACAATATGTGTGTGTACTATATATACATATAAACTGCTGTATTCATCAGAGGTACCTAAACGTACCTTTGGTGTGACAACATCCTGGCTGTTTGCACCTGTTATCGAGCTGCTCTGTTCCTCAAGCTAACGTGTAGCTAGCTAGCATATATTTGTTAATAATTTGCCCAAATAATAATCAAACTTAAAGCCAAGAGTTGGTTCACAAAATATACAGCATGTCAAATGTCCTTCTGGACAAGACAAGAAAAATGTTGCAGTAGTTTCTTAGACCCTCGGCTCTCTCATCTCTTCCTCCCTCTCATGCTCTCTCTCCCTCACCCTCCCCTTACTGGGAGCCAAGGTGTGGGTGTTAAATCTTTGTGGTATGCTGGTTTGATGGCCTTGGCTTTGAAGGGCTTGTGGTTTGCGGATTCAGATCCTTCACTGCCAAGTTGACTGGTGGAACCCATCTATCACCGTAGAAACAGT
>NC_024316.1:13789007-13789849 GCF_000523025.1 Cynoglossus semilaevis | reverse complement strand
AAAGTACTGGTTTATTTTATTTTTGTCATTTTTCCCTCTTTGTCTTTTTTGTGATTTTATCATATTTTAGTTTTCTTTAATGTAATTATATTGGTTTTTTTTATGCATTTGCTGAAGGAATGTCTAAAACCAGAAATACTCTGAGAACACATACCTCCCACAGTATATATGTGTATTTATGTAAATACAATCTGCTCAGTTTTCTCCTTCGCATTCACTTTTACTTTTACCCCCCCAAAATTCTGTTGTGTCATCTCTCGGCCGTCCAAAACTGAAAATTGAAGATGAAAGACAGAAACCAAAATGAAAGATGGTGGGAACAGATGAGGACATTTTTAGGATCTACAGGCTCTCCTTGGTCCCAAACGTCTATTTTTAAACCAGTGACTATGCCCTTGCTATTTGGGGGAGAACGGTTCTGAAACCTTCTGTTATAATTCAGACCATTTATCTTTCTGGCTTCGCTGGTTTTCCTTAACCTACATGTGTGTCTAAACATGGGGTTTAGGAGAGGAGTGCTGATGTGGAAATCTCCTAAAATTAAACCGAATTTCAGCCCATTTTATATATTTGTCTGTTGTTGGTTTTTGTCCGCTATGTTGTCACTATAACAGGCACTGACGCCGCGTGGGAGTGTGTGTGTGTGTGTGTGTGTGTGTGCGTGGTGACCCAGCATGACGCCGTAGTAAGCGCGGCACAGGGCTTCTAGCAGACAGACAGAAAAGCAGTGTGGGAAACTGAGAGAAAAGACCGAAAAAGACAGAGGGAGGGGACGTGATGGAGACAGTGTGGACACAGTGAAGAGAACAGGGACATGAGAGGAAGAAAGAAAACGGGAATAT
>NC_024316.1:13780836-13788985 GCF_000523025.1 Cynoglossus semilaevis | reverse complement strand
AAGAAACGGACATGTAAAGGATGGGAATTAGAAAAAGATGGCAAGTGAAAGGATGAAAAGGAAAAGAACGCACTTTAATCTCAAATTCAAATTGACTCCAGCCATTTTCAGCTCACAGCGCTGGTATTCTGGCTCACACAGAGCTGAGAACATTTGGTCCAACATCTACCATTTTAGCCAGTTCTCACACAGTCTGTATGGACTGTTCTGCAACCCATTACATTTCAAATGTTTTGTTCCTCAAATGCTCAGTGTCATCAAAAAGAAAAATTTGGCCCAAGAACATCCACATTCGTAGAGTGATGGAGCAGGAATCCTGCAGCAACACTGTCGTATAAAACTGGGCCTAATGCTATTTGGAAATGTACCTTAAAAAAAATAATGATACTAATTCATTTAAATAAAGAACATCTTCATATATTAATGTTTTTATTTTTAAAATGTGCAAAGAAATTGTTAAAAAAAAATCATGATTAAGAACATCTTCATATATTAATGTTTTTTTTTTAACATGTGCAAAGAAATTGTTTAAAAAAAAAGATCAGGTACACCAAAAATTTCATGACACCCTGCAGTACCTTAGTGAACCACTAGTGGCTCACTGACCTCTTACAAGATCTTACAGATCGTCTTTACATCTGTACTCTTGGAAACAGGACACATAAAGTGGACTTCATTCATCTTCCCACTCAAATGGTGTCCCAATCAACTTGCTGAGTAGGTCCCAGAATGCAACAGTCCTGGGTTTTGGGTGGCAGACAAACAGAGGAACAATAGACCTGAGCAGACATCAGTGGTACCAATACGATGTTCTGTGAAGAACATGCACAGTTGGGTCCAATAAGTCACTGATTCATGTTGCAGTGCGTATGCGCTGATATTTTGAGCAGGTTGAGAGAAGTAACGCCTGCTCTGCTCCTATTGGTCCTTAGGCTTAATTCTCAAACAACCAAATGTCAACATAAACACCCGATTTCTCTGTGAGTTACTGAAGAGTTTGTTTGTTTGTTTGTTTGTTTGTTTGTTTGTTTGTATTCCAAACCCTAGGTTATAAATATTCTAAACCGAGATTAGAGACAGCAAAAATATTTCTCATCCTGACACTGGACCTGGTCAGATTACTACGACGACTCATTAAGTTTAGAAGATTTACTGTCCACTGCAGTTTAACCCAGAGAGGTATAAAAGAGAGAGAGAGAGAGAGAGAGAGAACAAGTCAGCGACAGAACGACTATCGTTTTGGTCGTTTTTTGTTTTTTTTTGTTATTGTTTTTTCTCTACACGCAGTTTTCCTCATCTCAGGTTTTCCCCACTGTGTTTCCCAACATATCATTGGCTGTGGGCGTGTGTGTGTGTGTGCGCGCACACCCGTTTTGTGTGTGTGTCTGGAGCCATGGGATAAATTCTGTGGTTACCCACTGGTGTGACCAGGGACACAGGGGCACCTAACACTGTCTGTGTGTGTGTGTGTGTGTGTGTGTGTGTGTGTCTTCTGTCTGTTTTTCTCCCGTTCTCTCCCTCCCTCTCTCTCTCCCTACCAATCTGTCATCCTCTGTGATTCTGTACTTTTGTCTCTGTGATCTCTCTGTCACAGCGACGGCGTCAGATCTGAATCCTGTCACGATCAAAATCTCTGGGAATATATTTCAGTAAAAATGCTTTCAATAATTTCTCGTCCCTGTTTTCCAGCGTAGTTGATTTGGCATTATTACAAAACATACAAACAGGAAGTCTGAGAGTGTGAAATACTCTACTGTACTACGACCATCTGGTGCAGTGATCAGTGAATACAGTAGAGTGAAGTATTACTGTGAGACAGTAGCTCTAGTATATTCTATCAGACTGTATGAGATGCAAATGGTGAACTGCTAACTAACAGACTCTAACTGCTAAAAAAACAACTATATAAAGTTGTACTGCTCCAGTAGAGTACCATTTATTCCCTTCCTTGAGTTTTAGTTAACTTTTGTCTGAATGTGAGCGACAAACATGGCATCCCGCCGCATCCTTCTCACACGGATGACGAAACCTGTCGCTGAAGGATCTGTCGTCCCTTTTTCTTATGTCTTTCTTCTCCGCTCGCTGAGTCATTTGTTGCCTCTGTACACAGACGGCTGGTGGATTCAAACCATTAACCTTCTAAACACAAGCATCCCGCCCTGAGCTTCCAAACCCTCAAACCTAGACTGGACCTCCTAATCAGCAGCTCTGACTCAGGGAGAACCACCAGCCTGACCCTGCTGGAACGGAATCTGTGACCAACGACCTCAAACCTTTCGTAGCTGTGAGGGGCTGCAGTTACTGTGTGCTCTAAACTGCAGAAACGTTCAGTTGATTTTTATATTCTGTAAAAATGGAATGACTGGAACTCCGGACCAGTGGGTTTGATTGTTCCTCTTACAAAAACAGTATTAGTCAGTTATATTCATATATCAGGTTAGATCCTTTATTATAAAGAAATTAAAACTTTTTTTAAGCTCCTACAGGCCACACAAAATAACTTGACGGGCCACATTTGGCCCGCAGGCCTTGAGTTTGACACACGTGACTCAGGCCAACGCATGTGTTTCACTGTAAATTGTTGGGTCTACATCTAACTTGTCATTGGTTAGAAAGAACATAAAAACTTGTCAGTCTTGGTTTTTGTTATTTATTTATTTACACATTCAGTGTGAGCCTTACTGTTCAATAAAAGCAACATTTCCTCAGTAATTTCTCATCACACCGTAAGAATGTTTTGTAAAAAACAAAACAAAAAAACCCTGAAAACAAACAAAACAAAATAATAATGGACACAACTGTTTCAGATCTTTCATTATTGTCCTAGAACAGCTTTGGCAATCTTCCGTTGTATCTCTTCCTGTTTTTGGCTGAACGGGATCCACACAAGGTTACACACACTCTAAAGGTCTCTCTCTCTCTCTCTCTCTGTCACACACACACACACACACACTCAGAGATAGAAGAGGTAAACAATGGTGACGACAGCTCGATATGAGCTCAACAACAGCAGCACAACAGGAGATGTCACAGGTCGGGGTAAACTTCCAAACACACACACACACACACTGCAACAAGCCTAGTCTTCACCTTCAGCTCTTTTCTCAGCAAAGACAGTGTTTACTGAGCGTTTGTGTACTTCAAATCTGGACGTCTGTGACAGTTTGGAGCTTCTGTGTTTTTGTGTCCTTAAGGATGAGTCACGGTTCCAAGCGTGTGGCCTCAAACGACAACAATATGAACCTGGAACCTTTTTTTTTTTTCTAGAAGCTTCTGCAGCAGCTGCCCTGTGATTGAGTGACGACCAGACCGGAGCTAAACATCTACGCTTGAATTTCCCGTAGCCTCCTCTGAGGTTATCACTGGACCATGTGGAGCCGGGCTGCCGTTACTCAGCCCTGCACTTTGACTGACAGGCAATAAATATACATAATAATACACATCACAGTGCACTACACAGTAGTACGCGCACAGACGTTTTTGGTCCCACTGCTCAGAAAATTTCACAATACCGCTCGTTAATAGTACCCAGGCTGGTTACTGCTGAGTCAGCGCCTGCAAATGAGGACAAATCCTTCATGTCATCCTGGGAATGAGTCAATTAAACTGCCTTTCAAATGGGTGCCGTTTTGGCAGTGGAAAGATTTTGCCTGCGCGGCTTAAAAGACCAAAGAATTGTGGGTACTTATGGTTCGCCTTAGATACACAACAGGCTTCCTTGTAAATTCTCTGTGGGAAGAACTCGAACCTTTCTAGACTGTTACACAGTGGAACAGTGCTTTGGTGGGGTTCTGAGACATAACATTCTACAAATTCTGCTGTTGGAGAGGAGGGGGGGACGGGACGGTGGGGGGATCCTTCCAAAACATGGGAAACATCAACATTCTCCACCGCCCTCGTCTTCAAATAAAAATACACACACACAAAAATACAAAAACAGTAATTACAGTCTTAGATATGCAGAATTCGCAGGAACATTTAGATCATTTTTGTCAAAAACAACATCGACCCAGCTGCATCAGTGCTACAGCCGAGTGCCACCGTCACCGCTCGACCTGTCGCTTTGTCAAAAAGTCAAATCTGAGTCAAAAAGTTTTAAGAATGATGTTGTAATTTCAGGCGGTGTGTGATTGTCAGGTTCAGATTTGGACAAGTTTGAAAATTGCATTTTTGTGAACAGTTGTTAAACTGCAAACATTGAGGTTTCAACCAAACTAAATTAGAAGTTTGGGAAATGATTGAAGGTTTGCAACAGGTTTTGATAATTAACTGTTAATAGATTAGACCGTTGTTTCCTAAAGACTGGGTCGCGACCCTCAGGTGGGTCGCAAAGAGGGTTTTTTTTGGGGTCGTCTCGCATCATGTTTCCCAGGAGTTTACGAATAATGTCTAGTGACTTGTGTCTCGAAGGTTTGTGACTTTTAAAATATGGGTCCCCAAAAAAAGTTTGGGAAACACTGGATTAGATTCAACTTTATTGTCAAACGTATATTTGTGTACATATATACACAAATACAGTTTTTCCAAAACTGTCAAAGTATCAGGTTTTGTTCAGAATTCAATGAATGAAAATATATATTTTTTTATAAATTAGGATTTTTGACAATAATAGGACATTCTGACTTTCCCTCTCTCTCGTGTATTTGCATTTGATGTATTTGAGCGCTGAGAGTCTTATGGACAGGTATTGAGACCTTTGTCTTTCTATTCAATGTTATCCAATGGCTTAAAAAATCAACTACTCTTTATTTCAACCACAATGATATTGTTTTTCCTTTTGGAATCCAAAGTGCCCAAAGACGAGAAAACAAATCCATGGAATAGATGAGACAGAACATCATGGGTAATTTCGACCTCCTAAAGAATGTTCATTTGTGCATGAGGTCATGACGTCTCAATCCTACTGTTTCGCAAAGTCAACATGTTTACTAAAAGTCATAATTCTCTGCCCTAATCATCATCTGTGGATTTAAAGCTAATGTTTATGGAGACAAAAGAGACAAAAAGCAGCTGAAGAAATCCCAGCCTGAGATTGTCCAGTCTCTCTGATGTTCCAGGCCCAGTTATAGTCCTTTTCACTCCTCCAGACCATAACTTAAATGCTGGTTTGTAAAGCAGGCACTGAGAAATAAATCCTCAGCGTTTAAAGTCAAATGAACTAGTATTTTCCTCAGGTTTGGCCTCATTCAAAGCCTGGTGTTAGAATCCTTAAGGGCTTCGAGCAAGATCCAGGATTTTATTGCTACCTTTCTGCAGCCAGGAGATCCACCAGACCACAGCGTGACTCCTGTGTTGGCAGGACTGGATCCTGAATGTGTTGTGTGTGTGTGAGACAGACTGGTTTTAGTGGTGACTGCAGTGGTGCTTGTGGCAGATGTTTCAGTCACTGTTTCTCTTTATTGACAGGTTTATGAATGATTTAAATAACACATGGGTCAACACATCAGACTGGACAATCCTGGACCCAGTTCAGCCACGGAGACTGGCTGAGCTATTAGTCCAACAAGGAAGACAAAACCGCATTGATCTAGAGTATCATCCAGCCATCTGTGAATCCATCCATCATCCATCTTTCCATCCATCCATCCATACCGTACATCTACTGTATTCATCCATCCATCTCATATTATTATTGTACAGGCCATTTTTCAAGGCCTTTACAATCTTCACAGTCTCAACACAGGCTTAAAATATCTCCACACTCTCCTCCTTTATAAACTTTAATTTATTTTAACCACACCAGTGGTAGTCCAGCTGCATGTTTCAGCTCCAGTGTGACCTCAAGGATTAAAAGAATCTTTGCTTTTGGATCATATAGAGTGTTGGCATTACCAGTGTCACGAGGTCAGATGTTGGACACGGAGCCAAAATGACAAACAAAGACAATATTAGAGACGGTAGTGAGTGACTTCAATCTCCTGTTCTCTGCTCTAAACATCCTGTAGAAGGGAAACCCCCGGACTCTGTGTAACAGGTGTTTCACACATACACCACAACAATGAATACTTTATTATTTATTGTTTGTTTTTTCCATCTCCTGTTCATAACTTGCAGGGCAGTGCATCTTGGCTCAACGTTTAGATGTTAAAAATATATTTCATGCTCTTTATTACCCTCCAAATGTTATTCAGCTAGTATACTTAAGGTAATTTAGAAATAAAACAAAATAAAACAGGCAGGAAAACACTGTCCACATTTCAGACATTCTTATTTCTAATCGACTGTAGTTGACTTTTTCCATGTAGAGAATTGTTTTTGTTCCACTACATTTACAGAGAAAAGCTGAAATGTAGAAACTACATTTTTCTCCAACCCCTGAACTGTATATTCAGCCAGATGTAATTGTATATTCAGAGGGAGAATATAAATCTTCACCGTCTGCTGCAGAGCTCTGGACAGTTTCACATTCACACTGACACTTGTTACTGTGTTGAACCATTCACCTAATACTCACAGTACTGCAAGTTGTATTCATTTTATTCAGTGAATACGTTCTTGCTTTCTTCCGTGTCCTTGTTGCTATAGGTCTATGTTTTTGTAGTACGCGAAGCTAGACATTTTCTGTATACGTAGCACCCCCTGCAGGGAAGTGAGGGAAGCTTCATGCTCTCGGTTTGTAGAGATTACACTGTATTGATCTAATAATGAACACCACTTTTAATTTAATTTATCTTTTTGAAATTGTTATTCATGTTATTAAATATGGTTGTGTGATTATATTTAATATATATTTATTTAAATAAAAATCCTGACCTGCTCCACTCTAATATATGTCTAATATATTTAATGGACGTGTGTAAAATATCTAGTCTCCCCGGTCTTTCGTAACTATCGCAAGTAAAAGGGTGAAGTACCCTAACGCATCGAATGGGGGCAGACGTGAGCGCAACGAGTGCTTGTTGCTGCATTTATTCTACTCCGGAAAAGACCCTCGGCTTTGACAAGTTGATATTAGAAAGTTAAGTGTGCTGCAGCTTGTCGTTTGTGTGTCGAACTTCTTGAAACTCTTGGAATTACTATTTTTTAAAACAAAGTTCTAAAACAAAATAATAATAACAACAATAATTATCAGGCTCAAGATGCTTTTACCAGAGAGACTTTAAAAAGAAAAGACGGATGACATCGTTACAAGTGAATAAAATGGAGACGGATGTGCATCGACTTTAGTCATCAATAAAGGTAAGACTATTAACGTTTTGTTTGTTTTGTTTTTGGACAATTGGCCACAGCAATGACAAAAACACATTATTGACCTAAAATAAAATAATATTTTCGCATTGTTTACCTCTATTGATGTAACATTTACATTTGAGTTGCGTAGACGACGTTGAAGACACGGAGGCTGTAAAGAAACCGTGTGACGTTCTACTGTCTCTGGGCAACAGCTTTTTTTTTTTTTTTTTGTAAATCTGACTGAAATAGGCAGTGCCTCACCTTCCATGAATCTCACTGTACGTACTGACGCAATAATTTAATGACATGCATGATGTAACCTGAAACTCACATACGGTTTTCAAATAATTACACGGCCCAGCCAGCAGAGGGCGGCAAAGAACAAAGGAACTCCTCCAGAGGCTGCGACCTAAACACAGATGTAGAATGAATAGAAAAGACGATCATCTATTCATACGCACTGAAGTGACGTTATCCTTTCACTCCTGACCAAACCAGTGCTGAGTCGATCCACAGCGACGTCACACGTAGTGTAAGTTGATACGTATAAAATGATACCACGTTAAATCACCACATCTAGGCTTCTCTAATAGAACATGTTACTGTTGATGTTTTCCCATTGATTTGTTTTTTTCAACCATGCATTTAATTAAGGCATTCAGATTGACTCTTTGAATTGATCATTTTTTTAAAATCATTTTTAATGTAGAAACATAGTGATTGTGTTCATGTCCTGAGGTCTCAAGGCTGTTAGCTTATCAAGCGTCATAACATTCTCCGCCTGTGCAGCACATTCACTATTATAAAGAAAGAGTCCTAGTCTGATTTGTGCCAGGTGGTGAGATTTTTAAACCTGTAATGTGATAAAAAAAAAAAATCCCAGAACTCTTATAAATATGTTTTTTGTTTGTTTGTTTGTTTAATACTACATAGCTATGTTTAAATGTTTTGGGTTTTTTTTTTATTCACTATGATA
>NC_024316.1:13758403-13780826 GCF_000523025.1 Cynoglossus semilaevis | reverse complement strand
ACATAGCTATGTTTAAATGTTTTGGGGGTTTCTTTACATAGCTATGTTTAAATGTTTTGGGGTTTTTTTTTTATTCACTATGATCAAAAAATACAGTTTCTGTTGAATTTTATTTGCTGAAATGACAATGACCTTGACTTTGACTGTTAAAAAGTGAGTTGACGAGGACATACCTGCTCTGTGTGTTCTGGTTCTGTACTGACTGCAGTGACGTCATCTCTACTAGCTCTCTCCCTGGAGTCATTCTTTTCACATTTTCACTTGATCTGTCTTTGTCTTTTCCTCTTTCTTTGTTTCTCTGTCTGTGTTCCTCCTGGTATCTCCATCTCTGCCTGTGGTTTGTTGACGTCTTCAACACACACACACACACACACACACACATACCCATATTTAATTGTAGGTTAATTGTTATCATTACTATTATTATACATCTTGATGAATGCATCCAGAGTAAACAGGAAGCAGCCTCCTGAGAATAAGGCTGTCTTTATGTTTAAAATGCAGAAAGAGCACTGAGAGAAAATGTAACATTTGAACTGGAGGCAGTGAAGAAGTTGCGAAGTCAGAGAGGTGTGAAGCAATGCAAACAGCAAGGGCATCATTTTTACCTGCAGACTGCTGATGAAGCAATTGCTGTACTTAATGACTGTGGAGTGTTATAAGTGGGTTACTAGTCCAGGGTGCAATACACAGCATGCACCAGTGAGCAGCACTTCATGATCAGTCATGGATGAGGTTAATCATTTTACATTTCAGGCTTTGGGACTTGCAGAGGTCCAGAGGAGTGAGTTCAGGCAGGGATTTTTTTAACTCCATCTTTGTTTGTTTGTTTTGTCACTGTAGTGAAGGACTATTTATTTAATTAACGTCTCCAGTGTAATATTTTGCAAGGGGCTAAAGCAGGACCTAGCAAGTGGTTCACTAGAGCAGTGCCTCTCAGTGTGGGGCTGGTGGGCACCAGAGACATGACAGGTGGGGTGCAGCAAACAGGAAGACATTTTCAAGGTTTGAGTGATGATGGCACTACTGCACTTTTATTTATTTATTTTGGAATATGATCCTACCTGGTGTTAGTTAAATCAATTTGAAATGTAATTTGTCAAGAATTTTTTTGGGTCGACAGAGGCAGGTGAGGGTTGAAAAAACCCACTGGTTCAAAAGTTTGAGAACCACTGGGCTCCAGGAATGAAAACTTTACTACAGGTGTAATTTCATGAAAAAAAATCAAAAATTGATTGAACGCATTCAACATTCATCTTCAAACACTTTTCTCCTGGGTTAATCCTGGGTCACATGGTGACCTCCCAACAACCACATGTTTCAGTATTAGAGATGACGACTACTTTCCTGAAACATCTGCCTCAGATCAGCGAGTCTTCACAGCGTGTTTTATAAATCACCACCGTCTTTTGTCGCCTGTAAAGATGCCGTCTCGTCTTCTAAATGGTACTGTTTCTCTAGTACTGTTTCCTTTATTTTCTGTCTGTAACATTACTCCACTCCGTGGTGGCTGCAGTGGGCTTGTTAGGAAGACGTGTGGGCGGACTGGGACTTTAGAGCAGTTCTTATTTTTGTGACTTTTTATGACTTTAAAATGTCATTTATTTTACATTAAACTGCGTCTAATGTTTTGTTGGAGAGTGACCTGGTTCATGATGAACTCGTCCAAATCCAAAACTTGTTAAAAAAATAAAAATAAGTGAAGCAGTTGGCCTCAGGCGAGGAGTGCGGATCCAGTCACACGGCTGAGATTTCCAGAATCCAATAGAATTGTACTGAAGTATCACATACTGAGTGTGAGTGTGCTGTGAGTGCAAACTGGATAAAGTTTGACTTTTTTTGTCGTGTTTAATTTTTTACTATTTAAGACAGTGTTTTCCAACCTATTTTGAGCAACGGCACATGTATTAGGATTTTCTCTTTCTTATTAGGAACTTAAAAAACTCCCATCATGACGAACTCTTACTTGTGTGCCCGACCAGCAAAGACATCATTTCTGCTTTGTTTTCCCCGACTTGGGCTGAAGCTCCGACTCCGACCCTATAGATGCAGGTCTGTAGATGTCTGGGGATGTTGCAGACATCTTCACTAAGTGGACAGGACAACTCGATGGAGTGGAATGATTTTACCCAAGAGAGCAAGAAGTGAGCGTGAAGTGAAGTGCTTTTAAAAACAAACAAACAAAAGAAAAAAAAAAGCCCTAAAAGCTGACAGCAGTTTTCCCATAGAGATCTGTGTTAAAGTACATACATCTCAGTAGATGCTGCTGTTTGATAATATTATAGTATAATTTATATTCAGTATTTTGGTAAACTTCAGTAAAGTTAAAGATTAAAGAGAAGATTAGAAACGGACGTAGTCAAGCAGTCAAAATAAAAAAAAAATTAATATAAAAAACATGTCATGGAGTAACCTCAGGATTTGACTAATAAATAAAGCTCAGAAGCAGACATGACCCTGATCGGAGCAAAATAGAAAAAGAGGCTAATTTGTTAGGTAGAAAAGATAGGAGTTATAAAAGACAGCACAGTTTTTGTTGTTTAGTTTTGTTTATTCTTCTTTTCTCAGCAGACACTCAGAGAAGTTTGGAGTCCCTGACTGCAAATACTTGAGTCAGGAGAAAAAGCATCTCTCCTCTTCACTGAGTGTAGACCACTGGCTTATGCTGCTCCTAAATCGCCCATTTCATTATGCTGTGCTGTGGGTTTATTGGTTTTAAAGCACTGGGCTCCAAGGAGAGACATGTTTAGCTTAATGCCTGGGCAAAACGTTGACCACTGGCTTCCTGCCACAGCCTGGTGGTCAAGCTGTGTGGGTGTCGAACACACATTAGCACATGTATTGTTGTACCAGTGTAGTCACTAAGCAGGAAGTACTAGTTACACTTTACCCGCAGACCTGTCGCAAGAAGTACAAGAAGCTTTGCATTGATTATAAATTAGGGTTGGGGGCGCTAATGTGCTTGTCCACCTATATGTTTTTCCTATCTATGGAAGGTTTTTAATCAGTTGAGATACTGGATAAGAAACTGGATTGATTGGTCAGGAGTGGCAGAAAAGTACACAAGTGTGGTGCAGAATGTCAGATGGTTATATCAATGATCAGCTCCTTAGACTTCCTGTTTGCTTCTACACCAATGAACTAATCCGTTGACGGAAGGAAAGAAAGAAAGTCGAGCTCGGCAGGAGAAACAGTGAAAAACACAAATAACTATACGACCATAAACAGGTATATTAGGCAGATAGTTGGTTTAGGGTTGATGGTTTTTATTTGATTATTTATATTCCAGTGACATTTGTTTATGTATAACAGTAGTGTAGTAACACAGGTCTCTTGATGGCAGTGTTTGCGGTATGTATATGTAAATATAGTATAATAGATCAAAGTGAGCAGCCCTATTGAATTTAATTATCATATATAAAAAATTAATTAACGTTGTTTATATGGTAATTTGCACAGCTTGATTGCCGCGCTGGAACATACCAAAAGATGTGTTATAATAACTTTTTATTTTAATGTGACGTGAGTCCATCAGCTGTGACGTGTTCTCCACCTACATCATAAAAATCATTGAGCTGATTATGGTTCTGTTTGTCATGATCCACTGCAGTCGGAAAGAACAACAGCATCTTTTTTAACAGCGATTCTTCCTGTTGTCGTTCCTTCACCTAAAATTCACCTCAGCCTTTTGTTCACGCTCACATTTTCCTTCCACCTCCTTTTGTCTGCTGTCTCAGCCCCTCCATCAGTGATTACACATAACCCTGAAGTAATTAAGCTAAGAACACAGACGAGGAGAGGGGTCATAAATAATCAACTGTTAGTGATATTAAACTGTTGGCATGGGGAAACACAACATCAGGACTTTTTAAATAAACACAGCCTGAGTAGCACTTCTGACTTCCTGAAAATTGTCTCTGTGGCACATGATGGATTAGAAAGCTTTCCCCCTTTTTTTTCTTTAGCCAGGGAGACTCTAGTTAAAAAAGTTTAATCACTTCTTTCTTGCTGTTTTTATGGTTAATGCCCTTATAAAGCAGCCTCAGCTGTGCTGGTCCTGGGCTGTACAAGAATTACACAGAAAGGACAAAATAACAAAGAATGAAATGAAAAGGTCGTGATGTTATTGTAAAAATGGGCCGTGAGACACGGATGAAGTATGAAGTACATGAAGTAAGTCAAAAGTTTGAACCCTAATGTTTTCATTTCACTGGTGTCTGATTTGAGTTTTTGAGTTTCTGGTTTCCAGTATTTTTCTATTTGTAATTTGTTACATGTTGGAATTTTTTTAAAGCATCACCTTTGAAAATGGAGGTCACTGTATGTAGAGAAAAAATGTTTAGATTTTTAATTATATTTTGAATTTCTTTTTCTGAATGTTTGGACACTGTTGGGTGGACATTTTTTCTCGATAGAAATCTATCCCAGTAGGTGGCAGTATTCTAACCCAAATGATGCCGCTCTGCCTATGTATCCAAAAAAGAAGATTAGGATCATTAGGATTTTAATTTTAAAAAATTTTTGGTATTTGTAGTAAACTTTGTTAGTAGATAGACTAGTATAAACTGTGATGTATACTACTATCGGATACTATTGAATGTGTCGAGAAACTTTTCCAACCTGCTGACACATACCAGAGCTTTTCTTTTTTACTTTTGCTTTGTAAAATCACGATAGACAGACCATATAGAACAGGATCTTCAGCCACATATGGGTGGCTGACAATATCACTTTAATAACTGTAGCTCAAAACAATGATGGATTAGCCACACTGAGCTAAATAAAAACCTCAATACCATTACTCCACCAATGGGCCTGTATTGTTGACACAGGCCGTGCCAGGTCTATGGATTTATACTGTTAATGCCAAATGCTGCAGCCTCATCAGAAATTCAGATTAATTAGTTCAGACTTTGTTTTTCAAGTCGTCAACTCTTCCGTTTTGCTGAGCTTGTGGTGAGCCTTCGTTTTTCATTTCTGATCGCAGCAGAATCTCACAGAGAGAGTGATGCTTTTGTTGGAGAGCCCTCGCCTGGAGATTCAACAGGTTGATTTCGCCTGAGAATCTCTTCATCTCCCACAGATATAAAGAGTAATTATCTGAGTAGGTTTGTCAGCTTCAGAAATGTCTCAACCTCTGCCGTGTCTCGCCAAATGAAGTATTTTCATCTGGAGAATTGCCACTCACCGTATCTTTACTCCCACACCATACCCCTAAATGTCAAACTTTCCAGGAGATCATCAGTAATAATCAGAGCAGCTCCTTGGGCAGCCATGTCAGAGTGGAAATCAGAATATCACTGAGAGCAGAGCTCACCCACTGCATCATTTAAAATAACTTGAAGCTGCGCCAGTTTATTTAAAAAAAAAAAAAAAAAAAAGTAACGCAAATGACAGCTAGCGCTTAAACGTAAAGTAAGGGTGTGATAAATGTAGTTTCGTGACACATCGATGACTAAATGTTGGGTTTAAATGTAGCTCAATTTAGGGAAACACTAATTCTCAAACGTTCCACATTATTTGCTGTGAAACATTGTCAGTAAAAAATAGAATTCTGCCCTTTCGGTCTTACATGTTCCCTTCATCTGTACTCCGTCTTGTGGAGAGCCTATTAAAACCATAATGAGGCTGTTGCCATTTTTGGAGGACTGGAACTCCAGGAGTAATTCATTCTCACCACTAACAGTGAATAATTAAACAGATTCAAAGGAAAAAGTCTGCGTCTCATCTACAGACTTCAGAATACTCCCATTATAATCTTATTTTATTTTACAACCCAGTGAATGCTAACTAAACATCGGACAAAAGGCAACATGAATCCGTTTTTAGAGACTAAACTGCAGAGATTAGCACGTAAATAAAAAGTCCCTCCAACCATTTTCGACAAAATAATGTGAAACACTGTATCTTATAGGCAGCGTCGTATCAGAAACCCAAATGTTACTATAGTTGGTATATCCACACACAGGAAACAGCTTTAGCACAGTCTACTTCTGCTTCAGAAATACCCAAAATAAATAAATAGATAGAATATATTGACAGTATAACCCAAATTGTAAGGTATACGTCAGTACTGTGAAGACAAATATTTTATTTTAACTGAGATAAACAAAAGTATTGACAAGTATTGGGAAAATGAGTGTCAGACTCTTTGTGCCAACAACAGACATCTAAACTTCCTGGAGGATGATTAATAGCCCCAGTGTAAATGATGCAGTGGCCTGTAGTAGCATTTTAGCAAAACATTTGCACCAGTTGGCCACGTGATTGATGGTTAGCCACCAGTGGTTAGCCGGCTAGCTTTAGAGCAAGTAGATCACACGTTTACTACATGGTTCTTGGGTCTTTCAGTGTGAAGTTTGAACGTTGCGTGTGAGTGCCTCTACAGTAGGTGTCAGTATTAGAGAACACTGTTGGACGGTTAGTGATCAGCTTTCAGTTTGATCGGACCTAGCAGTGCCTACGTTAGCAAACATGATGCTAACATCTTCTGCAGTGTACATTCTCATCTTAGAAAGATCATCTTCAGACCTTCATACACACCAAGTACTGCAGTAGTACTGCATTTTAAGCAAACAGTGATTAAGTGTAGTGTATTTTTTTTAACCAAGCTCCATCGCCTGCCTTTGAAGGGATTGTCTTATTAATTTTAAGGACACTAAATGTGACACCACTTCTCTCTTCCCATTTTTCGTTTCCCCCTCTCTGCGGCCGTCTCTCCAATAAAAGCTGGAAATGCCAAAAAGAACATAATATATAAATATTTATGGTGCAGTACGACGAGGCGGCAGAGTTTAACGTGTGATCAATGCTTTAAGCCAGTGGTGGCTCTCAGTGACGGAGTCTCCTGGTGGGAACATCAATCAGGCCGCAGACAGTGACTGATGGATTTACTCACAGCGTGGTCTGTTTTTATACAGACAAGCCCAGCCTGGATTTATGACAATAGTCTGAGGAAGGAATTGTGCTCCAATTTGTTTTTTTTTTTAATTTATTTTGGTCTTCCTTTGGAGGGAATTTCTAGTAAACAGCTTTGTATTATCGCAACATGTTGTTTTTCTCACTTTCTGTTGGCTCATAAAAAAGTTACAGAGATAAACCTGGAAACTGCTACTGTACTGAGGAATCTGACTGTGTTTTAGTTTGGACAAAAGTTCTGAAATGTTCCAGTACTATTCAGACAGGAGTCACCTGAACCAACATCGCACTATTTGTATCTGCCTCCCTTGGTTTATTATGTAACACAACGGCTCTTTAGGGTCTTTCTTTAGTCTGAGTGCGGGGGACATATTTTATTTTCTGCTGCTGGAAACAGAACCGATGAAGGTACCGATGCTGATCTGTGCCACTCAAGTGCCGTGAAACTATAACTATGAGCTGAACAGCTCCTTTGGGCAATAACTCCTTGTAAGTTTCTTCAAGTCTCAGTGAGCACTTAAGTTTCCCATAACAGAGTGTCAGTGAATCCACCGCTGCATTCAGTGTTTGGCCAGAACTGGTGTGACATAGAACCGATCTTTACAAACCTTTAAATCCAGGAGACATCAGTGTGGAAAACAGTAGTTTGTAAAAGGATGATGATAAAAAACATAAATACAGATTCTTTTAAATGAATGTTGTTTGTACTTCACACGTGCACGCTGCTAATATGCTATGCTATATAAGTCCCAAACTGTGGTGTGTGTACCCCTGATCAGTGGTACTGATCCAAGTGTGTACCCAGGCCTGCAGTGTACGCTACATGTGGAGCCAGACAGGATAAATAAGTCCTGAAACTGAAGTCCTATGATGGACAGACTCACAAAAGGCTAAATGCTAAAATAAGCCGCATAAAACATGGTTGATTTCAAAGGGATTTGTTGTTCAATAGCGGAGGCTTGAGGCCTGTCACTGTAATCAATTCAGCGGAGGTAATAGCAAGATGACACTCCTAACTCCTAAGTGGTGGGAAATGTCACACGGCACAGGAAATAAATATTAAGTTATAGATCAGCTCTTTGAAGAGTGAATAGTATTAGAGTGTGAACACGCGCCGTCGTCCCAAACTGAATCCATCCTACTCAGGGAAGTTCCCTGAAGATTTGTGGGAGTGGAGTGGAGTGGAGGGGGACAGGGGGGTACGAGGGGGGCAGTACATACATAGCTCAGCCGACTGATGGGTGCTAAGCTAATGGACGGTGCCATTCAGCAGTTTTTGGTCCAATCACATTCATGCTGTCAGCGGAGAACCATATAACTCCAAATCCATTGCTGTGAAACAACAGTGATGCAGTGATATACAGTACATCCTAGTATCACTGAAGTAATACCTCCAAACTACTGCATTACTTAATGTTCTCCTGTTTGTTTGTTTTTCACCGAGGCTACATTTTGTTTTTTGGTTTTTGGTAATCTCTTCAATCAACCTTATTTACCATGTGTCCATCAAAGCAGTGTTGATACCTTGATTGTTTACCTTGAATAAATATTTTGAAGTCTGTGTGTGACAGCTGGAATAAATCACACTTTGGTTTGTCAGTGAACATTTATCAGCTTCGTCAGCGCTAGGTTTCAGTCAAAACAAATTTACTTTATGGTGGGATAGACCAGAATTAAATCTCAAGACAGACACTGTTACCTATACCAGGGTTCCAAAACATTTCCATGCCAGGGCCTCCTTAACAGCATTAGTTTCTGGGCGGGGACTCCCTGTGCCAACCCACAGACGATGCATCAAAATATACAAAAACTTTTGACTTTTCTCACCTCTTCATAATTAATACATTTGTTTAGCATAAGAAAATAATTAGCAAACATGTTTTCAATTAATACATTTGTTTAGCATAAGAAATGCGCTAGCTAGCTACATTATATCTTGTTCTTTAAGCTAGCTATCCGCTAGCTTAAGGAGCAGAGCAGCTTGTCAACAGGCTTAAAACCTCCAGGTCTACACAGATTATGATGTTGCCATGCCGAAGTTGCTGCTGTCACACGAGGTGCGTTCAGGTGCCATCGGAAACTTGAGAATCTAACAATTACAACAGTGTTGGACGCTTCAGCACAAATGGCTATAAAATAATTTTTTTTTGTAATCTTTCATCCAATTTTTGGATGCCCCTTAGTGCCCCTAGTGGCGTACCAGGGAGCAGCAGCCTCCACTTTGAAAGGCACTGACCTATATGACACATTATCGCCTGACTTCAGTTGCCACTTCCTGTTGGGATTAAAGAAACACAGCAGAGTCAAAAACCTGTCCATTATGCGCGAGCTAGCTATGTATCGTTAACAAACGATACATACATAAATAATATGACCTGCTAAAAACAATAAATAAGTTTTAATAAACAGTTGGGATTGTGCAGATGTTCCAGGATCTCCTCTGACACTCGGAGTGTGTCTGCATTCACTAAAGTGTATCACAGCAGTGGCAGCGCTGATCTGAGACCTCTAATTAGATCCCTCTGCTCTCAAACTGATAATGACCCTCATTTGTCAGGATATGTGCAGCCTGTGAGTGATACAAACAACACAAGTTATGGGAGGAAAAGAGGAGAAAAAACACCACAGCCTCCAGGGGAGTGTTGTTTCTGCAACACAAATATTATACGTGGAGCAACCTGATGTGGTCTCTGCATTGATGGGCCATGTTTTCACTAATTCATGAACAGGGTTTTTGGTATTTTAAACCGTTGTACAGGCAACAAAGAGGCCGACACTCCAGCTCCAGGAGTTTGTAGGAAGATATATATAAATATAGATACTGTATATATTGAAAACAAATCTTTTTTACAGTATTTTTTTCTCATTTTTTGCCCAGGTATATATTGTTGTGTTTTTTCCACTTTGTCTGTATTTATGTTTTTTTTCCTTTCTGTTGCAAAGACTTCAAAGATACACAATGTTGCAGGATTCATTCATTGAATTAGCACAACAAACCATGGTTTAAAGACTTCAAAGATACACAATGTTGCACAACAAACCATGGTTATATAAAAATACTTAGTAATACAGTAAAGTAATAAAATTCCAAATAAAACCTATTTTGTGCAGAATGCAATTTTGAGATTTTTTTTAATTGTTATTTTATGTTTCAAAATTAACTAAAATTTTTCAGACCATTGTTGGCGGTGTACGACTCCCTAGGACATTGGGAGCTCTGTGGTGCAGTACACAGGACAGTACAACTAATTACTTGACCACTGGTCAGTCGTCCTAAGTTTCATTTCCTAAACTCTGTGAACGATGACCAGTTTTCACACCATAATGCAAAGAACGGTTCCACCGTCTACTGCACTAGATCAGAACTATTTTGACATACCAGTACTCAAACTGTGCACTAAGGCATCTTAACTGCATTTATAGCACCACCTAGAGGGAGCATATGTGTTTGTAATAAAAATAAACTCTACTATAAGCAGCAATGTCTGCGCGACGGCTGCTTTAAATTGAACAAAGTGTAAATATTTATTTACACTTTGTGGTTTTATTGAACGGCAGCAGAAAGACAAGTATTGTTATCCTTAAAAAATCATTAATGTTTCAACAGAAAGTGTTGCTGTGGCTGAACAACAGAAGACAGCCTAAATCAAAAGTCTAAGTGTAGATGTCTGTCAAAGTCAGTTTGTTTAAAAAATTATAAATTTATGCAGATCGTTGAAGTCTACAGCCCTGTACGAAGGACTGGAGTAAGAAAACGTTAGAATCATTGAAATTGATGTTTCTATTTTTAAACTGAGAGGATTTTTTTTTTTTTTTTTTGCCTTGAGGGTCCACCGGCCTCAACAGTAATTAACTCATAAGTTAATAATGTAATAAATCCAGAATGAGCTTTTCCACTCAGTCCCAGAATAGTCAAATCTGAAGCTTCTGTAACACTGCTCTCCATTTAAAGGCCCATCAGGGCTCGTGGAAGAACTTCACTCATCACCTAAATCATGTTAGTTTTCACATCAGGTCCTGACAGGGCCGAGGCCCAAAGAAGGGAACGAACCTGTGGATGTGGCTGCTGCTGCTGCTGCTGCAGACGTTTTTTAAACGGGGAGTGATAAACTCCAGATTTACAAACTGGGCCTGGTGTTATGGTCCGCTCACAGTGGAGACTCAGCCCAGCTCTGATAAGCCCCGTTCTGAACCAAGGTGGAGACACAGCAGCTGATTAATTTATTGGGGGCAGTGAAGCGCAGAGACGTCGGAGCCATAATTCACCGAAGGGTTTCACTGCCTATTATACTCCGAGTTTATGGGATCTTTTCAATTAGTACGGTCACCACTGCAAACAGACCAGTCGCTCTGTGTGTCGTCAGCTTAATGCATCACGGCCTCGTTAAAATGAGGAAATGTACTTTAAAGGACCTGCTGCTGAAACTGAGGCTGAGTGTGTGAGGTGGAAGAGCCGCGCTGCTCTGGACCCAGTGGTGCTGATGGACCCTTACTGGGACGGACTGTTACTGCAGCCACTGTCAGCTCGTCTCAGAAGAAGAGTCTAGGTGACGGCTCTGACCTTCTCTTCACTCCTGATATTTATCCCTCTGTGCTAAAAGTGTATTTACGTGTGTATGCTTTTAAAAAGTAATATTAACACATCCTTATTCAGTATGTTTTTGGCTGACAACACCACTACTACTATTACAAACATTACAGTTGTTCCTAATGTGTGAGATCACAGAGATCTAATAGTCTGAAGCAGCAGCTCAAACAGGAAGAAAAAAAAAGTCATTAAAACTTCTTTTTGGAGCCACAGCCTCTCCACACACACCAAGTCCTTGGCTGACTGGTTTTTACTTTCCCAAGATTTTATCATTTTTTAATTTATTCTCTGGAAGTGTCTGGCCTTGCAGTTTTAATCCTTTTGGGTTTTTGTTTTTTTTAAGGCAGTCTCCACCTTTGAATATTTTTGTTTGATTTCAGTTTAATCATTTAGCAAAGCTACTTGAAATTGTAACAATGTGCTCCTAATAAGCCTTTTGTCTCAGTTTAGGAAAGTCAAATAGTAATTTATTTAAAAACTCAAAACCTTTTGGGTTTGATAATGACCGTTGTTCAAAGACCTTGGTTTAGTTTTGGACTTAGTTTTATCAACATAACTTCTTAACATCACTAAGTGTCGGACACATTCTTGTTATTCTACTGGATTTCACTGACATTGATACTGTTTTTACCTAAAGTTCATGAACGAACTCCCTTTTCCTGATGCAGTCTCAGACGTTAGCAGTACTGTGGTACTTTGTTACTACATGTAGCAGGGTAGCTCAGATATGTCATTGAATATAAGCAGTAGTTCCCCCATTAGCCTAAACTCTCAGATATGTCATTGAATATAAGCAGTCGTTTCCTCAATAGCCTAAACCGCTAACGGTGATTGGTCTAATTATCAAGATTGGCACTTGATGACCAGACATTTCAGACATTGCGACCCCTTTTGAAGTCCAGGCGGCCCTACCTGAGGTTGCAGAACCTGAGGTTGAAAAACCCATATTTAACTCTAACTGAGAAATCTTTGGGATAATGCCGGTGTTTAATTATTATTAAATTAAATTATATGGATTTCTTACAGTTTTTTTCCCCACAGGTGCTCTGTACTATTTATATATTATATATTGTATTATATATTTATACGATACTATATATAAGATATATAACATAAAGAGTTTAATTGCAAGTACTGCAATCTTTACATTGCATCTATCCAAGCGGGAATTTCTTTGCTAATTAACGGGTTAATTAGCACAGACATATAAACTAGGATATATACATTACCCTGAGCCAGTTCGTCCTCGGGGTTTGTTTAAAATGCAATAATGAAAGCAGTGCGGGACAATGGAAATGGAAATGGGAAGAACACAGTCAATACATCAGACCGTGCTGGTCCTGTTTCCCTGGTGAAACCCTCTACTTTTTTTTATTCTTTTTTTTTTTGTCCAGCAAGACAATAGACCGAAACGCTCGTTTGAATTCATGCACCTGTGCAAACACGAAGCGGGACGAACCTCCGTGAAAGGTAAATATTGAGCGACAGAACATGTTGGTGAGATGATTTATTTACGCACCGTCGCGAAAAATAAAACCTGGTGATTTTAAGTCATGGCACATTTGACATGTCGCCTGGTCTGAAGACTGACAGTGTGTTAAGGGAACGGACACGGTGAAGGACGCACAGCGTCAGAGGGAGATGAACAAGAATGAGGGGACCAACAGTGACCATGTGGAGCTGAGGCACTGCTGCTGCTGCTGCTGCTGCAGGGACAGGGGGGAAAAGATGATGTCGAATAGATTTGATGACAGATAGAAAATATGATGAGATAGAATCTCCTCGGGTCAGTGTCGGTGGCTGATTTCTACTGTTGTCAGTTGAATGTCCAACGCGCGGCGTTGAAGGCACTTTTAGAAATGACGCCTCACAATTAATTGGTTGATGATGAGGCTAGTTATGATGTAATCTCTCTCACTCTCTCTCCTCTCTCCTGCACACAAGCATCCCCCCTCCCACCTCTGTCACTCTCTCTCTACTTGTCTCTCCCTCTCTCTCCCTTTCCAGTTTCCCCACCTCTTTCCGTCTTTCTCCCCTATCCTAACCAACATGGCCGCTAAGTCGGATGGAGCAGCGGTGTCTGTGGAAGATGACAACACGCCCAGGAGCCTCTCGGAGCCGGGGATCCCCGCCGCCGCCCGGCCCCGCTGCACCTCGGCGGGCGGAAAACCCTACACCCTGCTGGACTGCTGCTGGGTGCTCTGCGCCCTGCTCGTCTTTTTCTCCGACGGCGCGACTGACCTGTGGCTGGCCGCCGACTACTACCTGAGAGGCGACTACTGGTGGTTCGGCTTGACGCTCGTCTTTGTGGTGGTGCCCTCCGCCGTCGTCCAGGTGTTGAGTTTCAGGTGGTTCGTGTATGACTACTCGGATCAGAGCGGCGGGGACGGAGCGGCGGGGGCGGAGCGGCGGCGGCGGCAGGCGGAGGGAGCGCGGCAGGCGCGGCAGCCGACAGCACTTTAAGCACCAAGGACAGCGACCAGCGCGGCGAGAACGACAGCAACGTTCCGCCGGTTTACACGTCCACTGTCCCGGCTGACACGGCAGGGAGGGTCGGCCAACCTCGGAGGTGCTGCACCGTCTGCATGTGGGTCTTTCAAACCGTGCTGCACGTCCTCCAGCTGGGACAGGTCTGGAGGTAGGAGCGCTGCTTTTGGATGAACGTGCTTTGGCGTGTGTGCGTGCGCGTGCGTGCGTGCGTATGTGTTTAATATGTGCGCCATGTACATGTGTGAATGCGCTGCGCCCGTGTTGGTGTATGCACATGTGTGCTGTGTGAATTCCACCACATTCACTGTTGACAGTGAAGACGAACCACTGGAGAGGAGGCTTCGTTGGCTGAAGAGACACATACAAATGTCAAACCTCTCAGCTTTTTGATAAAAGAATTTAAACAGTTCAATGCCGTGTGAGCATCACCGGAGTAAAAAATACACACTCTCTCTACAATGGTTCTTGTTCCGTCCACTGTGGCTCTGATCTGTCGGTGAAGAACATGGTCATTGTGGTGTGGACTGACCACTGCTGCTCCTGTGCTCCTGCCCTTCGCTCGTTATAATATTTTCTATGCAGTGAGTTTGGTTTTCTTCCAGATCAATAAGCAGAGGCAAAAGTTTTTTTTCCTAAGCAGTCTTAGACGTACTCACTACACATTCAGACCAGCAGCCTGTCCTTCTGGAGATGTGAGGTTGACTTTCAATATCTGTTGTCCTTCTGGAGATGTGAGGTTGACTTAAATTTCAATATCTCCGCAGCTCCACTGACAAAATGTAGATAACGCCTTGACTTGCAAGTAAAAAGTTCTGATGTTTTGCCTGGATGTGGGGAGAGAATTTAATTTAGTTTTCACACTTTTAACACCACACCGTCTGATTGTCTTGACAGCTTGTTTTTTCTTAAATGAGACGTTTGTTGATTCAAATGTCAGTCAAATTCAGAAGAACAAAACGAATGAATGAACGACAGAAACGACTGAGGATCAGAAACAGGAAATATCTGAAAACATAGCCCCACGGTTCCACAGGGATTATTTAAATTGCTGTTTGAGGTTTTTTTTTTCATTGCTACTACAGTGGTCTGTTTTGTCGGTGATATTTAAACAAAATAATGACAGAATTCCAACACATTACGTCCATATATCATGCGTTGTACAGACAGTAGAATGTGTATAATAACCGATGATCTGTAACTGTGGTGGAACTACAGCAGTGGTGTATTCTGGGTATAATGGCGAGTCTGTAATGCATGTGTTTTAATTCAGCATCATCTGCAGTCATACAGTAGTAATAAAAAAAATCATTGTACAGCGCTGCTGGGAACTCACAGGTCGGTCTGCAGTGTTAGCAGCTGGTCATTTATTAGAAAGGGGGAAAAAAAAGTCCAACTGGGTTTAAGACCAACGACGGTGAGAGACAGTTGGCAGAACAAGTCGGAGTTAAAACACCCCTGGGACCGAGACATGTATGAGATTACAAAAAAAATGTCTAGAAATCGGAGCTCACGCTCTGTGAAATGCAGCGCTAATGTACACACAGATATCCAAACAGTACTACAGCTGAGGCTCAGGGTAGAGTTCAACTCTACTGCTGTATTATATTATAATTACATTGTGATATTGGACCTATATACTGCATTGTTTCACATTTTCTGGCATCAGCACAAGTGACATTGGAGCAGACGTGTGTGAAGTAGTTGAAGAAAAACTGAACTTAATCTGTTGATGGTGAGGATCGTGGGGGTTTTCTTTAGCGCATAAGTTGTTTACATATAATTAGGGATAGCACAACCTTTTATGTCAAATACTGTGATTTGGAATATCAGTCCGATACCTTCTTCTATCCCCCATTAGCATTTGGGCTTTGGTATCGGATCAGATGAGCTACAGTGGTTTTTGATCAATATCGGACAGATGCCGATGCTGGGTATCAGATCGAACCAGCCCTAGTTTTAAATCAGTTCCACAGAATATTTCTGAAGTCGTCCACTAGGGTATACCAGCACATCAGTCAATCTCGTTCCAGTGCTGTCGAAAAAATCCTGCGGAGAAATCCATCTCCAGAGCCGTGACCATTATTCACATCTGTAAGAGCACAGATCAGCCCATAATGCATTGCAGCTTGAAGACAGGTTAAGGTTTGAATCAAGGTCGACTCACCTTTTCTTAACTGAAGACTCTAACTGTGTTGTCTGAGTCAAGGTCAGATATTTTTAACTCTGGACACTGGACAGCCGTTCTGGGGATTGTAAGAAACAAAATGAAACAAGTGAGGCAGTTTCAGGTGGATGAACTTTCCTAAAATAATATTCACCTCAGCTTATCGACAGAAAATATGATGATTATTGTAAAACAACAGTCACAAAAAGGATCTTCCGCTGCTGTTCCTCAGAGGAGAAGGATTATTGTCAGGAACAAAGCAGATTCATTAAGGTTTTTTGGGTTTTTTTTGCGCTCGTAGCAGAAACCAATATTAAGATAATAGGTTTAAAATAATCATCAAAATAATACATTCAGAATTTAGCTTCTTTTTTTCTGATTAGACACTCCACTCTATTTTCCAAACACTAATGGACCTGACAGAAATATATATTTTGTATAAATTTTTTTATACATTGTATGAAATGTTTTCTTGTTTGTTTTTGTAGCAGAACGTCCAGAGTTTAAATCAACAGAAGCTGCAGTGGTGCTTTGAGTTCAGTGGTCAGAGAGGGTTGTAGTTTGGAGCACAATCAAATTGGGGGTTTTATTTGTCTGTGCCAGACCAGATCAATCAATCCCAGAGAGAAGTAATTGAAATGGTTCCAAATGGTTAGCCAGCTCAGGTGGTTAGCCTGCTGCTTAGGGTAGTGCTCCTCTTTGTGTGTGTGTGTGTGTGTGTGTATATATTAGTGTGTGTTCATTTAAACATGAGGTGACAATTTGCCATTATTATTATGAAGTCTTTCAATTCTGACCTGAACCTTTGATTTACGTCCTCAAGTACCAAACACCAAGTCTTTCAATTCTGACCTGAACCTTTGACTTACGTCCTCAAGTACCAAACACTGAACTGAACTGTAGCTGTCGTTTGTCTAAAGAATCGTTTCAGTCAAAATGTTTTAAAACTGTGTTCTGTTGAAGTGAGTTTCACCATCAGTCAGATGAGTTTCACACTGCTATTTATAGCTACTGATTTAAAGAAACAAACAGAAAGAATATACATTAGAATGGGTTAATGTTGCACTGTACTTGTAAACACTGAATGGGTTAATGTTGCACTGTACTTGTCATAATCTCCTGAGCAAAAATGTGTTTAATTGAATCCTTTTGTTTTGGCCAACGGTGGCACAGTTTTGTTTCAGTTTAGTCCAGCCAAAATCTACTGGCTGCCCCACTTTTAGTGAAGATCATTGAATTCACATGTTTCAGGGCAGGAGTGTTGCTGTGCCTAAGAAGTCAGTAACAGGAGAGAAGTTACATCATATCCGTTCCAAAAATGTAACCTGATCCAGTTGTCGTGATGCTAAAATATTTTTACAATTTTTTTTTTTTTTTACTCACTTGAAATAAAACTGGATGCAAATCATTTTCACAGGCCGCAGGAAAATATTAGGTGCAGGAAGCTGTCAAATGACATAAATGTGACAAGAATAGCTACTGGGCTAGCTGATTAGCCACGTTAGTTTTGAAATCAGAAGAGAGGGAATTTCTATGGCAGTTCCTCTTCAGTAAATGTGACTTTTTATTTATTCTTCTGTTGTGAAAGTTGTACATGATTGGTCAGTCACACACGCTGCAGCTGTTTTAGAGGCACTTATTGACTTTGGAAGCACAGTTAATGTTAGCTGTTTAGTCTTAGTGTTTAATGAAGTCCTGCTCTGGCTAATAGGAGTAAATAAATAGAAGTGAAACGGTGAGAAGTTTGAGGTTGATGGTCCTGTTCTGCCTCTTTTGTTGACAAAATTTCTTTTATTATTACAGTATTAGATATTTTGATTTTTTATATCTGCTTGGTTGAGTCTCAGATGTTGATCAGATGTTGTCTCTCTTTTTTTAAAGGGAATCCTTCAGCAGAGTCTTTACTTTTTTGAAAAAAAAAGTTCTGTTCTTAAAAAAACCAGTTGTGTTTTTTTCATCTCTTCCAGGTCACATAAGTTGGAACAAACTGTCTTTTTGTTGCTGTCTGTGTGTCAGATTTATAACTTCCTCTGAGCTGGTGACCAGCAGCAAGTGAAGAAACACGGGGAACATAAAAAAAAACATTTCTTTAAGAATTTAAAGTCCAGGGACTTCAAATGTACACAGGTTTATGTAAAATTCAATAGTTATTGATTATGAATAAACCAACGCCTGGAGGAAAGTTCTGATGCCCCCCCCCCCCAGCCTTACACCTGTCTGTCTCAGCGCCCGTCTCACTCCCCTCCCTCGGTCTGTGACTCCGACTGATGTTCGGTCTCTCTGCACGCTCTCCCGTCTGTCGCTCCATCAAACTGCACTGAATAATTCACTAAAACCCTTGTGGGAGCTGTCAATCACTTTCCCTCTCTGTGTGTGTGTGTGTGTGTGTGCGCGGGTAAAGAGAGAGAGAGAGGGTGAGAGAGCTTTTCCTCCGAGCTGTTCCTGTCATCTGATCTGTCACTTGCTCTCTGTTTCTGTTTACACTCGACATTGCTTTTGCTTGAGCGTATGTGTTGTTTGTTCTGTTTTTTGTTTTTGTTTATGTACAGTGTCCTTGGGTGACTTGAAAGGCGCTTATAAATAAAATGTATTATTATTATTATTATTATCAGCAGCAGCAGCAGCTCTGAGTCGGTGCACGTGCCACAGAGACGTCTGGTTATCGGCAGCTGCCCCCTACAGGTGGATTCATCTATTTTTACCTGCACGTCGTTTCCCCCTCAGATAATCAACAAACGTCACTTCAGCGTTAAATGATAATTGAATGTTAAACAGCAGCCTACGGCCACCATCAGTGTTTTGAACTGTTGAGTCAACGCTGATCTGTTTTTTTTTACCGTGAAATGGAATTCACCAGACAGTGTTTCTGAAGTGACTTAGTTTTGTTTAAACTAGAAAAAAATCTAACTTTAATCAGTCTATCGACCCAAGTCAATAGACATTATTGTAAACTCCTGCAAGACCCTAAAAACACCCCAAAAAATCTCTTGGGACCCACCTGAGGGTCGCGACCCAGTCTTTGGGAAACAATGCTCTATGCAGACGATGGCTTTGTTTATGTTCATCACATGGATTTTTCTTCATTTGCTTTGTTTACTTTTTTTTTTTTTCTGGGAACTTCAGACCCCTGTGATGGGGGGGAGGATGGATGGGGGAGGGGAGGGGACCGCTGCAGTTCAGACCTGCACTGAGGTTGTGGACCTCAGTGGTCTAACGTTGTATTGTGGACCCTTTATCTATGATTCTCTCTCTCTCTCTCTCTCTCATTCTTACACTCCCTCTCCAGCTCCCTCCCTCCCTCCCTCTCTCTCTCACTCACACTCTCTCTACCCCGCTCTCCCATAATCATATTCAGACATATTCCCATCCAGTGTGTGAACTTTATGTTCAAAGCCCAGAGGAACAGTTGTATCGTTGTGGATTCTAGTTTTCTTTCTTTTTCTTTAGCTCTCTGATCTGTGTGTGTGTGTGTGTGTGTGTGTGTGTGTGTGTGTGTATCTACACTTGTAGTGACTTTCTTTAGTTTAAATCCTGTTGTCGTGTGGGAACCTCGCGGTGCCCACTGAGTGAGTGGGTATTTTCAGAGGATTCAAATGAGGGTCAGGTTTGACTCATATATGAAGCCTATACTGTATTTGTAGTATATTTGTGCTGTGTGTGAGTGTGCGTGTGTGTGTGTTGGTGGAGTGGGGGTGAGAACGAGAGAGAGAGGCTGAAAGTGTGAGGAACTTGGATGCGGAGGATTTTATCTCCTTCCAAACGTTTGTCATTTTTCCGAGTTTGTCCGTTTCAGCAGAAACTGGTCTCAGTCGCTGATGTTCCTTCAACATCGTTCAACCTCTGAAATCACCGTAAGCATTTCCTGTCACGATGTCCTGATGACATCACTGTTGATCCTTCCACTGCTCCACTGGCGTTGGATTGAAAAATCATGTCCTTAAGATCTGAGTGGGCGAAACGAGCTAAAAAAAATTCAGTAGAATCTGTCTTTTTTTAATGATAAGAAAAATGACCAAACTGAGATCAACCGAGAATGAAGCTCAAACTGAGAAATCTTTTTTAAGAACAAATGAACAGAAACGCTGTTCTGGAAATGGTAAACCTCACTGTGGGACGTGTGCAGTAGATTCAATTACCAGACACACACTGGCTGTTAATGTCAGTGCTGTTAATTTGCTGACTTACATGGACAGGTACGGTGTTCGACGTCCCTCTGTCCCTCTGCCGTCCCAACGGCAGCATCTCTAAATCAGCTCCAACAGTTCTGTTGCATTCTAACAGTTCTAATTGAACATCAGTTACAGTTTTTTCTCTTCTTTCTCAAGTTGTTGAACAAAAGTTCCTCTTTGTTGTGTAGCATTTCCTGCAGTTTTACTCTGTCCTGTTCTGATGACACACACGAAGTGTAATTCACCTGTAATTCGTCAGGGGGCAGACAATGAGTTATGCTCACATCTGAACAGCTTATAATGAACCGTGCCTGGGTTTGTGGTTCAAACTAAGGCTCTGAGGGTGGAGGACGGATGACTCCATCACAGACTCTTGTTTCCTCTCCTCCTGGACGCAGCCTTTAAGGAGGCTAGTGTTGGAGGTGACAATATGAAAGGTGTTGATGAAAGGAATATACTGTTTTTCTATGATGAGATTTGACCTTTTCTTCTTTTTTAATAAGTCGTAGAAGAAAACGTTTTTTTTACTGAATGGATGAAAAAAAAAATTAATGGTTCATGTTTATACCAGAAAATAAGTTAAAGCCTTGAAAACACTTTGTCGAAGCCTTGTGTCCTTCATCTATTAATGTATTACCTAAGCAGTAAGTTTATAATATTTTTAAAATATTTCTCATGAACCTCAGGACCTTTTATGTTGCCTGAGTCAAAAATAATGGAAATGTTTGTGTTTTTGTTTGAATGGCTGCAGCTACAACTCCTCGTCAGGAGTTTTTAATCCAGTTCTTACTGTGACTCTTTAATTTGGGGAGTTGGGGAGATTAGGTGGTACAAACCCAGAGCCATCTAGTGGCAGATGAGAGTTCTGCCACTGCACCACTCTCTCCCCTGAACAATTTAGCACATTTAATGATATTTACAGTAGAAAAAGTGAAGCTCGGGCTCATGAGGACTGTGCCCTGAGGTTTTGGTGCTCCACCTCGTCTCACCTTCCCCTTCCCTCCTGTTGCCATCCTGCAGCTCTGCACTGGACCACACACACACACACACACACACACTTACCTGAGGTTACACACCTTAATCTGTAGCCCCAGTAATTTCATGCCCCAGGTCACCCATTCTTCTTCCTGTTTCTCTGGGACATTCCTACCCCTGGTAACCCCAGGATCAAGTACATTCAGAGCGGCGTTAAATCAGCAGGTGATGGACTGACGCTCAGGAACATTAGCATTAGCAGCTTCTCTCTGAGTTCATTGTCAGAACATTAAAACACCTTTGAATCCCGTGCAGCTGCTGGAACTCTGGTTTCCATTGTTTTAACTCTTGAGCAGCGCGCTCAGCCCCGCCCCACCTGTCAATCAAAGCAGCTGTTCTGGTAATCGTGACATGCAGACAATAACATCACAACTGACATTTTCATTCTGTCTTGTTTACGCTCCCCCGCTTTATGTCCATCTGTCTCTCTTTGTCTCCGCTCGTCGTCCTCCTCTTCTCTCCTTTGTTTCCCTGTGTTTTGTCTTTCCGTGGGTGAGGGCGGAGACATTTGTCGTTGATGGACAAAATATGTCTGATGTCCGGTTGGACTGTGTTTCTTCTTTGTGTGTAATTTAAGTCATTGCTTCATTTAAAAGAGAGAGGATAGAAATGAGTGTTACGTCGTCTGGAAACTTTGTAGATTAACACATTTAAAAGTGACTTAATTAGTTAAAACGACAATAAATACAGGAAGTAAATGATATTCTTTAGACAAGATTGTATGACCTTTTAGACAACTTTCCATCTCTTTATCATTACTGTATTTTCTGAACTCTAAGTTGCTCTGGAGTATAAGTCGCACCTGCTCCCTCTAGCGGCTGTCAGTGTGAAAATAACAAACATGTAAATTGTCAGTGGTACAGGAGTAGAGGATACTGGTACACAAGCCTAGAGTGCCCTCTAGCGGCTGTCCGTGTGAAAATAACGAACATGTGAAATGGTATATCTTTATATATAAGTCACACCTGAGTATAAGTCGCAAACCCAGAGAGAGGATGAAAAAAGTGCAACATATAGCCCGGAAAACATGGTACATCTGTGGGTTCAAATGTTAAATGA
>NC_024316.1:13754457-13758313 GCF_000523025.1 Cynoglossus semilaevis | reverse complement strand
GTCAGTATCATGTCTGAGATTGTTGAGTAAAAAAAATAGGAAGTTACACCATTTGGTCAGCGGGAACTTGTCAGTATCATGTCTGAGATTGTTGAGGAAAAAAATAGGAAGTTACTCCATTTGGTCAGCGGGAACTTGTGGATTCCTTTTCTTTTACTTAACAATTAAAGTATATTTCTAGTTTAATGAAGTTTTTATAGTATGTTTTATAGTAAGATTTGGCAAAATTGTTTTGTAAATGGTCTGAAATTCAAATGCTTGTTGGTCTCTGTTCTCCTGCTGCAGTGACATTGGATTTTCTTTCCTTTTTTTTTTTTTTTAAATCTTGTTTCTTCGCTTCTTCACTCCTGACTCTCTGAGGGACAAAATACACGGGGAAATGGGTTTGAGCTCCAGTGCTCTTCTCACCTCCTCTGCTACTGTAGCTCCTGTTACATCAATATTTCATATCAGGTTTTTTTTTTTTCTAACTTGATTTGTTTTGTTGTTGTGGTGGTTGTTGATGTTTTTTCACTTCTACCTGCAGGGACATTTTCACAGAAACCAAAGATGGACGGTGTGTGTGTGTGCGTGTCTGTGTAAATATGTATTACTTGTATGGGTCAGTGAGCCTGACTGCGTTCAGGTCTACTTTAATGTACATTATTTGCTTTCTTGTGTCTGGTCCTCTCTCTCTCTCTTTTTCCATAACTCTCTCTCTCACACATACACACGCACACACACGTGTAAATGTAAAGCTGATGACCTGTACCATTGACTCTCATAAATACAGGCCACTAAGTAAACAATCCCATAATCCCTCACATCTAATTATGATGCAAACAGAGCGGACGGACACAGGAGTTACAACAAACACCAATGAGAGAAAAAAGAATGAAGCTCCACGTGTTCTGCAGCAGAGGTTTTGTCTGGAAGTGCTGGAAATAAGATGTACAAACGGACGAACAGAGGATAATTAATTCAACATGGAACGATGAGTTAATAAACAGCAGAGAACGACTCCCAGTGGGGTGGGGGGGGGGCAGATGTGATAGAAGTCATTGACTGCAGAGATCAATAGACTGATGATGAAGCTCAACAATGACTGCAGCTGCGACTGTGTCCTTTTCACTGAAGGGTTCTTTGACTGGTTCACTCTCTAAATTATACTTTTATTTTTTATTATTGTGCTATTTTTGGACCGTGAACTCGTCTTTAATGGTTCCCTCACACGTACCAGGCTGAACCCGTATTTGCCCTCAGATCTGCTTTAATATTTAAAGGCATCGATTCAACAAGGAGCAGCAAATATCCCTGTGAGATCCGGCTCCATTTTAACACGACAGCCTTCTGTTATTGGTACTCGTCTCCGGCTGCACCCCCCTGTGGTGTAAATGCCTCGTTCCCACATGTACGAACTTTGATTTATTGAATGGGGATGTGGTGAATGTCGAGGCCGTTTGAACACGGCGGACCTGTCGCCGTGGTTTAGAAGCAGATTTGAGTGGAAAATCATAAATTTGGTCAAAGATTCTGAGCAAAAAAAATCATAATTTTTTGGGATCTGGCCTCACCTAGAGGAGTTCATCACAGACGGCTGTCAGGCCACGTGCCTTTCAACCGTGGTTTTAGTGGACCGTGCAGTTTAATTTCTGCTGTTGATGAGTGAAAATGAACGGCTTTTTTAAGTTTTTACTGGAAGCGTTCCAGTTTTCACTTTTGGCCAAATTGAAGCGCACCAGAGGGTTAGAGCTCCAGGGTTCAGTTCAACCAAACTGGAGAAGGTGATTAATCAGCAACATACGGTGTATGTCAGTACACAGCCTAAAATAAAGCCGTCCAGTCAGTTTATGTTGTCTCCATATGTTTAGGTTTGTGTTTATTCCTGACCTGTGATTACAGTTTCTAAAGAGGAAATGACTTCATTTCTATGATATATCCCATCAACCCCAGGCATGAACGGGGGTGTGAATTGTGTTTGGATTGTTTGATATCTAAGACGCTCAGTGAGAGTAAAATGACTAACAGCGACTGTGCTGTATTTTCAGTGATACTTTTGTGTTGTTTTCTTGACTTGTTTTTTTACACATTAAGGCTCCAATCCTTTGGATTAGTCACAAAAACAGGTGTGAAAAACACACACTAACTGAAGAACGTTGTGTTGATCAAATTTTGGAATCTTATTTCTCAATTAATCATGATTTATTATTATTTACCATAAAGATTAATCACGATTATTCGCGACTGTTCCACAGCTACTATCATAATTGAATCCTTTGACAGCTCCAGTTTCGACACCATGAATATGTGGCGTCACCACCCTTAACGGTCAACTCTTTCTGAATGGTCACCTGGCGTCTGTGTTTGGGCGTTATCTCCCCCACACAGACAGTTACCTTTGGGCGTTAATACCTGTGTTACCGGGGTTGAGAATGAAGTACGATGGTCTTTGAAAACCCATTAAAGACTTCTCAGAGTTTTTCTAATTTAAATTCTTCAACCTCCTCAGTCATCTAGTCCAGTGTCTCTGGAACACCTGCCGCTGTTGTCATTTGAATGTGTCACATCCTTTGAATTTGGTCTTCCCAAAAAAGGGGAGGCATAAAGCAGGTTTCTCTCTTTCTTTCTTCCATTTTTCTCTCTTTCACTCTTTCTTTCTTTCTCTCTCCCTTCCTTTCTTTCGCCCCCCCCTGCAGCAGCAGCTGTCTGAATAACCGAGCCCTGCTGAGAGGCCACGCTGAATAAGAAACAAAGGTCTCCATAATTTCTTGTCCTTTTAAACCATCTGTTCATCTCTTTTTATATTCTCTCCTCATGGAGGAGCTGTGAATGACAACACTGTCAGGCTGGCTGTCTGGCGGCAGAGACACATTTACGACGGCCGAGGGAATGAAGTAAATGGAGGTGGAGCTGGAGAAATGTTAGAGCAGAAAAGCAGGAACGATGGACAGAAAGACGGAGGAAAATGAACAGAGGACGATAAACAGCAGAGACGAGGACAGGAGATCGAGAAACGCTGTGAGATCAGGAAAAAAAACGATGGAAATGTCCCTGTTTCCCACAATCCCTTGCAGTGGTGAATGTTCACATGGTGATATGAACAAGTAAGACTGTGGGTCACAGTGTTCCGTTTCTTCTTTTTCTCCCGTTCTGCCCACTCAAGCAGAGATAACAGAGCAGCAGCGTCTCAGCGCCTGCAGCCTGGAGCTGAGGTCAAGGTCACAGGTACAAATCCTCCGAGCCGCTCTCGCCGTGCAGCGCCGTTCTCCTCCGGGAGCCGCTGACGACACCAATAAAGATGTCACACTCACAACATTTTACTCCTCGCCATGGCAGGAGGACGAGGCTGACGTGTAATCATTATGGATGGATTATTAAAAGGCAGAGGAGAGACTGATGAAAGTCATACGTTTTCTTTATGAAATTTATGACAACGGACAGATGAGATGATGTCATTCAGGGGGTTATTTATGGCGTTGAGCGGGGGTCAAAAGTGCAAATTGTCACTCTTACAAACACACACACACACACACACACAAAGGCTTCTTTTTTCTGAAGGCATTAGTTTATCTTCTTGAAATGTTTAACGCTTCGTTTCAAATCAACGTCAGCTTTACTTTCTGCTGTATTGATCTTTGAGATTATTATGTTTTTGTTTTTGACTGAATATTAGGGATGTCCGATAGTATCGGTCGACCGAAATTATCAGCCGGATGTTAGCATAATTATGTAATATCTGGAAGAATATGTATCGGGTTTTTCTCCGTTAATGAAAACACGATAACGCAATAAGAATCTTTATCGTTTTTTTTCCTCCGTTAATGAAAACACGATAACGCATTGCATGACGTGTGACCTAAAAATAGTTTAGTGCCCT
>NC_024316.1:13732431-13754412 GCF_000523025.1 Cynoglossus semilaevis | reverse complement strand
TAACTTTTACCTCCTTAAAAACACAAAACATTACAAAAAAAAAACAAGCCTCTGGTCACTAGATGGCGGCATTGCAGCTCATTTTAATAATCTCGGTCTTCCCTCTTTATATCGCGGTTCCCCCTCCCCTCACCGTTAACTCCTTCATAACACAGAACATTACGAACAATAAACAAGCCTCTGGTCACTAGATGGCGGCATTGCAGCTCATTTTAATAATCTCGGTGTTCCCTCTCTATATCGCGGTTCTCCCTTTCGCTCTCTCATACATCGCATATTTTTTTTTAAATCCGATCTCGCAAAATATAACAAAAATAAACTAAAAAACATTATAAAATAATTATACATAAGAAAGTCTTGGCTTTAAAAATGTGGATTCTTGTTTTGAAATTGAGATAAACGCATTTGCGAACGATGGCTTTGTTTACCTAAACGAGATGGTACACAGCATACTGGTAGGTTATAAGAAAATGCAGTACTGAGTACTACAGTAGAGGACAGGAAAAGTTTAAGACATTTAAAAAGTTGTGCCATTTTTTTTCAAATGCTGTAATACAATCAGAAAACTGAGCCGAGTGTTAATCCAAGTGGTCACAGCCCGTGAGCAGGATTGAGAATCAAGGTGAGGTTGTTAATTCACTCACTTTTATAAGACGGCTTTTATGGAAATGTGTTCTTTTATTCTTCTCAGTCCTTGGTACAGATTTATGGAGCTCCAGTCAAACCTATAATAATAAATCTGTCACCGAGTCTTTACTGAGGCCTGTGATGATGAAACGCAGGCTGTGTTTGGTTTTTAGTTCTGGGATTCTGCAGATTTCTAACTACAACATGGAATGCATTAAAAAAAAAAAACCCAGAGAAATAGAAACACCAAACAACAAACTGGCTAAATTCTAATTTTGAACTTTTTCAAACGCTCGTACAGTAACAACAGTGGAGTCAGTGGGTCAGTCTTACTGTAACGTCAGAAACCCTTTCGTTTCTGCTGCAGTGGAACATGACTCAGTCCGTGTTGCCACTGATTTGCAGACTCACTGACTTTCTGGATGAGTAACCACAAAGTCTGGGTTGCCTCACACTGTTCAAACCTCAATTCACCGGAGAGTCTGCTCCAGGAGCGAGCTTTGTTCAGAAGATCATTCATAATTCAGTGATATACAATATTCAGTGAATGTATGAACATCCCCCTGTGATAAGCTAAAGCAGCGTAGCAACACCAAGTCACACTGCACCGTAGGTGTTATTGTATATACAACTTTCCACATGAAACGCTCAGTAACCTCCCAGTCAGTCACCTCTGCATTGACCTTTGAAGTTAATACATGAAATACATAGTGGGCTGTGCATTAGCGCCACCTCTTGATCGAAGTGGAGATATATATTCAGATACCTGTACTGCAAATCTGCTGCTGGAATTTTGGTTCTGGGCTAATGGACCAGAGAGAGCGTAACAAGAATGTTCTGATGCACTAGCTCAGTGGTTCTCAAACTGTGGTACGCGTAGCACCATTAGTACGCGAGCGCTCTCTAGTGGTAGGTGGGGGAAATTTTCACATTTACATTTTCAATTGTGCACAATTAACAAAAAAATATTTTCACATTTACATTTTCAGTTGTGCACAATTAATTTAAAAAATGTGAGATTATGAAATAGGATGTCTGGTCTTTTTATTTTGCTCCAATGCAAGTCCGTTGTTCACATAAGCCCAGGCAGCACGGGATCATGGGATCACTTGCAAGTTGAAGGTGGAACGAGCAGGGGAATTCTAATGTTGGTCATCATGGTGGTTCTCAGAGAGCTCCGTGTTTTCTCAGGTGGTACAGAGGGAACCTGGGAGTAGGAAAACCAGTGTTCCAGTGTTGAAAAGTTGAATGACTTTAAACTGTGTTTTTGAGGCTGTTCAGTGAAGTTCATTCAGTAAAGTAAACACAGTGAGTGTATAAAGGGCTGTGATGTAGATGATCCATGTAACAAAGTGAGTGTTCATCCAAAACTCAGCAGTAAAACAGGAGCCAGGATGTAAAGGTGCAGGATTCCCATAAAAGAGTGACATAAAAGAGGCCGTGGTGAGGAGAAAGACCAGGGGAGGGGGGTTAAACAGAAATGTGGACCATAAAGAAGAAGGATGAGTGTATGAAAATGTGAGAGAGGGGGAGAAAGAGAGGGGGAGAGGTGGAAGGAGTGGAAGTGAGGACATAAAAATATAGAGAGGTCAATAAAAGACATTGTTTATAATGGGATTATAGAGAGAGAGTTGTTTTTCTCTTTATACTGTGTATACTCACGTTATACTTTAACGTGTCGTGTGTGTGTGTGTGTGTCCGACTTAAAACAGTGACATTTTCAGTCTGTGTGACTCAAGGCTCTCTCTCACTCTCTAACTTCCTCTATCTCCCCCTCTCATTATATGACAGAAAGGACACAGAGGCCTTTTTTTTAAACACTATTTGTTAGCTCCTTAGCTCCTAGATCTTTAGTTCACAACCACAGAAACATTTCAGGTCCAGGGCTTTAAACTCTGTGATCTTATCATTTTATTGTCCTCCAGTAAACGTCTGCTTCAAAGGCCTGTTGAACAGAAACACTCATACTCTGTTTCTTTTCTTTTTTTTTTTAGCCTTCGTGCTAGCTGTAGCTGCTGCAGCCACTTCATGTTCACTCAGTTCAGCTTTTTTGCCATAGAATTTTTTTAATTACTTGAATTTGTTGTTATAACTATTAAACATTTTCTGTTCTTTCTCATTTTTGGATGAGCACAAAGTTTAAGAATTGCAAAAACATTCAGACCGGTCATGATGTGCTGCATTAGCGCCAGTTAGCTGTAGCTCAGATGCTAACGGCTCAGTTCAAACAGCTTGATCTACATTATTAACCAATAGAAATGTGTTCCACTACTACATAATCTGTGGGTAATACAATACGTCACACGTACTCGTTCTCGTACCCGTGTCGGTCCAGGGGGCCTGATATTTTGTAACAGCTTTTCACCACGACCAGCTCCTCACTGGTCAGCTGCTGCTGTGTGTGTTTTCCTGGCGGCGTTAAATGACTCATTGTCTTTGTTTACCCAACACTGTGTCGACCGTCAGTTTAAATACTTTTTGTTTAAAACAGAGTTTGAATTGAAATAACCTTCAGTTAATGAGAACAAAAATATAACTGCTGAAAACATTTTCTCACTGAGTACACACACCACTCACTACCCTGTAAAGAAGTGTAGGTGACTCAGTACTCAGTATTGGAAAGTACACAATACTGGAAACTCATATTGGGAGAACCGTAGTGGTTGGGTTTTTTTGTTTTCACAGTTTTTTTCCCCCATTTTTCTTTTCCGCACAAATGATTTATAAATGACAAAAGCACAATTGGGTTGAATACAACAGGAGAGTTCTTCACAAAAAAAGAAAAAAAGAAGTCCATAAAAAAATAGAACACAAAGATCTGCCGAGGACACTCGGTTTCCCACAGTGTCAAAACATTGGAGGAGTGATGCGTATTTCACCGCCACAATCTCATCATTCCGTTCCTGGACCACAATCCCTCAGAAGAATCAGCCGACCAGCAGCCGGCACTTTGTTTGCGCAGGTAATAAATGCAGACAGTAATGAATCTTCAGTCTGCACCAGGTCCCAGGTCTGTGCATACTAATCCTCCCAGACGCTCGCCGGCATCGGTGTCTGCTCTGAAACCACAGGCAGGTTTATAACCCGTGTGGTGATTTGAAACATGTTTTTGGGAAAGTGAATTAAATGAGTGTGTGTGAAGTGATGTTGTGACAAGGCGGACAGCTCCGCCGCAGCAGAGGACACTCTCACTTGGTGACAGATGAACACCTACCACAGAGCAGGTGGATTCTGGAATGTTCCACTGCTGAAGCTGAGTCAATATTTAGTCATTCTGTTTATACATTCATGTGAATTCAACGTTCTGTCTGCCAGTGTGGACCAGACTGGTGGGAAGAGGAGGTCATCTTTCAATCCAAAGGTTGTCGGTCTGATTCCTGGCTCTGCTCATATACAGCAGTTACGTCCTAACATAGAAACAATGACAGTGACAGATTCAAACAGAAAGTGGATCAGATTCACAAGTGTGTGATCTTTTATTTCCCAGTTCAATAGTTTTTTGTTTTTGTTTTTTTACATGAAGTGACATTTAATACATTTAATAAAACATATGTGTATATGTTTATATATGTAATTCATAAAACAAAGAAATTCTATGGGGACACTCTGTCCTTGTGGGGACATTTTTCCAGGTCCCCGGCATGAGAAAGAGTATGTTGAGGTTCAAGATTTAGTCAGGATTAGAGGTTAGGATTTGATTAGGTCAGGGATTGGGGTTAGGATTAGGATGAATCATATATTTTTTATTATTTATTTCTTAATTAAAAGTTAGTGCGTGATGTTGTGCTCACAGTTGTCTTAAAAAAGTCACTAACTAATCGACTACTGCAGTGCGTCAACAGTGACTTTAAAACCGACAGGTTCTGTGAAGGTGCCACACGGTGGCTGAGTGGTTCTCACTGCTGCCCTGCAGCTTGAAGGTCATTCGTTTGAGTTGTAACATTTATATGAGCTACTTTAGATTTTTTTTTTTCCGACTTTCCAAATGCTGAGTCACGGCTTTGTTAGGCTGAAGCAGCAGCTGTTGTCTGAACACGAGCAGGACTAAACTCCAGTCGGAATCTGTTTTTTCTCCTTATTTTCTAAACGGGACGACGTTTACACACAACAGAGTCCCATCACGGCAGACAGGGAATACCATCTGGAGGAAGTTAGACTGTCAGTGGACTATAGGAGGAACAGCAACCGGAGCATGAGTATGTGAAATTTTAATTGGTCACTTTGCACTGTGTCATGTTGAAATCAAAGTCTGCGTCAGTGAAATTCCATTAGTGCCGTTTGTTAAAAACAAGTTTGGCTGCAAAACGTGAAGTGCACAGAAAATGGACCGACGGAGGAACTCGTGTGGAGGTGAGATTTTGCCTCAGCGTTCTATTTAAATAAATGAGAAGTCGGCACTTTAGCATCAGAGCAGTGTTACGCTAGTTGTAGCTTTACATCAAGCTTTTCAGTTCATTTCCAAATTGGAAAAACTGGACTTGTTTGTTTTGTTTTTCAAACTCCAACTTTCCATGTTTGTGTCGGGGGCAGTGTTGGCTTAGTGGTTACAGAAGCGGCCATGGGTTCGGAAGGTTTCAGGTTTGAGTCCACCAGCTGCCAAGTCACCACTGAGGTGCTCTGTTAAAAACAGAGGTCACATTTGGTTGTGTGCTGTGTCAGGAGTTCACTTTCTTTCAAACTTATTTACCTCCAAAGGCAGAAATGTTGAGAGAAGAAGGTTTTTCTTTCGTTCTTTTCCATTCAATTAAACAAGAACAAATGTTGAATATCCAGATTGTTTGAATCTAAATATCTCTCTACCTTTTAGCCGTCTTTGTCTCCGACTGTATTCCGTCTTAATAACACCAATTCAAACTCACACGTTGGTGGAGCCGCGCAGTGACACGGTTTTCACACTCGCACTATATTTTTAAGCATTTCACGACAGTCTATTTATAACACGTGCTGCCTATTGAGCGTGCAGTTACGCGGCGTCTTACTCCAGTCTATTCATGGTGAGAATTTGTCATTAACATCATTTAGGGTTATTATATTGAAATGAATAGACTGTCAGCTGCAGCACGGAGAGACTCTTCCTTTTCCGCTCGTTCACTCCTCTGTGTGTAAGAGTGCATCCGTGTGAATGATCTGGGGGTTGTGGATTAATTGGGGTTTTGGGGACACGTGAAGTTGCAGCGGCGGAGGAGGAACGTGGCAGTCTTCATTTTCCTCCCCCCGCTCTGTCATTTTTCCAAATCAGTCTTCCCCTCGTGTGTCGGCTCAGCTGCGTCCTCAAACCTGCTTTTTTTCCCCGTTCATCTGCCTCTCAAATTAGAAATCCTCACTCAACGTCCTGCAGATGTCTGCCCCCATTTTCCTTTCTCCCTCCCCACTTCCCTCATGGCTCCTCCATCAATCCTTTTATCTCTGCTTGCAAAAAAATCTTGATTCCTTATTTTTATCGCACAGAGAGAGACTGAATGTTTACTTCCAGCTGGGATCTGGCCAGATTTTAGCGGCGGCGCAGACAGCCCGGTGACTGTGAAGTGTTGGAAATTAAAATCAGAAAAATGAAAAGCTGAAAACGATGCAGACAGGAGCATGAAAATGCACGTGATGTTTTTTGTCTTTGGAAATGAAGACGGATGAATATGTTTGTTTCATCTCATTGTTAGTGAGAATAAGAGTGAGACAACGGGTTAGCACATCTGCTGCTAACAGGTTAGCTCGTTTTAACGGCCCAACAAGGCAGGAGTTTTGTACGTCAGTGGACAACGACCGAGTGTCAACCGACGTGTGTGGAGGTGTAATAGACCTGAGGTGTTAGCCAGTTAGCCTTGGTCGCAGCTTTGAACGTTGCAAAGTTCACACGATGTCCTGAGGGTTGATGCCGGGACATTCATCCAAGTCAGGCTTAGACAAACTATGGTTCACGGGCCAGATACGGTCGGATGAGCTAAAGACTGGTGTCAATCCTTCTGTTTTAATGCATTACAGCCAATCGACTGTAATTTCTGTTGATGCCACTGAGTGGCAGTGGACATCAAACGTACCACATTTAGGTTAAATCTTCTATATTTTTATAATGATTTTGTGGATAAGACAACACAGCTATCATTTTAGCTTCACTGAGCTTAAAATGAAAAATAAAAAAGCAACTAAAATATACGAGTTCTAATTATGTACAATTTACCAATCTTTCTAATCAGACATTTCAAAAGTCAAGTCTTTTTGAGTATTAGAGTAAGAATTCTTAATAATAAACTTTTATGATGTCTGACGGTGCTGTAAATGTCAGTGAGTTGAAGGTTGGCTCAGGAATCCCAGACTGTCATTGGCTTGTCCTCTTTTTACTGAGTAAAAACTCACTGGCCTGAAAAATATGAAAAAAAAGATGTCAACATAAAATTAAATCGAGAGGAGAAAAAAAAGTAAATAAGAGTTTCATGAAGAAATGATTTTGCTTTAACTTGTTGTTGAGACCAGAAAACTTCAGGCCAGCGTGTCGACGGCTGGATGTTTTAATTACGGGTGCTGCAGTTGTGGACGAGTTGACTGGTGCCCGCTGCTAATGAGGAAAAATACACGGTATTTTCCAAAACTGATTTCACTGGCGAATCACGGCTGACACACAGTTTCTAAACCGTGACTCCAAACAGAGGAACTGAAGCAGAACGGCAAGTTGGCGATAAGAGCAGAGATAATCAGCCTAATGGCTTGATGACATCCCATATCAGCGGAGCATCAGGGCTGCAGCTCAGAAAGCTGATTACAGAGGAAGCACAGGGCGGTTAACTGCAGACCCGGGCACCGCGAGGATGGAACAATCTGTAGACGTAATCTCCACGGACAGTTTAATAATTTTATGTTGGACGTTGATGGAGCTTCCTCCTCTTCGTCTTCTTCTTCGTCTTCTTCTTGTTTAACAACTACAGTAGCTCATGCTGTGAAGTTACCACTACGCCCCCTCCACTGCTGGCTGAACAGGATTTATTTTCCAGTTTGTTTCCAAACTTAATTTGCCACCATTTGAAGGGAGGAAACAGTTTAGACAATAAAAATGTTACCATTTTTTTTTTAAATGTAGTCGTTGACCCAGGTGTAAATATTTAATGTATTATTATTGGGGAGTTACTTTGTAGTAACAAATGCTAAAAAATATTATTAGGATAAGATAAGTAGATAATAATAATATAATAATAAGTATTATCTACTTAATAATAATAATAATAATAATAATCTACTATAATAATACTATAATAATATAATATATTATAAGCAGATAATAATAATATTACAAATAAAATAATTAAATATAATAATTATAATTATATATATTACTATAATTATAAAACAATATTATCATTATTATTTTATTATTATTATTCATTTTGTTACTGCAGTATAATGATAATAATTAATAATAATAATAACAATAATTTAAATAATTAAACAATTATTAATATTATTCATGATAATATACTGCGTCATCTTAATGAATGTAGATTTTTTAAATTTGATTCAAAACATTTCCTTTAACCTAAAACTGCTGGCTGTAATGTTACTGTAGACTGTGTCACTTTACCTACTTAAAAAAAAAAAAAAAACCAACCTGCTGCTAACGTGAAGCGCAGGCAGATTTTCCACTGAGCACATTCAGCCGGGGGCCATCTCTGATGTGAGTCACTTCACCCTGTCAGGGTTCTCAGTCTCGGTCCCACGTGGTGCATGGGAATGAACTCAGTGTATGTTTGTGTAACTGGCAGCTGTCACAACTGACATTCAGAAACACACGTGAAGATAAACAGTACCAGAGGAACACGACCTCCACCGGGGGCAGGAGAGTAAAGATGATCGGTCTTTCCCAAGGAGAACATATTTGTACGTTGTAAGGTTTCATATTGGTGTGGGTCGACGTTTCTTTTCCTGCAGCCTCATGCAGAAATCCCCGTGGGCCACTCTGTGACCCATAAACAAATGCAGCCCACATGGCCTCAGCCAATTCAGAAGAGTTTTGTAAAAAACAGAAGAAGAAAGTGAGAGTGAACCTGACGTGACGTTTATCACAGGCTGCTGAACATAGACACAATTCTACTCGTGACAATAGCACCACCTAGGGCTGAGGAGGGAAGTGAAAAATAAGAACGAAAAAATAAAAAAAAGATTTCCTTCAGTAAAGTACTGTAAACAGATTCAAATACTGTGAAGTTACGTTATCAGAATATTTTTCCGCCTCGACATAGTTTCCATGGATACTCACCCAAACTGATCAAGTGCATTTTTCAACTTTACTACAGTGTATATCTGCTGCAGAAATATACACGGAGGTCTTTTTGACAGGATTTTTAAATATATATATATTGAAGTAAAACACAAGTGTCCGATGTAAAGTCTGAGAGAACAGGTGAAAACCCTGTTTTCCTGCAGTCAAACCTTCCAACTGGAGATTTATACAATCTTCTCCTCGGCACAAGTTTCTTCCAAACTGAGCGTTTTTCAGTGACGTAATCCTCAGTTTGTGCTTGGATGACAGATCAAACCACACAGGGGCTGTTTCTAAAAATACCTGTCTGTGAGAAGGAGGCCTGGAGATTCTGCACTGACAGACAACCAGAAATGAACCCTGAGGACCGAAGAACGGGAGAAAAACATGACGAAGAGTTAAAGATGAGTCTTTATTAGAACATTTATCTGGAAAAGTCAGTCATGTTTGTGAGTATGGAAAAAAAAAAAGAAAAGAAACCAGACAGGAGAGTGACGGTGACAGGTGCCAGGTAATCAACAGCAGCAGAACGTCTCCATTTGTCTCTGTGGAACTCCACATCCCTGTGTAACCATGGTAGCAACATGTCGAGGATAAACTATATTGGACAGTCAGGCCTACACACACACACACACACACACACACTGGTTTTTGTCTTTTGTGAGCACTCTGTATAGACCCAAGCATCCCCTGACTCTTTCACTTCTACAGGACTAATCCTAATCTTAATCCTTACCCCTGACTCTAATCTGACCCTATTTCCAATCCTAACTCTGAACTAAATCTTGAACTTCAAAAATACCCCGTCTCCAGTTGGTACCTGTAGAGGAAACAAAACAATGGTATTTAATCTCTGTCCCCACAATCCACCATACCAGGTACACACACACACACACACACTGGATGTTGACCAGTGAGCAGTGAATTTTTTTTTCCTACATTTTTAATCTTTTGTTAAACCCCCAACAGAAAATGTTTCGTAATTTTTAATATTTGTTGTTGTTTTGAATTTGACCACTAGTTGGAACATTAGTTGCAGACATTACATCATGTGACTTCAGTGACGTTGAACAATGATCTCAGGTGTGTCCACTGTCTCTTAATGTCAGGTTGGTGTATGAAACTGTACCGCAAACCAACTTCAAATTAGCATGCTAATGCTAATTAGCAAAAAATTAGCGTCAGCAGATTTTTTGGTTTTTTGGGCGATAACATGACGTGTTGTAGTTAACATCAAGAAATTCTAACTCAAATGAATTGTGTTAACTTGGTCCATTTTTATGGACAAAAGAACCAGGTTCAAAGATTCCAAAAGTGCTCTGGTTTGAAAAACATTGCTCTGGTGGCTCGGCCCTGCACCTGCAGATGATTCCAACTCTGATTGTTCTTTTTCGTACAGTAAGCCTTATTTGCAACTAATGGATGACGACTGCTGAGAACTCTGTCCTGTGTTCAAGGACAAGCAGCTTTAAAGACTAACAGTTAGTTTATCTGTAGTGACTGTTGTTTTTATGTATTACCTTTTATCATTGGTTACCTCTCTCTCTCTCTCTGTCTCTGTCTCTCTCTCTCATTAGGGGATAAATTTAACTTTGTTTCCACATTTGAACTGCTAACTGTGCAGCACTTTATCCGATGATCATTATAAAAAAAATGCAATTTAAAAAGAAAATAGCATTTGAAATGTGACCTCAGCTCCAGCAGTGGTGAGACGTCAGGAAAAATTCTGAGTAAATGGAGACAAATTTCTCTCCCTTTAAAAACCAAAGTGTTTTTTCTTCTTCTTCGTCTTCTTCAGCCTCCGTCTGAGGCCAATCTTGACATTCGACTGTGGTTTAATGTTCCGAGGGTAAAAACCCTGTGGAAATCTGTAGAGGCACAGATAGGAGGAGAACAGAGGAGTTCAATTGCCTCCTGCCACCGAAGTCTCTCAGCAGAAATACCTCGTTGAACCTGGGCCGCGATGTTTCGATTGCAGATTGATCACATTCTCCACTGCGTCAACTGTTTGTTTGTATTTTTATTTTTCTTCTTCTTGTGGAGAACGACATCACAGTTCCAGCGAATTGTTTTCTTTGATGTCTGTTATTCAACAGGAGAACAATAACTTTTGTTCTCATTCATAACGTCGCTCTTTACTGATCAGTGTTGTTGAACTCTGACCCCGATCAGAACTTTTTAGCTGTAAGTTTTGGTTTTCAACACAACCTGCTTTTTCTCTTTAAAATTTCTCTCAGTTCAGAATCAAAAAAGGTGAAACAGTAGAGTAGAACACCACCTGCTGCCAAAGTTTGAATCCTTTTAATAGATTTCCATTCAGGTTTGGTTTCAAACGTTTCCTCTGATCTGTTCTCGTCACTTCTTCTCTCTGATTGGTCAGGACATAAAGATATTTTCTTTTCCTTCTCTCCTGTATCTCTGCACATCCCTCATGTTTTGGCCCAAGTAGAGAGTATTAGTATCAGTATCAGTAGTGATGACCTTGGTGCTGTGTTCCTGGTAGAGGTGAAAAAACAAAAGTCCTTGTATCGACAGATCAGTTTAGCAAAATGATTTGGGTACGAGAGAAGGAGAATGAAGGAGAGATTAGGAGAAATGAGCGGAATGGAGTTTTCACTAGAGGTGTTGAAGCCAAAATGTTGGGTAGAGAGAGAGAGAGAGAGAGAGAACCAATCACACAGTTTCTCAGAACTTCTAAAATAAAAAACACCATCTTTTGAGTCAAAGCAAAAACTTCAAACCAAAATCACTTTTTCCACCCAGTTTTCTGATTCCCTGTTCGTCTTCGACTCTCGTCCTGTGTTATCTCACTGTTTTGCATTTTTTAAAATTTCAAATATATTTTCACACATTTGATTTTTTTATTTTATTTCCTCTGACATTGTATTTCTCAATTCTTACACTTTTCCTTTTTTTTTTTTTTTTTAATAACAGACATATTTCTCCCTCCGTTCACTTTTTCCCCTCGGAGTCAATAATGAAACCTTAGGATTTCTAAATAACAGATGCATCAGCGAGAGATGGGCTGAGAGATAATGGATCACACTGGCAATTCAGTGATAGCATCAGCTACTATCTCTCTCTCTCTCTCTCTCTCCCTCACACACACACACACGTATATCTGCAAACACTTCAGATTTACCCACAATTCCCAATTAAACACTTCATCAGTCTGCGTGCTTTTATCAGATCAGTGGCTCTGCAGCTTTGACTGCTGTTTCACTGTCGCTCAGACTCGCTCACTTCTCTCCTTCAGTCCTTCACGTTTATGTCCTCTCTCTGTCTGAACCCTGGAGTTTAGAACCTGGAGCTGAACCTGTGATCCATCATCCATCCATCCATCCATTCATCCATCCATCTTTCTTTCTTTCCTCTGTCTTTTCCTTCTGTCTAACTTTCTTTTCTTTTTTTTAATTTTCTGGCTCAATATTGTGTTTTTTTATTTTTACCATCCCGTCCACGTCCTCCCCTCTCTGGGCCGGGTTTCTTTGTGTGGCAGTATAAGTAGGTCGGTGTTGACAGCTGAGCTGCACTCAGACAGGAGAGAGGAGTTTTTGCCGTGTGTGGGCTTCCACACCAACACTCACTCACAGACTGTGGCTCAGTCTCAGTCAACTTCACAGACACAGCAGCAGAAAACCCTCGGTGCCGGACATGGAGTCACACCGTGTTTAAATATTTGAAAAACATGATGTTTTATTGGGACTTGACGTAAGGATTGTAGGTTTATGTTTTTTATTATTCAAGAACTGTTGTTACCGACTTACTCATTAATTATACATTGGAGAACTCAATTGTAGGCATGTATTTTCTGCCATATTTTTTTAATATTGTTGACGGTGGATGTCTCTGTGTCTGTCTGACTGAACCAAGTTAGAAGAATAAAAAAACATCCACGGATGAGATGTATAAACGAAGGGAGGAGCTGCAAAAGAAATCAAATTAATCTGAAGTTCTCAGTGAAGTTAACAAATATTGACAGTTCTTTAAGACATTTCTTAGTAAATACGTGAACTTTCAAAAAACATCACCAAACGTCAGTTGTACTAAACAGGCAAACTAAGACGGAGAACCATCAGACCGACCCTGAACTCTACAACGTTCAAAGCTACATCCTCATCTCTGACGTGTACTAGGAGATGCGCAGTTCTCGTCAGCCTTGCCGTGCAGTACTACTGTAGTACACTGTAGTACATGTCTGGCTCTCAGGGAAACGACTTCTACTTCTTCTCCATCTTCTTTGTAGTAAGTACCACTCACACAGGTCGACCCCAGGGAGCGTCACTTGGCTGTAAAGATTCGACTAAGAGCTTGAACACAGCAGTGAAAACACGCAGTCAAATGTAGATCATTCAGTCACAGCAGCAGCAGCAGCAGCAGCAGCTCCTGACCCCAGTGACCCAGTCACAGGAGAGAGGGACACACACACACACACACACACACACATACACATGCACACAATCACTGATGCAATAAAAGCGGCTGGTTGCTGATGTGATAATGATCAGGTTAAGAGTCTCTTCAGACGAGTGATGGAGGCTGGAGGACTCCTCCACCTCCACCTCCACCTCCACCTCCACCTCCACCTCCAACAGCCAACAGATCTGCAGTGTAAACAGTGGAACCTTGAGATACAAGCATAATCCGTATCTCGAATCTTCTATTTTTTATGTTTTATTTTTTATTTGTTTTGCTTTTTTTTCGATTTGTATTCCTTCTTCAGCGGGCACCAGGCTCGTATTTATCGACAACTTCATGCTTTATTTCCATGGTCCTGGTTTCTGATTCTCACTACCAAGATTTTTTTTTGGGGGGTGGTGGTGGTGGGGGATCGTCTCACATCATGTTTCCCAGGAGTTTATGAATAATGTGTATTGACTTGGGTCGCCAAGGTTTGTGACTTTTGAAATATGAGTCCCAGAAAAACCGTTTTGGAAACACTGGTCTGTCCTCACTCTGTTTTTCCTCTCCGTAGCTCAGCATCCTGTAAAGATCGTCCTCCTGGTCACATTCCCTCATTATATCATCTCTACCGCTGCACAGAGAACGGCAGCGTTTGCATCACTGCATACAAACACACTTCTGTATAAACCAGTTAAAAGTTAATGAAATGGAATACTTTTTAGAGAAGTTGAAATAAAAAATAATAAAGCTGCAGTTGAACCGGATCTCTGACCTCTGAACTTAACCAGGACCTAAACTGAAGGTTCTGCCTCATTAGAACCTCTTCAGTCGCCATGAGGACTGCTGATCCTGGAAAAGTCAGTGTGTGTGTTAAGCTGGAGGCCTTCAACAGTCCAACTGCAGCCTTGGAGATAGTCGTTTTTGGAGGAGGGGCACGGGGTGGGGGGGGGGCACAAAGTGTTTGCAGCATCGAGGAGAGGAGAGAAGAAGAGGAGGAGGGGGTGAGGATTCATATAGATTTGATAGATTTGGAGCTGGAGGCACATAAGAACGCCTGAGGGAAGAACAAAATAAATTGGATAAATAGGGAGAAGGAAAGAGCCAAACGACAGGAAGAAACAGACAGGAAATGGAAGTGGGCTGCGTGGAATTGGATGGAAAGCAAAGAGGAAAAAAAAAAACCTAAATGAGAGGGAACAGAAAGAGTGAAACAAGAGGAAGAAAATGAAATATGAAGATAAATGGAGTGAAGAAAAAAATATAGAAGGAAAAATTTGAGTGACAAGGAGAGATGAGGAAAAGACGGAAAAATACACCGAGGAACGTCTTTAGAATCAAATCAGGTAAATGACCTTTAACAGACAAGACAAAAAAAAAGAGTTGAAAATGGAGACGCTTTACCATTTTTTTTAAAGAAGGAAACAACAACCAAAGATGGTCAGGCTGAAGAGCTGTGCCCTGTAGCTGCTGACCTGCGTAAAAAAACCCAAGGAGAAACACTTGTGGAGACAAACGGAGGTGGACGTGGACGGACAGAGAGACAGAGAGACACTGGGACTGAATGGAGGAGCACCAGCGGCTCTGCTTGGCCAGCAAATTATTTGCAGAGCTACAGATTTTCAAGGCTGCCTCGTTGGCCTTGCTTCCTATCTGTCATGTACGTGCGCACGCAAATGTGTGTGTGTGAAAAGGCTCTATGAGAACTGTTTCTGTCTGCAACTGTAATCATATATACTGGACACATGCTGTACATGCAGTAAGCCGTATATACGCTGACACACACGTGTACGTCAACGTGCGCGTGTGTGCGTGCGTGTGTGCGTGCACCCTCTGCCCCGCTGGTTATTTTTAACTCGTTTAAAATGTGCTTCAGGATGCAGAGGCACATGAAGGGAACGCTGTCTCACTTCTTCTCCAGCGAGTTTGGTTTGTCTTCCACCATCCATCTGTCCTGCTGCGCTGCTGCCGTCTGCCATCATCTTTTCCCATCATGCAAATACACCTGTTTGCCAATGCAGTTCCGCCGTGTTGTGCTGACATCAGTTGTTGCCCATTTCAGGAGGTTCGAAGGTGTAGGCAAAAAATAAATATGTATATAGAGTCCATCCTTCTCTCTGTTTCTCTCTCGTGGATATTAAAATCTAAAATTTAGAAAAAAAAAATATGGTTCTACTGATGAAATGAAGAGAGAAAATCCAACTGTTAATGACGTGGTGGTCACAGGATGGCTTTTTTTAAACTCTCGTGGATATTAAAATCTAAAATTTTGAAAAAAAAAATGGTTGTACTGATGAAATGAATAGAGAAAATCCAACTGAATTAATACTGATGGCATTTTTTAATTGGTATTTTTTAAATTATTATTTTCTTGGTTTTATCATATTTTCCTTACAGTTAATCACCAGGGTTTTTTTTTTAATCCAGTTAGGTGGTCCCACTTCCGATCAAAAAAAAAAAAAAAGAAAGGAATCTTAAAATAGCTGTCATTACACAGCAGTGTTTCCAGGGTGTTTTCTTGTCATCAAATCCCACCGTGTGGTGTGACTTCAGTGCAGAATCTCATGCTGCTCCAGCAGGTGAAAATAAAACCTTTGATAGACACTTTGTCACAGATCTTCCAAAAAAAAAAAAACATCTCAAACTAGGACTGCTCTTCTCTAGAAGTCAACACATGTTTTTCATCAACTATATCCTGTCTCTGACGGTTCTTCTGTCTCTGACCCTCAGGTACATCCACGCCCTGTACCTGGGCGCCCAGAGCCGTTGGCACAGTAATGGGCCGCGGCGCCATTTCCACTGGCGCCTGATGTTTGAGAGTGCTGACATCACCATGCTCCGCCTCCTGGAGGCTTTCCTCAAGTCAGCGCCGCAGCTCGTCCTCCAGCTAAGTATCATGATCCACGGAAACGCCGTTCTGCCTCTGCAGGGTAAGAAGGCCGTCAGTACGAGTCGATCAAAGCAGATTTTTAAAAAAATATTTTATTACTTATTTGTTCAGAGTACATGAATCCAACAATAATATTTGAGATCAGAATATTGACTTTTTTATATATATTTTCCTATAAATACATCAAAGTAAATGTCACCACGTTATTTAAAGCAACAGTAGCTTTCCTACAAGAGTAGAAGTTTTGATGTGATGTGATATTGGATTTAAAATATATATATAATATTAAATATTGTTTGACTCGTAATGCTGATATCCAGGACAATAAAACAGTTTATAAATATAATACAGGGATGTCCGATATTAACTTTAGGCCGATATCCGATATGCTGATATTGTACAAACACTTAACTGATTCTGAAATATGCAACATCTCATGACCCCACCTTTATACCTAACGATTCTTACAGATATTCTATAATCATGCTAATATCAGGCCGATAATATTGGTCGGCCAATATTATCGACCATCCCTGAAATAAATATTTCGTTTTTCTATTATTTTTTTACCTAAGCATTTTTCTCTTGTCTATCTAACATTGAGCAGTACTTTTTTTTATTATTCCATTTTATTTTGTCTTGAATTTATAATCACATTTTCAACTCTTTATCTCTCTTCCTGTTCACTCCCAATTATAATTAAAGTAACCCACGAGTCTGAACTCTCTTTGTGTGTTTGGATCGTGAAGCTCTTCATCTTCTGAAAATTAGAAAGATCCAAATTTTGCTCAATTGCACAGTCGGAGCAGCTCTCGTCCTGCTTAATTTTTAATACCTTCCCAGTGTGAGTCATGGCTAATTTGAGACAAGCCTTCTTGATTAACGCAGATGAATGTTTCATGTATTAAACTGTGCTGTGGGCAGCTCATAATGGGCCTCACTGTTGTAGAACACCAAGAGGCTAATGATCATTTGACCTTCCCTTAAAAAAAAAAAGTCGGTAACTGCTAAAATATTTTACAATAATTCATCTTCATTGTCATTAAACGTCATGAAATTCTTTAGATTTATGTTGAAAATGTCGACACAGATTTTTACAGCCCGTTTCTATTTTTCTTGTGTCCGCTGTTTTCATAGATTTTTCTACATCTTGTTTTTTTTCGTCCCCCCCCCAGGACTTTCAGCCTCAGCCTCCCTGGTGTCTCTGGCCTGGATGATCGCCTCCTACCAGAAGGTTCTCCGAGACTCCCGTGACGACAAACTGCCCATGTCCTACAAGGCGGTGATTGCACAGATGCTGTGGCACTTCTTCACCATCGGAGCGAGGACCGTGGCCTTCGCCCTCTTCGCTTCCGTCTTCCAGCTCTACTTTGGGATCTTCATCGTCAGCCACTGGTGCGCCATATGTGATGAAGTCCACAGCCATGTTTTTGGGAAGCATGGAGTTTAACACTGTCTATAACACTATGGACTCCTGTAGTCCTTTAGAAAGATAGATTATTTAAACCTGTTTTTAAAAAAAACTGGTTGCATCTTCGTATAAATGTGATTGATACAAAAACATCTTTAGTTTCGGTTCATTCTGTTTAAACTTTTATTGAACAGTTGTTTTAATTTTGTTCTATTTATTTGACAAATTCATAAAACCCAACAACTTAGACAGTGTGGTAACAGCCGGCCCCAATTTAAAATTAAATTTGTATTTTTTTTATTTTTTTTATTTTTACCCAAGAAAGTTTAGTTTGAAAATAATTATTTTTCCCTGACAAATATTCAGGTTCAGTGTTCAGGATCACTGGCCAACCAAACTGAATGTATTTCAGATTGTAGACAAAGATTGAATTGGGTTTGAATGAATTCAAACTGAAATATTTTTCATACTTTAAAAAAAAAAAAAAAAGATTGAGAACTGTTACAACACTTTTTCTTTGGTGAAGAAGGTTGAATCTGCAGATTCTGCATGGTCCATACAAAATCTGTGAAAAGCCGTCACCTTTAGAAGCAATCAGTGAATAACAGAGTCAGAAGGCAGAGCTGGAAACTGTCAGTCAATGATCAAATGTGCTTCTGGTTTGTTATTTGGACTGCACCGAGGTTTATAACTAGTATTTTCTGCTGGAAGAAGTTACTCTGCCAGACTAACAGGCGGCCAGACTCCTGATTTCTGTATTAGTGCAGACAGTGTGTGGATTTGGGCGAAGTGTAATGATGCAGGTGGAGGGAGGACAGGTAGCTTCAGTTCACTGATCATATCCTGCCATGATCTGCAAATGATATGTCGATGACACCATCGTGTGAGAAGAGATTTCTGTTCCATTTCTTGAAATATCAACCGTGGTCACTGCTGGTGTCTTGGTTAACTGACCCGTCATTGGTTGTTTTCAGGTGTGTCATGACGTTCTGGATCATCCAAGGAGAAACTGACTTCTGCATGTCCAAGTGGGAGGAGATCATCTACAACATGGTGGTGGGCATCATCTACATCTTCTGTTGGTTCAATGTCAAGGAAGGTCCCAGTCGTTTCCGCATGACCGTCTACTACTCTGTGACGCTGGCTGAGAATGTCGCACTGACGGCCGCCTGGTACACCTACCGCAGCCCGCTCACCTCTGACTCCTACGCTCTGGTCGTGGTGTGTTTAGTTGCCTGCAGCTTCGCCATGGGAACCTTCTTCATGCTGCTGTACTACTGCTGGCTGCACCCCGATGGACCCGTCCTCGGCTCACATTGGGGAGGGTGTGTAGACGAGGGCGTGGTGGGTGCAGGAGGGGTCGCGGGAGTGATTGATGCTTGCCTCACTCCATCACAAGGATCCCAAACAGACATGGTCATTACAAGCCCACCGCGGACCCTCCCCAGGACTAAGGACACGGGGGAGCTGGGTCCTGGGGAGAGAGACAGGGACAAGGAGAGAGACAGGGACAGTTGCTTGCCTGTCTTCCAGGTCCGTCCCTCCCCATCCTCCTCTCCTGCACTCCTTCACAGGACCTCCTCCTCGTCCCGTGCGCAGGAGGGCCCCGTGATCCGGATTGACCTCCCGAGAAAGCGCTACCCGGCGTGGGACGCGCACTTCATCGATCGGCGCCTCCGCAAGACCATCCTGCTTCTGGAGACAACATCGGCCTTCAGCCCCCGGATACAGTACAGAAGTAGCATGATGGGTAGCAAAGAGGTTCTAGAATACGAGACGACAGTCTAGACCTATGGGGGTTCTTAAACCTCAAATGCAGTCTGGGACCACGGCTCAGCTGGAGATTAGTTCTCATCCCAGGACAATGAAACAGGTGAAGCATGGAAATGTGAGACAGTGTCGGACGAACCACTTTTGAGAAAAGCGGTTGTCGGAACATGATTGTAAAATGTGAAGCGCAATCTGGGACTGACTGAGGCTCTCTCTTTAGGACACAGTCCAGCAGTAAGTAGCATGAATGAGCCTTGGGAAGTGAATGGACTGACGCTGAACTGGGTCAATCTTCATCCTCTTTGTTAAAAAGACTCCAAGATCAGAAATTTAATCTCACGTCCTGGGACCAAGGGAAGTTAGATTCAGCTTCTGACCGTATGGTCAGCACAAGGAGTCGAAAAGACGTAGGAGCGACGAGGTCACGGAGATTGAGATAACACAGAAAGAGTAAGCTGCATGAGACAAAGCCTTGGACTCCAGAGATGGGACAGAGACCAGGGGAAGTTGGGAGACGTCACAGTGGCTTTGGCAGCGGGGCATGCAATTATTTTGATATGGCTGCAAATTCAGATTGATCGTCCAATATTTACATCTTTAGCTCCACCTTGAGGCCACACTGAATATAACAATTGTTTACTTTGCAACCCAGGAAATAGGCCCTGTATTATCATTGGTTCAAAATCACAGAAAAAAAACCCCAACTTAATAGTTTGAGAGCAACATGGAATGACCTTCGACCTACAAATTGACACGTCATCATCGTTGACAAAGCCCACAATTGTACAATGATTTGGAGTCAAAAAGATTGCATATCCCTGATGGCCTTTCAAAGCTCAAACGTGTTCCCACAATTGTACAATGATTTGGAGTCATAAAGATTGCATGTCCCTGATGGAAGCTCAAACGTGTTGTGTATAAAGAGGTGATGGTCTCCTGGCCTTGGTCTCCAGTCTCAACGAAACACAACGATCCATCTAATGTAGCCAAAAAAAACCCAGTCTAGGTCCAGATGGTTTGAAAAATATTTGCCGTTCATTTATCTCCAACAGAGAAGCAGGGAGCATTTCAAAGATCCTCCGTGTAGTTTCCGCCCAGGCTACCTGACACCGCAGCGTGTTCGGGGAAAATGATTCAGGACTGTCAGGTCAGGTGGACGCGTTCTGCGGAGGCTACTGCAACACACTAAACACACAGGTCTGTGATGTACAGTTAAATAAAATTCAGATGTCAGATATAAGCTATTCTAGTGAGTAGTTCTGTGATGAATGATGTTCGGTTTACTACTACTAAATTTCAGCTAGAGTTATCCACGTTTTCAAACACATACGAGAAGAGCGGAAAAAAGAATGGAAAGCGTCGTTGTTGTGCCGCGGAAACCTGTTTTTTTAAGGGTTTGTTTTCTGGGAGGACACGGCGGGAAGCAGCTACAAGGAAAATGTTGAAACGATGACAACAGAGCTCAAACGTTTCTGCAGGAGAGAGAAAATGAACTAAAAATAAAAATGTTCGGTGAGATGTTAATGTATCCCAGGAAAAGGACAGCATCAAAACGTATCCACCAGGAAGTTAAAACCACCATGGAAACGCAATCAAAACCTGATTGGTTTCTTCATTCTTTTACGTTGTTTAATTGTTTTACCGACAAACCTCAAATCTCAAACCTTCGTTTTTAACTGTATTGGAAAACAGAAATGAACATTTATTCCAAAATGTAATTTGGAATTTAACGGAAACATCTTTTTTTTAGGTTATTCGCAGTTTCTTAGTGCAAGGCGTTTTGAAGTAAACTGTGTTCGCGATATAAACATAAACTGGTCTTAACATTAGGAATAAAGAATACGAACGCATGTTTGACACAGCATTTTAGATTCTGTAAAACAGTAACAGGCCTTAAACTTCATGAGGATTTTCACTAATTGGTAAGAAATATGTAGCAGTTTTTTTTAACAAACCAACAATGAGCTATTTTAATAACCACCGTAATTTGAAATAGAAGCATGGACAGTTTCTGAGGGAAACGTCGGCTGATAAACCACTGGTTGCTGTGTAGAGCGATCACAAAGAGCCGACGACGTATGCATTGTAACTAGGGATGTCCGATAACATCAATAACCAATATTATCGGCCGCTTTTAGCATAATTATGTAATATCGGTAAGAATCGTTAGCGGTCTTTCCTCCGATAAGGAAAATCTGATAAGGAAATGCCTGGGTTTCGCCCAGATGACGTGACCTAAAAATTGTTGTGAAAGTGAAAGTGAATTATTGTCATTGTGACACGGTGTGCTGCTAACTGCTGCATATATCGTTATCGGTTGATATGGGAATTGTAAATTAAGTGTTCAAAATGGTCATAATGTGGTGGTCAAAATCAGCAAACAGTGAATATCGGACATCCCTCATTGTAACCAGTGGGTAGCTGTTAAAACAAGTAGCATTACTGAAACAGAAATTTGGGCACTTCTTGAAAATGTCTACTTTTAGTTTGTTCTGTCAGACAAATATTTGGCTTGACTTGGTGCTACAGGAAAATATAAAATGACTTTCAACCTCATTTTTAAATCCTTCTCTTCAGGGGGGTTAGGAGGAGGGAGGAGGGGGAGTGTAGGGTCACCCATCCTTAAGAATTTAATTCTAA
>NC_024316.1:13703630-13732422 GCF_000523025.1 Cynoglossus semilaevis | reverse complement strand
CATGATCCAAGAGAGAATTCTGCTGCTGATCCTAATTCACTGCCTGTAATTACAATGTGACCACTGGGTGTGCTGTACTGTGAGGGATAGCAGGATACGCCCGAGCGGCCTTCGTAGGCATCGTTACATATAAGTGCTCTCACGCAAACAAGGTTTGTGGTTGTGTATGTTGTGTATCCTCTAACCAGGGTTTCATTCAGGAACTGATTCAAATTCAAAAAGAATTAAAAAATAAAACAAACGTATAAAAAAAGATAAATATATATTGGTTAAACTACAATTTTATTCTGCGCACCGTGTGGTGTCCTACCTGGACTTGTGGATGTTGGTGCACTGGTGACAGTCACAGTGATGTTATGGTGCTGATATTGTTAGACAACAGTCCTGACGGCCGATGTACAGACGACGTGAGACGAGGAGAGGAAACAGTGAACACTGTAGTGGTGCGCTGGTTATATATTAACTTGAACAAAAAACATGTTAAAAGTCAAACGTGAGTTGAAAACTCCAACCATCTTTTATTAATTGATGCAAGTATTTATGTTTATTTATTTTTGTATTTGTTTTATATCTATTTATCTCTTGTTTACTCACTCAGTGGCCATGTCTTTCGTATGACTCTTGTATTAAGATGTAAAAACTGAAGAAAAAAAAACAAAAACAAAAAAGATTCTTTTTTTTACTCATTCAATATATCTGTAAATACCAGAGTCGAGCTATACTAGAATGTGCGTGTATGAGTATGTGTGCTTCGGTTTGTATGTATTGTATAAACAGTATGTAAGGATCTGCTCCGAGTTTGTTTTTTTGTTGTTTTATTGTTTTTGTTTTTAAATGCTGCTTAAACATCCTTTGAGTGAAGAGCAGATAAAAAAACAAATCAGTGGTGAAACTATCTATGATGTTTAAAAAAAAAAAAGAACAACAAGTTGTGCTGAAAACTGTAGATGGGAACAATACTGTAGTAAATATGATTGAACAGCCGTCAAAATAAACTCCCTCAGTGTGTCTGTCTTTCTGTCTGTGTCTGTGTCTGTCTGTGTTGTTTGTTTTTTTTTTGTAATGAAAGGATTTTTTTTTTAAATCACAAAAGGTGATGACCTTTAAATGACAAAATTGTTTTTATTTGAATGATGAAAAACCAAAAAAACTTTTAGGTTTTCCTGGGCAAAAACTTTGTAAAAGTACATTTTCTTTTTTTCTTTTTGATTCTGTTTTTTAAAGTAGTAAGTTAAATCATTAAAATATCTACAATATGTCATGGTCGGCCAAGAAAAGACTAAAACGTTTTTTTTTTTTTAAATCGGACTGTGATGCAGACTGATGCTGTTCTCAAAATGTCTTAACCAGAGTAGAAACAATATAAGGGACTGTTGGCGGAGAGGTGTTTAAAAATAGCGACGCTGAAAGACTGACAGCTTTTCTGTGGCTGAGCAGTTGAGCTTCAGCCTCCGTGTTTCTGTCACCGTTTGACTGTGGAATGTAACGTATGAAACAGTCGGGAATGGCCCTGAAAAGAAACCAACAACCTCTAGACTTGTTAAATCCCTGAGTAGATCTCTCCTAATAAATTAGAGTGTGCAGCCCCAGGGCCTGGAACCCAAGGTTGGTTCTGCTGCGTTAATTAGGATTTGACAGAGAATCTTTCCGCCTTAAAACTTAAAATGACGACGACGGTTTTCCTCTGAATCCATTTTTATCTTGAAAAGGTGACAAAACATCAGCCGTGTTCCCCATTGATCTTAGCCTCTCTCCTGCATCACCGTTCCTCCATCCTGAGGATTTGTTGTTTATTTGGTTGGCATTTGCGATTCATTTGCTCGTCTCCAGAGACTCAGCTACCAAACATGACCTCCTCTCCTCCCTCTCCTCTTTCTCCCTCTCAAACCTCCTTCACTTTCACCTGTCCTTTTGGAGCCAAATGTTTTTTTCTGCATGTTACTTTACATCTGTACTCCTTTTTAAGATCCTTTTGTTTTATCTTCCTCTATTCATTAATGTATATTACCAACAGTTTAACATTTTTTTTGTCCATTTTTATCATTCATTTTCACATGTTGCCAACTTTTTCCAGTGTATTTTACCTCCATGTCTTCTGGTCTCACCCTCTACCTCAGGCTTCCACCTTTTTCTTCATCTTTTTTTTTCTTTTTCCTCATCCTACTGTGATGTTTGAAGCTCAGGGTTTTTAGTGATGCTGTTTCTTAGATATCACACACACACCCGAGTACACACATTGTTTGAGAATACAGAGTGGACACCCCTCCCCACTAAATCTGTGTATATATGTGTGTGTGTGTGTGCATGTGTGTGTGTATTCCTGGTAGATCTATAGACCAAGGCTAAGGGTTAAAATTAAAAGTTATGGTAAGGATAGTGTTTGGGGAGTGCTTTATGTCTATCTGAGGTGTGTATGTGTTCATAGGTGTATGTGAGTGTGTGTGTGTGTATGAGAGACAAAGAAACATTTCCTTTTGTGAGAAAGAAAATGCAGAATCTGCACATCCAGTATCTTTTGTCGTTATTCTGCATTGTATTCGTGCAGCTCCGAGAAGACACCGTGCAATGACCCTGAAAGAGTCCAGAACAATCCAACTGCAGACTTCTAGTAGTGTGTTTCCATCAAGCTGTGGACACGAGTGGACACGATACTTTGACCTACAGGCAGCTAAACTCACAGTCAACAGACGATTGTTAGCGTCTGTCAGGTGGCCTTAAAGGAGAGCAGGAATCCCGACACGCTCCACTGCAGCTACGTTTCCTTTACATACAGAGTAACACTGCATGGACAGAAATGAAACAGTTCATCTCAGCAGCTAAGGCTCCGTGATATTGATTCTGAAGGAGGCAGAGAAAGTAGACCTGAGGTCAAATTTGAAACTCCCACTCTGCTGATGCAGGACAGACACTCTTACTACGCTGTCTTTCAGAAAGTGGTTTTCTGAACGTCTGAAAATATGCTCAATGTGCAAATTTGTTCACTGGAGATTGCCTTATTATATATATATATTATTTTTTTTTACATTTTCGGAGGGTTAACGTTAGAGAGTTAGAGAGAGGCAAAGCAGGAGCAAAGGAGGGAGAGAGGAAGACGGAGAGAGTTAGAGAGGGTGAGAAATCAGGAACACTCAGAAGACAAATGTTCTGTCTTTGTCTCCAGTTGCCAAGGTAATTGGACCGTCCTTAAGTCGTTATTCCTTCGTTCACTGAAGAATTGTTACCCTGACATTAGGTGTGTCTGTGTGCGTGTGTGTACGTGTGTGCGGTTCTATACCTCACTAGGACTTATCTTGTATGAACCGTGTCTTTAACCATGTGTCCCTGTGGACTGAGGCTGCTCCTAATGACACCCAGCCTCATTTATCACAGTCCTGTTAATTTTTGGACGACACCTCAGGGTGGAGACTAAGTTGGTTAAAGTGATGGACCCAGTTTAAAATAGCAGTGGGCAGAGACCAGTGTACTTTAAGTACTGTAAGTTCTATCTATCTATCTATCTATCTGTCTGTCTGTCTCTGTGTCTGTCTGTCTGTCTCTGTGTCTGTCTGTCCATATGTCCATCCGTCCGTCCATTTCTCCGTCTTATTTCAACAAATAGCCCCACATGACAGTGTCCCATAAAAGGTAAAGTTTTGGTCCCATTGTTCCCACTGCACCTTTTTTTTTCAGCCCTTCCCTTTTCCCACCTCTATTAAAAAAATCCTTAATCACTAGCCTGCCCCACAGTGGCCCAGTCTGCTTACTGCAACCTTAGATAAGACTCTTGAGCAGGGCAGGTTTTTAGAACATTCAGACAGACTACCCTGCTGTGTGTGACCTACATTTTAATAAACCTAAAATTGAAAAGGCACAAAACATACTCACCATATTTTCAGCAGCTGCAAACTCGGTTTAGATGTAGGGCGTTCTCCACCTGTAATATTGTTGGCTTTGTTATGTTAACTGTGCACTCAAATCACAAATCACTACTGAAAATCATGGTGCCCATAACAACAGTACACACCTTAATAGTGGTCATCAATAAATGTTTGGACAGAAGACCTTGTCCAGCAAAATAAAATATAATATTTTAAAAATAAGAGTGATCTTTTAAAAAATAACAAGTTTAAAAATGATAATATATTAATAATTATGACTAATGGTTTAATATTTAATTCAACCATTTAAAAAAAGTATCATATTCAATGTCAACAGTTAAATGTTTCAATATAAGGTAAATCAATGTATGGCCAAGCAGACTGGACCTTATCAGTCTCTGGTGGAGTTTCCTCTTGGACAGGAAGTGTGCTTCCTTTCTTTCCTGTCATTTGTGTGTGTGTGTGTGTATGGACCTACCAGAGATCTAAAAAGAACAATCAGTGTAGAAAGAAAAGGGAACAAGAATAACGAAGCCACAGCTGAAGCTTGAATAAGTTGAAGCCAACGAGAGAAGACAGGAGTGGAATCATGGACAAATCCACTGAAGGATGATTTAAAGATACTAATTGAGAAATTAAAATATTTCCAGCCTCCATAACTGCATCAGGTCTGTGGTGGACAGCGGGCGATGATGGACTATGAACCGAAGAAATCCAAGAAGGTACCGCATTTCTTTCTTTCCATAAATAGTTCTTCCAAGTAATTTGGACACATGTGGGTAAGTGTCTTAGTGTTACTTTAATGTCCTGATGTCAAAGACGTCGCTGTGTGTTGTGACGTCCTCATAAACCCATGATGCAGTTCTGATCAAGTTTATAGGTCACCGTGCTAGCCTTGAGCTAGTGTATGTTAATGTGTGTTTGAGTGTATGTCGATGGGGATCTAAGTGTGTGAGCCGTTGTCTGTCAGTCTCACTGGGGAACTGTCAGAGATCACTGCTCACCTGTCAATCACACGGTGAGAAGCCAAAGGGATGTTCTCTACCCTGAGACGTGCAGACACAGATGTGCTGAGGCCCAGAAATTCTACTTAACATTCAAATCCCTTACAGACAGCAGTGGTTGGAGAGTGCAGCAGTAATTACACAGCCGACAGTGCTCGTCTAATCAGCCTGATTTACATATTCCTAATATTGACATTAATTAATATTGGTGCAAGCACAAAAAGGTCATGCAGACACAAAAATGATGAGACCTTTTTTTTATCCATGGGGAAACACGTTGGAAAAAGTGGTTAGTATTAGGCATGCACCGATCTCAATACATCGTATCGTGCCCTCGATGGCGTGTGCCGATCCAGTGATCCGATACTCCGTAACGGCTTTTCGCCACAACCTGAGCCGAGCAGCGGTCAGCCAGTGTTGTGCCGCTTCCTCCTCCGAGACAGTTTCGAGTTTGTTTAAAAAGGTGAATAACGTCAGCGGTTTGGAAGTATTTTAACATTAGGGACGAAGACTTGCTGTAGGATTTGTTCTGTTACGATACAAGTGATTTAATAAAACACCCGAAGAAGTACTTTAGCACTGAACACCCGCAGGTCTTAATGGCGCGGTTTATAGACGAGGCCTTTACGCCGCACCACATTACTTTATGTTGACACTTATTACACCAACATCGTGTTGTTTCATTTGTTTATTGAAACGTAAGGGATAGTGCTGTTAAATTAGGTGACATTTTGTTTACTAGAAAACGGCAGCCATTGTTTTGAATGGAAAAGCGCTGCAGTGCTGCTAACTTTCTGTTCATCAGGTTGTTTCCACTATACAGAAAGTTACATTTACCTATTCATGTGTATTTACTGTTGTTTTGGTGCTGTACTGCTGGCGGAGCTTAAATTTCACGTAGGGAACTACCGTGGGATTCATAAAGATCTATCTATATCTAATCTTATCTCTCTATAATTGACTTGTGTGATTATAGTGTAAGTGTAAAGTCTCTCTGTTCAGTACAGAACTATCTTTCCTTTATGGACTGAAATAACCATCTATTAACGAGAAGAAAATCAAACTGTACTTATCATCTGTTAGCATATTCCACATTTATATATCCACACACTGCACATCAGCCTCTTTCCCACAGAGCTGTTGTAAATGTATAACGCTGCCTCCAGTATTTTAAATATTTTGTTCATCCCTACAAATAAGAGGTATTTTTTTAAAAATACTCCTCCTCATCCTCCTCTCTTGTCTTCGTAGGGTTTTGTTTCTCCTATTAAACGTCTAGTCTGGTCCAAGTCTAGTCGACGGTCAGTAGATCGAAGCAGCGTCTCACGCCGCCGATTGCACACTGTCCCTCTGTATCCTCCTGACTACATCATCCACCCTGAGAGGCTAATCTTCGACTACGTGGAGAAGGAAGTGAAGGTAGAATATAATATTAACAAAATATTACTACACTAAAATCCACACACCTGAGATTTCTTACTGCTTTTCTCCTTAGTTCCTGGGACATCTGACCTGGGTGTCGGTCACATTGAATCCCTCCAGTCGAGATGAGCTCTTACAACTGCTGGACACAGCCAGGGTTAGTGACCTACGACCAAGTGACCTTGGCTCAACACTTGGGTTATTTATCAGCTATTTAATAATCAATAAATGTAATAAATTGTTAACTTTTTTTTACCTGAGTTTGTAATTAAATAATTTAACGGGGTGCTGTTATAATAATTCATTATGACCTTTGTACTGCAGTCAACTTTGACATCAGTCCATCTTTTCTGTCAGTAGCAGCTGAGGGTGCTGCCATTAAAGACCAGCGTGGATCAGGACTGTATCCTGAGTCTCTCTGCTCGCTGTCTTCTTCTCACATGGCGAGACAATGAGAAATTACTCATGAGGGTTCCAACACATGAAATTGCTGCTGCCTCCTACCTGCGGGATGATGCACTGCACCTTCTGGTCTTGAAGACAGGTACTGTACTGAATGGACTATTTTATGAAAACTTTGTATGAAGAAAAACTTTTACCACAGTTGTAATGTCAGTGACGTCGTCAAGTCAAACCACAGGACCGAGGGTGATGTTAGCGTTTTTATAGCAGGTTTTCTATAGCTAGCGATTTGGAGTGAATCAGACTAAATCAACCTTTACCTGCAGAAATGTCTCTGAACTTTTATTATTCAAGATTACTAGAATATAAATGAGATTTATTTCTCTCTTGAAACCCCCTCAGGTCTGAACGTGGATACTGTGGTTGCTGGGGACGATAGTTTGGATAGAAAGAAACCGACGGGCATCGACGGAAGACGTCAAACAATGAGCAGTAACGCCGACCCGCGACCTGCAGGGGGCACAATGGAAAGACGACACACCATCTGTGGTGTTGACTGGAGGCCGTCACTGTCCAGGAGTAACCATGACAAAAACCAGAACATAGAGAGAGGAGGAGGAGGAGGGGGATGTGGAGGAGTTGAAAGAGGAGGAGGAGGAGGAGGAGGAGGAGGTGGTAGCCTAGAAAGGAAGAGGGTTGGAGGGAGCTGGGAGAGGAGGCAGCAAACACGCAAAACTGGAGGGAGTTGGGAAAATCGCAGAGCCAGACCTATGAGTGGGAGCTGGGGTGTGGGAGTGGGTGGAGGTGGGAGTTGGGAAAAGAGGCATGGTGGAGGGGGAGGAGGAGGTGGAAGTGCAGGGAGTTGGGACAGAAGAGGAGGTGGCAGTGGAGGAGGTGGTGCAGGGAGCTGGGAACGGCGGCAGGCCTGCACAGGGAGCTGGGAACGGGGTAAGAGCTACGGCAGCTGGGAGCGGAGGAACCACAACCCGCTGGAGCCCACGCCCTGCCCTGACGCCTACTGTAACCTGGTCATCCTGGCTGTGGAGAACAAGGTGTGTCACCTGAGCTACTGCTGTCAACTGCTGATTTGAAGTTTGAACTTTTGCTTTTTTGGCGACCAGAAAACTTCTCATTCTTTTTTCTGGACTTTTATTTTTAAAAAGGATATGACTTGAAACATGCACATTGGGGGACAATTTGACCACAGGTTTGAATGTGATGAATGAATGGATGTTTCTGTATGTGGGCCTGTGGTGGACTCTCAAACTGTCCAGGGTGTACCCCACCCTCATCTCTTGATAGCTAGGATTGGCACCAGTCCTCAAACCCCACATCACCCTGCAAAGGATTAAGCATTAGTTAATGAATGGCTGGATGGAGGCCTATTATCTATATCTATATTACAGCTTATTTGAAGGGTTCATTTATTATTGACATAAGGCCACTCAGTGGAAGAGAGATTACTTTCCTTACCTTACAGCCAGAAGATCATCTTGTCTTTATACATTTGATGGGCTGGTGAACAGCCCAGGGTGTATCCTGCCCTCACCTGGTGACTGCTGAGATTGACTCTCATGACCCCCATGACCCTGAGAATAATTTATCAGTAGAAGATGATGAATAAAATAACAAAGGAATCGATAAATGAATGATTGACGTGTTCATTAATTCAGTGATCTTCTGTGTGTGTGTGTGTGTGTGTGTGTCCTTGTGTGTAGGATGCTGCGGAGGAATACTGTTCTCTCATCTGTCAAATGTTCCAGATCATTTACGGCCATCAGACCATCGAGTGTGTCGACAGGGCCGGCTTCCACCACACCATGCCTGACCGCTACTGGCTGCAGAGGAGTGAGCGACAAATGATTTCTGACTGATACAGTGTATTGTTAATGTTGGGTCCAGTGTGAGGAGTCAATCCTGCAAATATATTTTGTTATTACTTAACAGTGCAGGCAGTTGTGTTATCATTTTTACTAAATACAAACTGCAGTTTTCTGTAGTATTTTAACAAGTATTTTTAACAAAAGCATTTTCTACGCCATCTTTTGGGGAACTACAGAGATTGCAGGAAAAAAGGCAAACGTATAATGATAATATAAATTTATAACATAATTTGGACAAGTTTGGCGGGCCAGATTACAAAGGCAAAAGGGCCACATCTGGGCCCCGGGCCTTAGTTTGCCCATGCCTGCTCTAGTGGTTCTTCACATCTGTGTCTTCAACGTTAACCGTTATCAATTGAAAAAACAAACAAAAAAAGAATTCTCTGAGTCTAATCCCGTTTGTCTCTCTTGTGCAGGTGACAGTTGCCTGACTGACATGTCCTACAGCTACGACCCAGAGTTCAGTTGCTGCAGCTCTTAGTGAGTATCGCTCTGTAGTGGTGTCACATCTTAATGACTAAAACAGCCGTTCACCTCTCAGCCTTGACTGCTGTCATGACCCTGGATGTTCTTTCACACTGAATAAAATCAATTAGATTCTGCATCAGCCAGTAGGGGGTGTTATTGTTGGGCACAGAAGCAAATTTACATTAAAAGCACAGATGACAGATACTCTGTATAATTACAGACCTGTTCAAATTGTCTAATTGAAGTGATTCTCACTCTGAGGTGAGTGTTGTGACAGCAGAGGTTACCAATCCTTCTCCACTCTCTTCCCCACAGTGATGGCTCTCAGGATGCCTTTGAGCTGTACTACAGTGAGACGTACAGCGAGAGCTCATCTCTGTCGCTGCAGGACTCGCATCGCAGTCTGGCTTCAGCAAGTGACGCAGGAGAAAATAACCCTGCTCTCCTGCTGATGCAGGAGTACATGATCACAGTGAGGCTGTGTGTGTGTGTGTGTGTGTGTGTGTGTGGGGGGGGAGGAATCAGGGTAGAGGAGTCTGTTCTTCTTCATCATTCTACATGTTTCAAGCTCAATCCCAGCTATTAAAAGCAGGGATATATTCCTGCTTTTTAGTGAGTTACTCTGTCGTACCATGTGATCAACGTTCACACAATCCTGTTGTTACATATTCACTTCAACTGTTGTGAAATTGTGACACTTAATGCACCACAATATATTCAAAGTATATTCATTTTGCCCTGTCCTATTTAGTCGTTTGTGTTATTTATAATGACATTTATTCTCATATGTTTCCTGAGTGGAGAGCCAGCATCCATCATTTAAACTGCAGTAATTAATAACAATTAACAAAGGCCTCCACGTAGTGTATTCAAGGTCCGCTCACATTGTTTTTACAAAATGTTACATTTTGTTACATTTTGAAAGATAAATACTGTGTGTGTGTGTGTGCAGCTGCGGAACAAGCTGAGCCCGCTAGAATTGCAGCAGTTTGCTGTGCTACTGAGAGAATACAGACTCGGGTCCAACATCGATCACTTCTGCTCTGAGCTGCTGCAACTGTACGGAGACAACCGCAAGTTCCTACTCATGGGTGAGAGTCATGGAGACAAATGGGGGGAGAGAGAGAGAGAAAGAAGAACCTGGTCATTAACTGACTAACTGTGTGGTAAACCACAGCCTCCTTATCATTGGTAATGTTATACAGGAAATATAGATGTGTATTGACAAGTGTGTGTGTGTGTGTGTGTGTGTGTGCGCGAGCAGGACTTTAATTTTCAGGGTGTTTACCAAAACCAATTAAACCTTGACCAACTTCCACTGAGGAAACCAACGTTTCCTGTTTGTGTTAGAGGGAGGGACAGAGTGAGAGAAGAACTCTGACGTATGATGTTTTTCCTCCACACACCCTGTTAATGCTACATGTGTTAGGGTATAATCAACAATATTAGAGGCTTGGTTGTAATGGAGGATTCAAACAGGCAAACGACAAGTTGAGTCAGAGCTGGAGAAAATTCCATTTACACTGATCTACATGTACTCTGGTGTAATACACAAGCATAGTTGTACCATGTTGACACGTTTTGATGACAGCCTGGGCTTCACCGCTACTAGACTGTATGTGCTGAATGTTCTGCCAGTTTAAAAACTATGCTTCTCAGCACCACATATATCACACACTTAGGGACTGTCAACATCTACAGGTATAACAATATTTTGACTAATATATCTTATATAACAATATTTTGACTAATATGTCTTATCTTTCCAGCCTGGCGACAGCATAGATTTAAGATCTTTCCAGCCTGGCGGCAGCATAGATTTAAAGCCCACCATGTTACTGTAATATGGACGTAACCACATGGACGACATACTTTAAAATGTATTCTTTTAACTGTACAGAGTAGAATGCATTGGTCGATTAAAATATCATGTGATCCCAAAATAATCAACAGTTATTAACCCTAACGTCACCTTTTTATTTGTCTTCCACCGTCTCCTTCAGGCATGCGTCCATTCATCCCAGACAAAGACGTCGGTGTGTTTGAGGGTTTCCTGGAGAGCATAGGGATCCGTGAGGGTGGGATACTGACTGACAGCTTTGGACGAATCAAACGTAGCATGAGCAACACATCAGCTACAGCCATGAGAGGGTTTGTAGAACAGCAAATTTAATTTCTTTTTTTGAAGCTAAAGTGAATTTCATGTGAAAGTCAGACATTTAAATAAGCAGTTGATGTGAAACAGTTGTTTTTCCAACAGGTATGACAACTGCTCCTTGGCCTCGGGTTCTCAGGAATTCAACAGACGTATTACAGACATCACACAGGACATTCAGGCCCTTGGATTTCAGGACACACATGGTGACATCGAGGAGGAGGATTACTACCTGTGATGTGGGGATAAGAAGAACGTGGAGCCCTCGGATCTAAAGCAGACTGAAGCCCATCCTGCACAGACAGGTAGTCAGCCCAGCAGTCTATGATGTATTTAACTGCAGTTGTAACTGCACAGATAAAATGATAAAATTACCATAATACTTATACAAAAGGTGTAAATGTATGTTACGATAAAGACATACTCTGTACAATATTGACAGATTGAACTTTGGTTGGATATATATGTGGATAATAATAATATTATATATAATATATAACAATATAATAATATTATTATGTTAATGTTATTATTATATAACATTTTTAGTCATTTTGAGAGGAATTGTAGTGACAGCAAATTGCCACCAGAGGGCAGTTAAAAAGGATCATGATCCGATCACTACAAAAATCGAGTACTAATATAAATACTAATATAAAGACAACAGTGACAGGGAATTATCGATCCCTATTGTCTTCTGTGTCCATGTTTGTGTCCCAGTGCTGTACTGACCCTGACCCTGAATGCAGCATTCTGACCTTTCCCATGGTGCACTGCTTCTCTGCCTGCAGGCTGTTTCCTCTGCCAGCCTCACTGAACATCACAGGAAGTCAAACCTCTCAGGGGCTTCATATGAGTCACATTACTTCCCTTCACTTCATTACGGCGCTTTCAAATACATCATCTTTTTTTTTCTCTTTTTTTTAACTTCTGCGTCTGCCCACTCCCCATGACCCTGAAGGGACAAGGTCACTTGATAGATGGAAGTAGGACCTGCACTTAGAGAAATTGATAGCGAATAAAAACAAAGAAAAATCAAAATAAATTCTGAATTAATTGTTGAACTTCACACTTGAACCCATCGGTATCTCCTGAGGTAGATCAGCTTTGAAATATGCGCTTTGTCACAAAGTAATCTCTTAAGTCATCCGTCCATGTGTCATAATTTACCACCACCTGATCACTGGACTGCTGATGCACATGTGCATAAGCCTATGACGTAGCAGAGGTGGCATCACGATCTTTTGATTCACAGTCAGTCCAGTCATTCCGGTCTATTTAGTTTTTTTTTCTGCAAAAACACTTAAAATAGCCATTGTATTTAAATTATATTTCCACTTAAAATAGCCATTGTATTTAAATTTTTTTACAGACACAAGTACATAATTTTGTAATTTAACAGGGACAATAAATTGACTTGCAGTATCTTTCTATTTTAACACAGCACTGAACCACATTTTTCTGCAGATTACTGTAGAGCTCCATAACAAATGAGAATGGTCGCATACAAAACAGACATTAATATTTGTCAGTCAACAAAAGTGTTTGTCAGTTGCACACCTGCAGGGATATTTTTACATAACACTCTTATGAATAGGGTCATTGTTTCTCTTGTCTCTCTATAGTGACAAAACAACATTCACTACAGTGCAAACCAAGATGGATGGTCATTCTGCCCTGTTGTAGCTCTGCAGACAAAGAGAGGTTAGTGTGCAGTAACAAACTGTCAGCCTAAAAGGATTAAAGTATATGTGCAGCGGGCTATATTTAGCATGTTACCAGTCATAATACACAATGTAGTTGTCCTGCTGAGCCGACCAGGTTCACTGTGCTCAGTGTTGGTGTTAGTACAGGACAATCCACTGAGGTTTCATAACTGCTGCTAACAGCCAATCAAAGTCATTGCCAGACGAAGCTGCAATAATAACTCAGTTTATGCTCAACAGCCCCACTTAAAGGAGAAACACGTTAATGCTGGACTTAAAATAGGATGGACACCATCTTATTTTGTTTTGTTTTTTTTAATCTGAGATTTTTGTGTGTTTATCTCAGGTTCTTTATATACTATACACTTTCTTTTATTTGTGTATATAATTTATTATGTTATTGTATACTGTAAGTCCAATGGTGACCTTGGGTAATCTATTTTTTTTACTGATGTGCACTACTTGGTGTATATTTTGAATGACAATTTAAAAATACTTGAATTGAATTAACACTTGATTAATTTGATAAAAAAACAAATAGTTTTCAACTACGATGAGACTGTAATAAATAACCTATAAAATAAACAATCGTTTTTATTTTGAAACTTTGCATCAAGCATTAATACACATGAATACACAATTTTACACTTCTACCTGAAACAACCGTTAAAGAATGGTCTCCTTTTTATAAAAGAAAAAAGAAAAGGGTTCCTTAACGGTTTTTTCTTTGCCGTTACTCATATTTTTGGTTAAAATAATATCTTTATTTTTTAACCTTTGAAGATGCAGGTATTTATAAACTGCTTTAAACAAAGAAGGCTACTTGTTGTAACAGATGCTGAACGGCACTATTTTGCCGTTACGGTTTTTATAGATAAAACGTATTTATTTACTTATTTACATTCCTTCACCTTTGATAAGTGTATCAACGTTACGTCGCGTCTACCTCCGCCTCGCTCATACTACGTCATTACGCATTGTGATCCTAACCAATGAGAGAAGAGTAAAGCGTAATGTGGTCTAGCGCCGGGTACAAAGATTTCACAGTTGCAGGCTTAGAGCCTACTGTTCACTTGACTTCCTCACTGGGACCATGGCGGCGGCTGCTGCCTGTGGCCAGCACAGCGCCGCGGTGCCACCGGCCAGCAAGAAGCCTCACACTAACAGGGAAAACAGCCGGAGAAACCGTGAGAACTCTCGCCGAAGACAAGCTGCTCTTTTGTTTCTCAGTAACATCTCCCTGGACGGTCGGCCAGTTCATAGTAACACAGCGGAGAACGCTGGAAGCCGCAGCCAAAAAGAGACCGACTTGGAGGCAGCGGACGCCGGCTGCTCTGCGGCAGCAGCGGCCGGCTTGTGTCCGGAGCTGGTTAGTGGTCATACTAGCAACGACAGGCTGTTATCTAGTTTGGCGGCGTCCGGCAATTGCGGAAACGTAAATTCCCCCACATCGTCGAGGACCGGAATCCTCAACATTCCGCCTATTCTCGTCCTGCCGTCCGAGCCCGGCATAGACGACTTGGGGAGCGAGGAGGTTCTGCTGGGATGTCGGAGAGGCTCCCTGTCTATACCGGTCAACAGCAACCTGCTCTCACCGTCTCCGTCTAACATCAGTCTGCTGCCTTCACCGCTGGGACACCGCAAGTCATCGACCCTTCTATCAGTTCAAAGCTGTAACTCCGTGTCCTCGGAGCCGAGACAGAGGTGAGTACATACCGATGACTTGGAGTTTTTGTACGCGTTATAAATCCTTCAGCATCATTTCAACCATCAGCTTAGAACTTTGGAAACATGTCTGTTGACACCAGGCTGACCCGCACGAGTGTTTGCTGTTGTTACTGAACTGTCACCAGGCTGACCCGCACGAGTGTTTGCTAACCTGTTACTGAACTGTTCAGATCGGCCACAGTTGCTCACAGTTCGACCGTGATGCTGAGAAAACCTTTCAGTGTAAACGTTGAGTTTCTAATGGCCTAGTGGTCACCAAAATAAACATGACGTCACTGGCTATTTACCAACTTGAACCTATGTTTCCTCCATGTCAGAAAGTGACTTAATGTGGTGACATTTTAGCTGACTGAGTCATGTCTTCAGGTGAGCCACCCTCAGTAAGCATCACGTATGAAAGGCATGAGTAATACGGTTGACTTTTAGTCAAGGATAATCTTAATCACGCTCTCTTTTATAAATGACGACTTGTGCTGGTTGGTGCTCACTCCCCTGACTCTGTCCTGCTGGATTATCGAGTGAATGCTGTAATGTTGTTGTTTCTACAACCTTGAAAAGGACTCAGTTGTGTGTTGTTTTGATAGTTTGTTTAGACACTGTCTCGTTCCACTCTTACTAAAAATGAAACATGACAGTGTAGCACGCCAGTGGATTGTACATCTGTTTAGGTGTACTGCACCTATTCAAAGTGGTTGAACACAAAAAATCCAGAACATTTTTTTCCTATCTGCACATTTTAAATGCACCTAGTTTCCACAGAACACAAATGGCAATTTCTCAGATGTGACTAGCTGTAGCCAGATATTAGTGGGGTTTTTTACATTTACTGGTACATACAGGTAAATACCAGAAGTCAAAATTTGATATCTCTGCTTATTTTAAATTTTAGTTAATGATAAAAGATTCAGTACAATATTATCTGAAAGTTTTGGTAAACCTTTCAGCTTCTCTGCTGCTGATTTGCTCATACTACATGCACAGCAGAAAATAAATATTTACTTTCCACAGGTTACTGTTAGAAAAACAGTTCATATATGTTTGGGGAGTCACACACATTGTATGCCTTGAATGCAATTAAACTTCATACCTGTCAGACTGACTGTACCTGTAATGCTTCAATCCTTCATAGCTGTGGTGGAACAAATACAGCTCTACGTCCACAGACACAATGTCTTCTAGGTCCATGGTAATAATGGTCCACAGCAGCCGCTTTTGTGCATTTTCTTGTGAATAATGGTCCACAGCAGCCGCTTTTGTAGATACATCTTTTCACAACTCCCCCCCCATCTTCCCCAGGTGGACACATTTACAGATTTTTTCAAAACTTCAGTTAATTTTTTAAATACAGGAACTACTGCAAAATTGCTATTCTAATTTTTTAAAAAGTGATAAAATTACAAATGAGTGCATTTTCCCCAGTTTGGGAGGAGGAGTTTCCTCTGGTTCTGGGCTGCAGTTCTTTAAAATATATGATTTTAAAGAACCTCCATTAAGTCTTGTTACTGCTGGGCTCAGTGTTAAAAGAAGACAACTGTTTGTTTTTTTGTTTTTTTTTTGCTGAAAATAAATTTAACAAACCAGCTTTCTAAACTTATAGCTATATGTTTTGAAAGCTGTCTTTTTTCTTTTATTTTCTGTGTAAATCATTTTCTTTTGTAAATTTTCTTTAAATGCATAATTACATAAAGTAAATGTACTTGGTCATAAATATCAATTCAGACCTAATTGCTACAAATGTTTTTTTCAACTTTTATTTACAAAAGTACAACATTTGTGTTTGTTTAAGTTTTGTTATTTACATTCCATAGTCTGTAAGTTAATGGCATGAAATAGAAGACACAGGTCAAAGTTTCAGGGTAACATTTTTTTTAGAGCTGCAGTAATATTGTTATGCTTGGTTGCATTTGTTTTAAATGTCAAATATGATTTTAACAGAACCACAAAATGTTATATAAACTTGTGGAGGGGAAGTGAACACACAGGCGGTTAAAAACCACCAACAGGCAAAGTGAAATCCACCTGTCACTGCACGTTTGTTTACCAGCCCACCACTGCTGAGAGCAACAGAGCTAATATACACACATACACAAAATATTTAACATATTTCAGAAAAAATACATAAAATGTTTAATGAACACCTGTTAAAGTTATTGAGAAAATTTTTTTTTTTCATTAATGCATATCTGTTTTTGTATTTTCGTGGACTTTACTGTCAGATGTTGGATATATTGATTAGATAAGAGAGAGGTGCAGCAGAGAAAGGATGAGGGAATGATTTAATATAGATAGTGTGGTTGTGGACTTTTTATTGGTTTGTGTATGCACGTGCAGCAGCGTATGAATCCTACTGTGTACTGGCCGTGGCTCAGATACTGCTGCTTGTCTGAGTGCTGATGGATGGATCCGCTTCATGTTGGTAGCATATAATTGTCAGTGCGGCTTAACCTATTTGCACCTAACAACAGCTTGGAAATCAGATTACAAGTCATCAGTTAGACTGTTGCGTAAGCCACAGCCAGCATGTGTAACCGCGCAGCTACTGAACAGCCCGACTGAGGTTCCACCTGCAGCGGTCTGCTGGAGAAGAACCAGGTGTCACGAACATGCAGAAAAACACTGTCATGATAGTTAAAGTTGTCTGCAATTGTGGAATGCCATGTTTGGGCTTTATGGAAATATTCAATGAATACAATGTTAAAGTCGCTGCTGTGACTTTGACAGCCATCTGGGGCTCTATTTAAAGATCACCTCCCCCTTCTCTGTGATAAAGTTGCCACTCCTGCACACTATCATCATACACACTCACACACACATTTATTAAATGGACTTGGGTGAAGTCCTGACAGCTAACTAGCTAGCCATCAACAAAGTAAACAACACAATCTCTTAATGCAGAGAATGACTGAACACACTTGGCTGGTTACAGAGACCTTTGAAAACTGAAAGTTTTAAAAGTGTTTTTTTTTTTTTTTTTGCATCATCAGACATGATGCAAACCTTAGCATGAGACAAAATACAGGATCCTTGTTTAGCATCTATTTTCCATTGTGTCAGCATTTCACCATTTCTCTTTTATCATGTGGGAAAACTGACATATGCATATTTACTGATGAAAATCGGTAGAGAACAGCATTGTTGTGAGCGGTGATGTATTTGCCGGTAATAAATCACTGCCTAAATGAGAAAGAAAAAATATTTGTCCGATAAATATATTTTTATTAGGTCTTTATATCCTTCTGTCTGTTTATTTGGACCAGACCAGACCAGACTAAACTGAGTGTTGTCTCCTGGCACTGTGTCAAGTGCTACAGGGATTCTGGCATTAGTCAGACATTATTAAGGCTGGTGATTTGAACGGTTCCTGGCTCATTTCACTTCTCTTGGCTTTATGTCAGAACACCGGAGAAGATACTAAATCCATGGGAGTAGGTTAGGAGGAAACACTGTCAATGGCTCTGGGCCAAAGTATCTGGATAGTTAAAGCAATGCAGTGGTTTAAAAGAAGACTGTTTTACAAATGAATGTGAGTGATTTCTGTCACATTGTGACTTTCTACAAATTATTTTTGTGACTAAAATGTTAATTAAACACCTGATCAGTAATGTAGTTGAACATTTAAAGAATAAAAAAAATGTGTTTATAGATGGATTTTATTCTTTTTCTTCAACATAATCTAAATCAGTTGAACTAAGTCTAAGGATGTGGCACATATTCTTTTGATTTAATCACATTTTTTATTTTTTTTTAATCTAAAGATACTCGTTGTTGCATTTTTGCATGTAATCCTGTTGTCCATTCTTTCAACATAAATAACTTCAGCTGCTCCAAGTGTTTATAGCTGCAATCCTCTTATGCCCTTCATCACAACGTTCCAATCTTTTTATTGGAGACAGATGGACTGAAGACCTGTCAGTCAAGCACACACTAAAGTGGTTTATTGCAAGTGTACCAACTTTTGTGGCAACCGACTGTGCACATTATTTGCGGATGCTCTAAGGAGACCGACTGTGATCGTGATCCAATTAAATCTGTCAGGCCAGTCAGTGTGGTGACTTTGTCACCTTAGTGATTCCCTGAGCAGAGTCAGCTGTACTCAGTTCATTTATCTGCCGCCTGTGTACATCTACTGTGACCGTGACCCCAAGGAGTCAACATCAGTGATGTTCCTAGTTGGCTAACAAGATCTCAGCTGTCCTCTCACACACTCATAAACCTTTCTAGGACACTACGTCTAGTAGATCCGTATGGTCTTCAGTTGACTTCACAGATTTTGTTAAGAGGAATTAAGTGACAAGTGACTGCAGTAACTCTCTGTCTCCACCTGTTTTCACATCTGTTGTGTGTCAGTTGTTTTCAATGCATGAGGTGCATTTCCCCTGGGGGGCGCAAGAGAACACCAGGGAAGGCGCGAAACACGGGAAATGAAAAGTGTGTGCAGACATCTTAACTAGGTAACCATGATGAGAAGAATTGGATGGATTTGTTTGTTACGTACAGTGAAAAAAGAGAACAAGAATCTAATCTAAAAGAAAACGGATAAAGTTGGGGTCACCAACTATATTTGTCAGAAAGACAGAATTTTCTAGACAGATACCTTGAGGGACGGACACTCGGTACAAATTGATGATGAAGACCCAGTTCTTGTGCAGACTGACTGAGATTTTCCTTTGAACTCTGGATAATGCAGTAACCACTGGGAAAAAATCTCAGGCACAGCGTGTCTGGGTTTCAACCCTAGAATGTGATTTGTTATTTAAACTACTGCGTCGTCAATGTCTGCTTACACAATGGCTGCTGGCAGGAAATGTCTAAAAATAGAAACTTCCTTGTTGATCAGTTTCAGATTCATAGTTTATTTATAGTTGGCGCTGAGTCTTCGTTTACACTCCTGAACACAACTCGTTTACAATTTTACACACAATTTTTCATCTTTGCTTAAGAACTTCAATACTTTGTCACCGGAGTCGTTGCCTGAAACAGAAAACTAATCAGACAAGTACAAAGTTAGACACACCCTCTGGGCTAGTGTACACACACACACACACACAATTAGAGACACTGACTTTGAACTCACAAAATAAAAGTCAGAAAGGAGTTGGAATCCGGCTGACATCATGTGTGTAAATTGGTGTGTGCATGTGTTGTTGTGCTTGTCCAAACATGTACTCCTCTGCAGTAAACAGCTGAACGTCACTCTCCACACCCTGAGAATACACATGGAACACGGAGTCACAATTCTTTCAATTTTTTCAATTTCAGTTGTTGAAATTTTAAACGTATCCATAAGTTTTTGGTACTTGGTGTGTGATACTCAGTGATACAGCTGTGGACCCGTCACATCCATTCTGACTCTAATCGCTTCAGTCAAACAGGCGATCCAGATGTTGTCATGTCCTTTTGCTCTGTGGTCAGACTCTACTAGTTGAAAATGAAGCAATTAAAAGACATCACTATAGTACTTAAAGATGTCAAATATTTATTTGAGTGAAGTAGTATATCACGTTGATAATAGATACATTTTTTGCGTAGTAATCACTGATACTATCATTCCTCATCCATCATCAGCATCAACAGTCGCTGCTCTGATACTATCATTCCTCATCCATCATCATCATCAACACTCACAGCTTGACTCCTAATTTCCCACACCACAAACATTCCCGAGCATTCCAGAATGTTTGGTAATGGCTGTTCCCATGAATATTGAACGCTGAGAAGATTCCGTCATGTGACCTAGAATTTAGCCAATACCAAAATAGAATCAACAGAAATAGACTCATTGTAGGAGCTGCTGTTCTGGTTATTTTTACTTGGAGTCTAATTTTAGTCTTCCAAGAGTTTACTGTCTGATTCAAATCTGAACTGGAGTGTCAGTCAATGACCATGACAAAGGTTGAGATATTTGTGTGCCATTCACTTATGTTACGGATCTGAAGGACGTCAAGGTTTAAAGTGAACTTTGTCCTCTTTTTGTCCTCTTTAAAATAGGGAATGAAAATAATTCTGTTTAATTTGAGTTATGACAAAAACATGAACACATTTCAGACATTTGTTTAACAGAGTTGTTGTAAGAACTGAAGATAATGAGGGATAAACAGCTTAAACAGCCTGTGGCGTGAATTCATCTGGTCAGTACAGGAACAGATGTGCTGTGCTGTGTGTGTGTGTGTATTTACTGCTGTATAACGGTTTGTGCATTTCACGTCTTCATGTTATCCATCCCTGTTTTATGATTGAAATTAAATAGTACTAAATTGTTCTTTTTATCTAAAACTGTTACCTCTGCAATCTACACTGATGGGTAGAAACAGGTTCATAATGTAGACTTTCACATGTGGTACGTCAGGTAGCCTCGTTGGCTAATGTACGTATGACAGTGTGTCAGTGACAGCTATTATCAGCTGAGTGCTGTAGGTGTGTACTGATACCAGTATGTTGTATGATATATGATACCATACACAGATAACAGTATTGATTTCAGGACAGCTACTTCACTGAAAGTTGACAACTTTGTGTGTTACTTTGTTTCCTGCAACATGGGAACAGTTCAACACAGTTTAAGCAGACAGTGTTTTAACTGACATGTACTGTTTGGTGTAAAAGCTCTGCTCACTGTCTACAACTTGAAGAAGTATCCATACTCTTTATGGACAAGTACACTTATAAAAAATACTAATTTTGTAAAAATGGTACCAGGACAACCCTGAAATGTACTGAAGCAGGCTGTGGCTCAGCTCCTCATCACGAGTCCGTGTGGAATTACATCAATAAACCATTTCACTCTCCACAAAGCTTTCCTTATGTAATTTGTGCAGAATGAGGCCTGGCCTCCAATATTTAAATTCCATTATAACCATTGCAGTATTTTTATGAAAGACCACAGCAAATCACAGACGCTGCCTTTTGCACATTTCTTCATAACAGTCTTAATGACTTTGTGACATTTTTTCAACATTCTGAGAGGTATTGTTTGTAAACTGACAAACGAGTTGGAAAACACAGTCCATCAGATGAGAGTCTAGGATTTGGTAGATTTTCCTATCATTAATAATCTAAATAACAATAGACATTTAAACCCAAACAATCTTTTTTTTTTTCTCCTTCGTCAAGTGTTAAACTGTATCGTTGTGTGTAAAGTGTCGACGAAGCAGTTTTTATGTAGTCGTGAGATTCCATGTGTTTTTCTTAGTATAAATGCATCTGTGGATTTAACATGCACGAACCTGCACTTCCAGTTCGTGTGTTCCCTGTTCATGCTAAAGGCATGCTGATGTCAGAAATGTTATGTAACCTCTGTACTGTGAGTCAGCCTGAGCTCCCCGTCCTATTTTCAAATGGATCTGCTGTTTAATCCACAAGGTTCAACTCAATCTGGCTCAGAGCCTGACCTTTGGCAGATACCAAAAGATGGACAGGAAGACGGCAAAATAAAAAAAAACAAAAAAAAACAAAACAGGATTTTGTTATAGTCCAGAAAAAAAATAGTAGCAGTGAGGCGAGTATTTAAGCAGCTCATTGTTCTTGTGACAACTGGCCTACAGGACATTGGTGACTTATATGTAGTTTTGTTTTATGACCAGCGTATAATCTGTTACTGTATTAGCCACACCCGTGCTTACTGAACAATTACAATAAATTAAAAAAATGCCTATTATTTTGAAATTATTGACACAACCGGACAAACATATAAACCACCATCCCTTTGTTGTATACATTCTTAATGGCTATAGACGGAGTATGGGTTAATTATGAAAATCCTTATTTGCCTCATTTTTTTCTTTAAATCTGGTTGGAGTTTAAATATGTGACCAAGTAGTTGAACCATTATTTGCTAACACACAGGTGTTGGTAAGGCTTTTGTACAATCTCTCAACAGAAGGGTTTATTGGCTAAGAACAAGTGGATTTTTTTTTACTTAGTCTGTCACAGAGATACATTCTAGTGTAACATTGTTTTATGTTCATTTTTTTAAAGTCTCTGTCTTTCTCTGTCCATCTTCCAGGACCCGTAATCTCTCTGGTGGTTCTCCCAGACCTCGACACAACAAGAAGACTCACTTCATAAAAAATATGAAACAGTACGACACAAGAGGCAGCAGGTAAGACACACACTCTCTCTCACAAACACTTTTTTTTTCCAGTTTTTAGCAGATGCAGTACTACAACAAGGCAAATTTGTTTCAATTTCAATATGCAGAAAATGTTAGTGAACCACAGCCCAACCTCTTTACCCCTACTTTAGAATTCAAGATAAGGGTGATCTAATCCTGATCCTTACACGTACTACGTCACACTAACTCTTGAACCTCAAAATATCTGTTGACTCATGTTCCTACAAGGACATCGTGTTCCCACAAGGATAATATTTTTGGGAAGAAATGTCCTAAACAATATAGCTGCACACAGCCTGACAGACAAGCAAACACAGAGACAATGGGATGTTTAGAACCTGAAGAACCCTGAGCTGATGCACAGTTGAACTGATGGAACTCTAATGCTTAAATCAGCATTGATTAACCTCCAGAGGCCTGTAGACAAGCTGGATCTAAAACATACATTTCTTTCACATACTACAGGGGACCAGTCACTGGAACAAAGAGATAAAATCGTTGTGATTTTGTTGCTTTTTGTGGCGTTAGATTCCTAGATAAGGGAGTTCATGCAACATACCAGTGTTGATTGTGTCTGAAATGAAAATATTTACTTTTTGTGTGTGTTTTAACAGTATTAGATAAACTGTACAGTAGGTCAGGTCTCCAGCCTGTTACAGTGCTGTGGTGGCACATGCTGTACAAACACAGCGCCTGATGATACAGTGTGTTTTAATGATGATTAAGGACAGAGAACAGTGTGTTTTTATTCCTGTGTTTATGTCTCGTGGCCTCTCAGAGGTATTAACCTCCATAGAGCAGTGCTGCTCGCCTGGTTTGTGTATCAGAGGGAAATGTTTTCAGGCGTTACTTCTTTGAACAAAACAGAAATTATGGAAAATAATTAATAAATGTAGATGTGAAAATGATTAATTCCCCTACAGCATCAACCTCTTTTGGTTCAACTTAAAGAAATTGACCTAAAAAATAACACCCACTTAATCCAGATTACATTAAAGAGACAACATTAACCAAAATTTAGCACAATATGCAAAGTTGGCACTAAATTGCCTAAAAATGACGACATCATCTTTACACATTTTCACACTTCAGAGTTTGGTATTTCAATTATTAATACATTTGGTACAGTTATGTTTGTGCAGTGACAGTGACGGTTCTCTACAGCACACTTGTCTTTTCCCATTCATCAGCTGACACACACTTGCACACACACATACTCACACGCAGCTTAGTTCAGCAAGATGCATGGGAAAGTCAAGAGCAGGAAGTCACCAGAGAGCTCAGTGGAAAATCAGTGGAGGCTTCACAACAGATCGGCTGGAAAAGTGACTCTCATGGGAATTCTATCGTCTTCACTCCGCCATTTATCACAACAAGTTTCATAACACTGGGGGCAGATTATTCCATAATTATCTTCTACTGAAAACACACAAATGTCCCACCCAACCTCTAAGCCCGTAAAACAAAAACAAAACAAAAAAATCACTACTGAGCCTCAAGAAAACAAGGGAAAACAAGGACAAGAAAAAGAAAAGTTTTTTTTTTTACAAATTCTAATTAAGCGAAAATTAACTGTTAAGGCAGATGATGAGTGACAAATGTAATGATTTTCGAGTTTACTGATTCATTGTTACGCGTGTGGTGGGATTGACAATAAAACGGTCAAGCTATATATGTTCTAATAGATAAAATGTAAGTTTTTGAGTTTATTACTTTTTTGATTCATTAATAAATACACTCTGAAATCATGGAGCCTTCGCTGAAGGGTAGAGGGGCTTTGCTGCTCTTAACTGCTTCTATTTTAAAACAATCGCCCCCCCCCCCGGGAGAAAGATTATCTGATCAGTACAGCAGTGTCACTCTGACCTGGTGATGTGACTAATAAACCTCATATGTAGGAATGTGAAAAGAATAGAACAGAAGAACAGAACGTATTAGAACAACATTGGTTGCGTTTTACCAAAGTCACAGTCCATGTCCTGACGGTGCTGGAGTGAAGATACTGTAGCAATGTTAGCTTCACGGTGAAGGTCAATGCCTCAGGTCTGTCTTTGGTGTAAGATTTTCTATGAACAAACTCTGACAACAATTTTAAATAACTGCAAACTATACACACTGTACAATCACAGAAAAATTTAGTTTTCTGTGTCCTGATCAATGTCCCAGAGTGTACATCCACTGCAGGCTGTGTTCAGAATTAAAAACACTACCACATTAAAGCTCTAATTCTGGTGAAATAAATGACCCCTGTAGGGCGAGTCATATTTTACAGTCAGGTCAACTAAGTGATTTTTAAAATAAACAACTCTTGGAGGTCGACGTGATGCTTAATGTTGTGTAACAAAAAATAAATGATGATGATTATAGTTGTCACGATTAAGCTCAACAGAAGAATGGTCATTTTAAATTTCAAATCTTTTATTATGTTGAAAAAGAAAGGGGTGATTTAAACTTAGATTAGGTTTTTCCACTCCAATAAATAGACTCCAATATAGAGAACTCCCCCCCTGCTGCCCCCCCGCCTGCTGCTGCTTCTGCTGCTGCTGCTGCTGCTGCTGCTGCTGCTGCTGCTGCTGCTATCTACCATCCTGTTAATGTTGTGTCAAGTCTGCTTTGTGTAAGGCGTTACAGGTGGACAAATGTCACATCATCACAATCACTGAGATGTGTGTGTTTATGTTTCAGGATTGTGCTTATCTGTGCAAAGAGGTCTCTGTGTGCTGCCTTCTCTGTCCTTCCATATGGAGAGAGCTTCTACCTCAGGTAATTATCACACACACACACACACACACACGTACTTATGTACAAAGACTGCTGTAGTTGTTAGCAGCCCATGGTTAATAACCTCTCACTGATCTCACGTTATCATTGAAATGCTAAAACCAGTGAGGTCACTGGTAGCCACTTCCTCATTTAGGATTTTGCAAATTATTTATTCATGTCCCTACGTACACATTTTTATACTTACGTGTATATATGTATATATTTATATATATATTATGTATATATTTATATACATATATAATTTGTTTAAATGCAGTATATTTGACCTAATTATAGTTGATTCTGATGAAGCCGCTGGTTCTCAGGTGTCTTTATGACTTGAACTGCCTTCACATGAAAAAAAAGAAAAACTTCAGTCTTATGTTCTTTAGACAGAGTGTTTGGGTAGGTTTTTAGGGGGAAAAAAAAGATTCTTCAGCGGGGAGAAATAATTATTATTATGGTGGGAGGGGGACAAACCACTTTTTAAGGACATGCTGATAATTACTGTGCTCTGTGGTCATAATAACCACCAATGTCCCTCACTCCAGTGACCCCACATTAAACCACCCGAGGAGGAGACACTCATCCGGAAACATCTCCACCCTGGAGATGCTGCCAGGGCTGGAGGGCTTCCACCTGGATACTTACGGCAGGGTAGATAAATCAAACACAGACGTCACTTAGACACTCACACTTTGTCCTTTCAGTTTGTTGACTTCTTCATTCATCTGCCTTACTCCAGTCGTTTTCACTTTCTGTTTCAGTCAGTGTCGTACGCCCAGTTTCTGTATCCTACTAATGCTCTGGTGAGACAGAAGCCCTCATCGACCAGCGACCTGAACCTGCAGATCCCTGTGTCCAGGAGCACACGCAGCATGACAGGCAGGAATTGTCCACCCAGTCGGTTGAATAGCACCGTGGGCTTGGACCTAGGTAACGCACAAACTTTTACTGTATGGTATTTTGGGTGTGTAGCTGACGTTTCTGCAGGCAGGGGGTGCTATAAATACCAGCTGGATGCCTCTGCCAATAATCCAAGTGTAATACTACAGTTCTATTGTTTATATAAATGTGTTTCTTATTAAGTTAAAGAAAAGCTGTCATACCAAGGATTTTGTACCAAAGATTAGTTGGCCAGAACTAGTGAGTATCGTGGACCGGTACCACCGCAACAATCACTGAGGTACTGTTGAAGAACAGTAGATTTTTATTCTGTTAGTGCTGGGAGGTACTGTTGAAGAACAGTAGATTTTCAAAATAAAAGATCTTTAGACTTTATTCTGTTAGTGCTGTAGTCTGAAAGACTTATAAATGGAAATAACGGTATCTCTATAATTAAATTAAAATTATAAAATGAATGAAAGGTATGAATTCTTACCATGCGACTCGATTCAAAATGACCCACGAACTGGTACTGGTCTGCGAACCAGGGGTTAGGGACCCGTGCTTTAGCATAAAGCTTCAACTTTCTGAAGTTTCTGTACTCCAGTCTACTACTGAAAATGCACAATACTGTTCAATATCTTCAAGTTACAAAACGAAATCACAGTCAAATTCAAAATATCCTCCCCTGGCGTGCACAGTAATGAATGTCTGACACAGGAACTGAGACAGTGACGCACACAGCTGTCTTGTGTTAATGAAAGGTTCCAGTTCAAATCCCTCAATAGAAGGTTCCGTCACTCGGTGTGTTTATAGATAACGGACGTGACGCCCATTGTGTTTACAAACGTAAGCACACATGTTGGAGATGTAACGAGGATGACGCTTTAGTGCAGCTGTTTCTTCTCACTGCAGCCTGCAGTTACTCTGGTAGGCTCAACCTTGACTTCCTGGATAAATGTTGTTTGTTATCTGAAAACTCCCCTGATTGTGTGTGTTGTTCAGGCCTGGATGATGTGACAGACTACGACGCCAACCTCCTCAGTGACCATCAGTGGCCATGTGGAAAACACAAGAGGGTTCTGATCTTTGCCTCATATATGGTGAGAAAAAATGTTTTAATGTTCGATACACCACACATTGATGATCGGAACGTGTTAAATAGTACAACAAATATGTATTTAAACATGGTCTTTGATGACGATGTACGTCAGAGAGGATTATACGATAGATGTTTCTGAAAGTAATCAGTTTACTCACACACGGACACACACACACACACACAGCTACTTTATTAGCCTGTCGACAGCAGCCCAGCTTCATCCCTTCACTGAGATGAATTAAAATCGCAGAGACACACTGTGTCATTACAGTGTAATCCATCAAAGAAGATTACATCTAAGGTCGGCTGCTATGTCACTGACTGTGTGTGTGTGTGTGTGTGTATCAGTGTGTTTATTGTTTAAAACAAAGATACAGCACAAACTAATATTGTCGGTGAATTTCTTAGTGTTTTCTCCACAAGAGGTCTGACGTTAAACAAGGGTTGACATCAGTTTGTTCCGTGCAGTTCCAGCTACAGACGGTTCTCTAGGATTAGATAAAGTCATGTCTTTAACACTTTAGCAGGTTGTGGTTCTGTCAGACATCCTGCTGACTTGGTTGTGTTTCAGACACAAGAAACATATTTAATGGATATTTATAAAATCTATATATGTATATTTTTATTTCTACATTATATTTCTGCATATGTATGTGTATATATATAAATATACAGTTTATATATGCTTAATCTTCTCACTAAGTTAATTTTCATCAAACAATGCGAAATGTTTGAATGTTCTTCTGTTCAACCTCTGTCAGTATTGTCTCCTCTTTCCTGTTTGTGTTCTGGTCATACTCCACTCCTTTCTTTTCTGCTTTGTCTTCCTTACCTCACCAGACTATTTTCCCTCCCTTCTTTTTTTACACCAGACCACAGTTATAGAATACGTCAAACCGTCAGACCTGAAGAAAGACATGAATGAGACGTTCAAAGAGAAATTTCCTCATATAAAACTCACACTAAGCAAAATTCGCAGGTAAGTTAACACGCACACTACAGTACATTTTTGTTGTTAAAATCCAGAAAAAATATACTTTTTTGGTAACCCAACCTTTGATCACAGTAAATTACTATACCAATAAGATCCTGTACAAACCTCCGAAAATAAAAGTTTCTCAAAAATGACTAAAAATACACTAATTTGCCTTAAAATACTTAGCTATACCCATTTTTGTTGTTAAAATTCAGAAAAAAATATACTTTTTTGGTAACCCAACCTTTGATCACAGTAAATTACTATACCAATAAGATCCTGAACAAATCTCCGAAAATAAAAGTTTCTCAAAAATGACTAAAAATACACT
>NC_024316.1:13686126-13690861 GCF_000523025.1 Cynoglossus semilaevis | reverse complement strand
CAATAAGATCCTGAACAAATCTCCGAAAATAAAAGTTTCTCAAAAATGACTAAAAATACACTCATTTGCCTTAAAATACTTAGCTATCCCCATTTTTGTTGTTAAAATTCAGAAAAATATACTTTTTTGGTAACCCAGCTTTGTGTGTGTCTGTGTGTGTGCATGCGATTGTGATTGTGTGTGATATCTGAAGTTTCTTTTTCTTCCTTCATGTTGAGGTATTTCTGCTGTTTACTAAATTAGGTTAGTTTAAAGCTATTAGGTCTTGCTGTACCAACACTGAAGTCAGTATTTTTGATTATCTTGATGAACACACTGGCTCGGTTAATACTCTGTTTCTGTTTCTGCGTCAGTCTTAAACGGGAGATGAGGGTCTTCGGGGAGGACTGTGACCTGCAGCCGGTCACCACTGCTATGGCGTACGTCTACTTTGAGAAGCTGGTACTGCAGGGTCGACTCAACAAACAGAACAGGTATTTTGTCACCCGGTCCTCCTGTAATCAAACATCTAACATCTAGCACTGTTTAATTTCCAGTGGATATGTTTCACCTCTTGTTCAGCGCAGAAGTTGAACAACATCCTCTTGTTTTATTCTCCAAAGAGCTCCTTCTCTGGTAAAAAACTGCACATTGTGTTTTGAGTGCTCAGTGGAAAACTCCCAACGAAATACATTTTTATTATAGCTCATCTGAGCAGCGGATCTTTGTGGAGGGTAGACTCTGCCGTGGTGCCGACGGGTCTGCTGATTAATGGGCTGCAATTGTGGTTGATTCCTGTAATAATGATAATATCAACAGATATCACACACTGTAATGCTACGTGCTGAGACATGCTGCTGCCTCAGTGCTGTGTATATGGCGTTTGTTCTAGTGCTCTGATCAATTTGCTGTTATTAGCGTGGCGCTAAATTACAACGTGCATTATCTGAAGACCGGGCGGCATTAGAAGGAACTGAGGGGTTCTCACGGTCGTACGGCTGTCTGCCATTCAAAGATAATCTGTCAGTGTTTCAAAGTAATAAATCATTCAGACTCTGATACCAACAGGATAAAGTCTTAAAGATATTTTATTTGGAAAATGTAATGATCCTTCAACGATGGTGCAGTTTTACCGGTCTGTAGTAAAGGCTGATACTGACCGACCGGTCCTTGGTACAAAGACGTTTGGGGACCACTGCTGTAGACCACTACTTTCTAGAGTTGATCTTCTAATCGTAAAATGTAAAGGTTTTAAGCACTTCTTCTAAAGACTGTAAAAAAACCCAACCTATTTTGACATAATTTGTTGGAGCAGCTGCAGTGAGCGTCACTGTCCAGAACAACATCCTGCCTCCTGAACTGCTGTTTGTTGTTGTTTTACAGGAAGCTGGTATCAGCTGCCTGCATCCTACTGGCTGCTAAAATCAGCAGTGACCTCAAGAAACAGGAAGTCAAACACCTCATTGACGTAAGTCTGATGCACACATGTGACCACACACACAGTTTATGTCGATGTCCTCGGGCGGTCGAACATATGGCGTTCCCTTTACAATCAGGTGTTTATGAATGTGAACTACCTAGACCGGAGGCAGGGTGGATATAAATGACCGTGTCCATTTCATAAAGAAACATCTCTTTTCTACAGTGGAGCTGTCAAAGTCACAGTGACGACAAGGAATTTCTAATTATCAGCAAATTGATTTTGAATGCAACTGTTTTTTATGACACCATTTGTGCAAGTATCTAATGTCATTTTAATTTTACCATGGGGCCACTAGATGGCTGTCACGCTACCAGTGTTTGTTTTTGTCTCACTCCTTGGTCTGTCCCTGTCTCTGCAGAAGCTGGAGGAGCGTTTCAGGATCAGCAGACGGGAATTGATATCATTCGAGTTTACCATTCTGGTTGCCCTGGAGATGGCGCTGTACCTCCCAGAAAGCAAAGTCATGCCACATTACAGAAGACTGGTGCAGCAGCAGCAGTTATAGCAGCAGCGGCACAGAGGTGCCTGCCTCTGGGGACACGCACCACCATTTTATCTCCACACTGTGATGGAAGTATCCTCCTGACGACTGAAGCCTCGGACGAATCACTCTCTGCCCTCTGTTCACCACACGAACACGTTCACTGTGAACAGCGCAGAGGGAGTGACATCACTGTTTTCTCCTCCTTGCACCAAAGTGACAACACACTGTGATCAGTGGAGCAGCACCGTGGAACTCACCGCACTTTAAAATGAAGGAAACTGAAGGGAAGGTGTCGGAAATGTGTACATTCAATGTACAGGTACTGGGAAGAATATTCTGTACCTCCAAAAAGTTACACCCAGATATAGCTGCAGCACTAGCATTAGACTCAAACACATCACCACGATGGCACAATCAAAACAGAACATGTAGGTTTTGTTAGAAACACGGTCTGACACTGGTGTGTTTCACCAAACATCATCACGACTCTTGCGTTTTTGACAATCATTACTTACTGAAATCAGCAGAGCTCCCGTTTGGTGTTTTCAGAAACCGTAGCCGACACTGTAGAAGTTCACTGTTCACGGTCGATGACGGCAAACGCCGTGACTGAGTTTCAGGACAACTTCTGTTAAACTTGTTTGCAACGCAACAAAGGGAGATTTTACTATGTAGGAAATGAGGACTTCTCCTGTGAGGCAACATTATAATAATGTTACGTTTTTAACTTGGTAACTTGTCCACACTTTTTTATATTATTTTTGTACCTAGAGTTATTTAACCCTTGTGCGGTCCTTCGCATTTTTGTCCACACCATTTGTCCTTGCAATGATTTCCATCTTGTCCCAGAATACGAGTATTAATGAATATGAGGAAAAGTTGGCACAAAACATGCAGTACAGGAACATGCACACACACACACACACATAATTTTATTTATTTTTTAATTTATTTAACATGATCAATGTGGCTTTTGTAATTCTACACAATTATTATACACAAAGCTTCAAAACATCTCTTACAGCAGGCTACACCAGTTTGTGGTCACAGAGAAGAAGTACGTAAAAGAAACGTGATCATAAAAGAAGTTCTACGAGAATCACATTGGATTCACAGCTTACACAAATATGCAGATATTGGTTTTTCTTAATTAAAACGTGACCAGTACCAGTTCACCAATCACCAACTTAACCAGACAGTACAGCTTTACTGGTTTATCATAGAACAGGAAGTTAAGGAAGAAGGAGAAATTACAAATACCCTCATTCATTTTGGTGCCTAAACACAGAATAGTATGTCTTTTTTAAAAAAAGCACGACTTTTTAAAAATAGACAAAAGCGGAAGTAAATGTGCTGCTGGGTTGTGAAGTGTTAATGTTAAAAGAGGAACCGCACAGTTCCGTCTGTGGGAACAGGGGTTTCTTCACCTTTTTGCACTTTGCCTTTCTGCTTCACAGTTTTTATTTTAACTCTGTCACCAAAATAATTTTTCTATCCATTATCTATCGTATAGTCTACTGAGAACTGACTGGGTCACTGACACCTATTTATCATCAACAGTCTGTCTGTCTGTTTGTAGAAAGGACCGAGCTGATTTGGTTATTTCTGACCTGGGTTTCCGTCGGGACACCATGGACAAATTGACTCTCAGTTTATGCTGTGCTGAGAGTTTGTAGCGCGTGATCCTCCACAACTGTGTTCTCTACATTAGAGATTTGTAATCCTGATTCTATGCAGCCTTTGTTTTTTTCCGTCTTCCGACCCTGGTCCTCATCTCTCCTCAGTCTATTTTTCTACTGTCCTCGTGCCACAGCTCTCGTTGTGACCTTTTATTTTAACCGTTTTTTTGTCATAAAAATATTTTTATATATATATATATATATATATATATATATATATATATATATATAAAGTAAATGTTTGAATTGTTTTATCGTTGTAAACATTTTCACTAAGTATGTTTTTGATTATAAACTTAATGCAGACTCTACCATTGACTGTGAAGAAGTGTTTCTTACAGCTGAGGTCGATCACATGTGGGTTACCAACACTAGAAACAGCTAAAAATGCTCTTGACGTGACAAACGCGAGACATATGCATTGAAATGTGTGATACTGATCTTGTCAAAATCCACAGTAAGTGTCAAACTCATCTGGTGTGGCAGCCCCCTCACACTGGTAGATGACAGTGCTGGTTATGTGCACAGGGAATGTCTTGAAACAGTCAGTTAGCACACTGGGTAAATTCACCTCAGTATAGACAGACCCGCTGTCTGGAATAAAACACAAATGAGACAAGTTAATTTGTTGCTTTTCTATAATTCCATTTATATTTATTTATACATATATACAGTACAGTGTAAATATATATATTTGTATATGTATATACTGGCAAAACACTGTTCCTGAAATCTACACCATGGAGTGACTGACACTTTAAAACTACAATCAGAGAGAAGCTAAAGAGCTGTTGGTCAGAATGGGTCGGATATATATATCGGTGATTTGATCTGCTCAAAGTACCTTTATTATACAGCTCAAAGTACCTAACAGGTACTCAACAGCAATTGTGTGTGTGTGTGTGTATGTGTATAAGTCTGCTGAAATGATTGTGTATGTTTTTCCCTGATCAAAGTAAAATAATTTAAAAATGTCACTTTTCATTGATTGTTGATGTACCAAAAATATTTGCATTTTAATCATGAATGTCATTGTGGACAATTACTAAAACATTATGATGACATACCATCAAAATCATATAATCATATGAAATACTTTTTGGAGTTTAA
>NC_024316.1:13628604-13686026 GCF_000523025.1 Cynoglossus semilaevis | reverse complement strand
TACCGTCGTGAAAAAATACATAAAAATTTTCACGACGTAAAATTAGTAAATAGTAAAATAGTAAAGTTTTTTTCAGCAAAACCCTAATTTTGGTCAGATGTTGAAAAATTTTAATGACAATTTTTTTAAAAAAAAGTAAAGTGAAATATGCAGAAAAGATAACATTTTGAATTTTTAAAAAAAATATTTCATCATAATTTTAACATCTGACTAAAATTCACATGCTAAATTAGGATTTTGCCAAAAACAACAAAAACAAATTCTAAAAATGCTCTCAGTTAATGAAAAACATGCATACAAGATAATATTTTGAAAGAAAAAAACCTTTTAATTTAATAACTAAATTTATTTAAGCATGAGTGGCTTAGTGGTTAAGGAAGCAGACTTGGGTCTGGAAGGCTACCAAGTTACCACTGAGGTGCTCTTCTTTTAATCAGAGTTTAAAGGTTTTCTTTTTGATAAAGCAACATTCACACAACTGATTGCTACATGGTTGTGTTTTTTTTTTGTACTTTTTTAGAGACTGATATTTATTTCTCATTTGTTCCATAAAGAAATAATGACCCACTGATTCTCTTCTTTCCACTGGTCCAAATGATGAACAGAGCCACTGCTTATTTCTACTATAAAAATCCATTTAATTTCTTATATCAAAAAGGAAAAAAAAACATAACAGAACAATCAGAGCCACAGATTTCCGTGTGGGCGTGTGCCATCATAAAAGAAATAAACAAAACAAAAAAGAGGAACTCTCCAAATAAAATTTGTTCTAATTTACAGACAGGTGACAAATCTGAGAGAGCATAATTAAAATGTGAATACTGCTAGGAAGTGTGGGTCAAGGGCAGGAGGGGGGGATAAAGACAACAGCCTGCAGGAGAGAGGGGGAAGGACAGGGAGAGAGTGAGAGAGACAGGAGATGGTGGTGGTTAGCGTTAGCAGCAGAGGTATGCTAATCAGCTGATTAGGCTCCTCTCTGGGAATGCACTTAACAGTTAGCATCAACCTAAATGACTTGGCCATTTAATTACACATAAAACCAGCATAAAACATTGAAACCTCCCCCAGAAGTGCGGACCACTGAACAGCGCCCCCAGCTCTTAACAATCAGAAGACAAGGAACAGAAGCTAAATATTAGCCTTCTCTGTTATAACTGTAATCTGTTTGACTAATTCCATCAGCAATGGCCACAAATTCACAGAAATGTGTAGTTTCTGCCTAACAGACATTTCTAGAACACTTTCAGAGCAAGACAAAAACAAAAAAAACAAATAAAACAGGCTTCTGTTCAGAGCAGTAGACTCACCCAAGGCCACAGATCATCCATCCCAGACTCCTCATCCTGGAAGGTGGACTTTATAACAATCATCTTCATCCAGAACAATCACACATCCACTGCCACTGTCACCGACGCATTCTTTTCCAGTAGGTCAATAAAAAATAAAAAAAAAAGTTTAAAAAGTACAGACTGCTATTTGTTACTGATGTTTGTATTCCTGGATACAATATATGTTCAAGACACTTTGTTAATAGGTTTATATATATATATAGATATATATATGCAAATATATATATTTATACTTTAGTCTGTGCAAGGAGGTGGAAAGATAATTGCTTGTAGTTTTTTTGCCAAGTCCATCCATGTGCAGTTAAAATAACGTGCCGTTTAAAACCTCCAGCAGCAAACACACACACACACACACTCACAATGGCACGCACACACACCAGGTGTAATAACGAGCCTGAACCAACAACCAGGAAGTACTTCAGTGACACCCACTCTTCTCTCTTCCCACAACAACCAAATACTGAGCAACGTTTCTGCGATGGAACAATATTTCTGTTTTTGTTTTCTCCACTATACAATTCATACAAAAATAAAAAATTAACTTTGTTCCACTTCCACTCTTCCTTCCTTTCTCTCTTTCTTTCTTTCCATGTTTGACTCTAGGACTTGCACAGAGGTAGTGGCTAGATGGGTGAGACGGGTGAGGTGGGCGTGAGCAGGTGAGCAAAATTAAAAAGAACTGAACAAACCTTTTATAAAACGGTTCCTTTTTCATCATCAGAGGATTTTTTTTTCTCCGTCAAAACAAAATATAATACTGCAATCACTTAAAAAAAGTAGTCCTTCATTTTATACATTTTGTACAGTGTTCTTGCTTTTTTTTTTGTTGCTTTTCTTTTCAGTTGGTAAAGGCAGAAGATGAGAAAGAGCGTGTGGGCTCAGCACTGGGCTGGGCAGGGCGATGTTGGCAGAATTCAGTTGGTGCCCGGCTCTACGCTAGTGGGTCCTCACTCAGGTCCTCGTCCACCTGGGACAGAAGTTCCTTCTTCTCGTCCGTGCTGGCCAGAGAGTTGCGGCTGTTCTGGGCGCCCATGTAGAGGGTGGCGTACACCGGGTTGGTGAAGTTGGTCGGCTGTGGAGTCAAGACAGGAAGGTAGTTATCTTGGCTGAATTTTTTTATTTTAACATAATTGCCAATTTCAATGTAATTTGATTGACATATACATATAGCCTAAGACAATGTTTCCCAAACCTTTTTTCTGGGGACCCATATTTTAAAAGTCACAAAACTTCGCAACCAAAGTCCATAGACATTATTCATAAACTCCTGGAAAATGTGATGAGAGACGAGCCAAATAAAAAATCTCTTGCGACCCACCAGAGGGACTCAGTCTTTGGAAACAATGGCCTAAGACATATACTGTACTGTCTCTGAATTGGCATCAGGTTATACATAGCCAAAAATTTACTGCTAAAATATTTTCTGTTTTTTTTTATTTTTTTATTTCACCCCGAAGAAAGATTGGTTTTTAAATGTACAAACTAAGGGGGGACTTTTACGGATTAAACAAAAAATTATGCTCCATGTCCAGGTCTAACCTTATCTGGGTCCAAAGCAAAGTCTGAATCCAGCAGCTCCCCAGCATCGTCATCAGGGTCTCCTTCATAGATTTTATAGGCTGGATTTCCAATCTCTACATTCATGGCTCCATTCGTCATCCTGTGGTGTTGGAAGCCCTTTGCGCTGCAGACACAACAAAAGAATCCATATTATTATTTTTTTTATTATTGAAAAAAATACTGTTCTTTTGTAGCAGCACTGTACCAGCAAAACAACCTCAGCCTCACAATCCACAACACCGAGACAACACTGTATATTAAAGGTTGTCAAATGAGCTTTTAGGGGTCAAAAGGTCATTTGATTAAAACCATAAAAATATACCTCAGCATGTCTGTGCTGGAGAATGCTGTTAGTAGACTCACCCAAGGCCACAGATCATCCATCCCAGACTCCTCATCCTGGAAGGTGGACTTTATAACAATCATCTTCATCCAGAACAATCACACATCCACTGCCACTGTCACCGACGCATTCTTTTCCAGTAGGTCAATAAAAAATAAAAAAAAAAGTTTAAAAAGTACAGACTGCTATTTGTTACTGATGTTTGTATTCCTGGATACAATATATGTTCAAGACACTTTGTTAATAGGTTTATATATATATATAGATATATATATGCAAATATATATATTTATACTTTAGTCTGTGCAAGGAGGTGAAAGATAATTGCTTGTAGTTTTTTTTGCCAAGTCCATCCATGTGCAGTTAAAATAACGTGCCGTTTAAAACCTCCAGCAGCAAACACACACACACACACACTCACAATGGCACGCACACACACCAGGTGTAATAACGAGCCTGAACCAACAACCAGGAAGTACTTCAGTGACACCCACTCTTCTCTCTTCCCACAACAACCAAATACTGAGCAACGTTTCTGCGATGGAACAATATTTCTGTTTTTGTTTTCTCCACTATACAATTCATACAAAAATAAAAAATTAACTTTGTTCCACTTCCACTCTTCCTTCCTTTCTCTCTTTCTTTCTTTCCATGTTTGACTCTAGGACTTGCACAGAGGTAGTGGCTAGATGGGGGAGACGGGGGGGGGGGGCGTGAGCAGGTGAGCAAAATTAAAAAGAACTGAACAAACCTTTTATAAAACGGTTCCTTTTTCATCATCAGAGGATTTTTTTTTCTCCGTCAAAACAAAATATAATACTGCAATCACTTAAAAAAAGTAGTCCTTCATTTTATACATTTTGTACAGTGTTCTTGCTTTTTTTTTTGTTGCTTTTCTTTTCAGTTGGTAAAGGCAGAAGATGAGAAAGAGCGTGTGGGCTCAGCACTGGGCTGGGCAGGGTGATGTTGGCAGAATTCAGTTGGTGCCCGGCTCTACGCTAGTGGGTCCTCACTCAGGTCCTCGTCCACCTGGGACAGAAGTTCCTTCTTCTCGTCCGTGCTGGCCAGAGAGTTGCGGCTGTTCTGGGCGCCCATGTAGAGGGTGGCGTACACCGGGTTGGTGAAGTTGGTCGGCTGTGGAGTCAAGACAGGAAGGTAGTTATCTTGGCTGAATTTTTTTATTTTAACATAATTGCCAATTTCAATGTAATTTGATTGACATATACATATAGCCTAAGACAATGTTTCCCAAACCTTTTTTCTGGGGACCCATATTTTAAAAGTCACAAAACTTCGCAACCAAAGTCCATAGACATTATTCATAAACTCCTGGAAAATGTGATGAGAGACGAGCCAAATAAAAAATCTCTTGCGACCCACCAGAGGGTCTCAGTCTTTGGAAACAATGGCCTAAGACATATACTGTACTGTCTCTGAATTGGCATCAGGTTATACATAGCCAAAAATTTACTGCTAAAATATTTTCTGTTTTTTTTTATTTTTTTATTTCACCCCGAAGAAAGATTGGTTTTTAAATGTACAAACTAAGGGGGGACTTTTACGGATTAAACAAAAAATTATGCTCCATGTCCAGGTCTAACCTTATCTGGGTCCAAAGCAAAGTCTGAATCCAGCAGCTCCCCAGCATCGTCATCAGGGTCTCCTTCATAGATTTTATAGGCTGGATTTCCAATCTCTACATTCATGGCTCCATTCGTCATCCTGTGGTGTTGGAAGCCCTTTGCGCTGCAGACACAACAAAAGAATCCATATTATTATTTTTTTTATTATTGAAAAAAATACTGTTCTTTTGTAGCAGCACTGTACCAGCAAAACAACCTCAGCCTCACAATCCACAACACCGAGACAACACTGTATATTAAAGGTTGTCAAATGAGCTTTTAGGGGTCAAAAGGTCATTTGATTAAAACCATAAAAATATACCTCAGCATGTCTGTGCTGGAGAATGCTGTTAGCAAGCATTTCAACATGTTCTTAGGAGGACATTTTACTGAGCAAGCACATAAAAAATTTAAACATTTAAACACAGACACACATGTAATATGTCTTTTTTTGTTAACTGCCAGCAAAAGGTAGTTAAAGATAATATCTATAAACAGGCCCTTGTGTTGCTGGTCCAGAAACCCCACAGAGAAGACAAGCGATGACAGGCAAAAGACAAACAGGGAGATTTTCTACACGGACCGACAGCAGGGACAGATGGACTGACTGACTGGACTGACTGGATATCAGAGAATGAAGGAGACAAGATTCATGGCTCGACAGCTTAATCAACATAACCCTGTAAAATTACCGCGAGCACTGAGAACGAGTTTTGCCCCGCCTTAGAGATCTGGGAGACAGGAAATAGATGGTTATCAGGAGGGAAGGAAGAGAGAGAGAGAGAAGATAGACAGATGACAAATGGAGTTCGAGTTCAAACGGTCTCCTTGAGCCAGGACTCACCCTCGCATTCTCCGCTTGTACCACCAGATGGCACCAACCACCAGCAGTGCCAGTAAGAGCAGCAGAAACACAGGGATGACGATGGAGGTGGTGCCTGTGGGGGAACAGACAGAGTCAAAGGGAGTCAAGAAAAATGTTTAAATGCTAAAACTTCATACTGAAGATAAATAACAACTCACTTCCACTGGAAGACGGAGAATCAACAGGAGCTGCTGCCACTTCACATCTGTATCCTCTCCAGCCAACGGGACACCTGCACACAGAGCCAGCCAGAGCTTCAGACGATGACTTAAAACCAATGACGCCCAGGTGGGTCACAAGCCCAGAGAAATATTTAGGCAAGTGTTTATTTAACAAATGCTAAGAGTGTTTGAGTCACAACTTACTTGCACTGAGGCAGCAGTGACCGAGTGTCTACTGAACACTGGCCATTAGCACAGTAGTCCAGACAGGAGTAGCAGCTGGGCTGGATCTGACCATTAGGACAACTACACACAAAAACACACACAAACGCAAAGTGTGATGATCTTTAGTCACACTGACCAAACTTCAGAATCACGATCGTCTTTTAATCTCTGACCCGGTTCACCTCTCACAGCAGTAAACTCACCTGCAGGACACCTCCCCTGAGGCCGACGTCAAACATTTGCCTGTTCCACAGAACTGACACTTGTCCAGCTCGCACTGGTGACCGATGTACTGAGACGGACACAGACACAGCTTGGTGCTGTTGGCTGTTTCCAGGCAGGTTCCGCCGTTCTGACAGAACCCTTCACATTTAGCTGTGGAGGCAGAGACGTGTGGAGTCAGCGGTATGATAAGTATTCAGTGTGTGTTTGAATCTGAGGTTCGACCGGTGATGTCACCACACGTACTGTACTGGCAGTGGTCTCCCTGGTGCTCTGGTGGGCAGCTACAGGTGGGCTGGTTGCCCATGTTGACTGTGCAGTTGCCATTGTTTAAGCAGTAGTCCTGACAGGTCTGACGGTTGCAGGTGGGTCCTGTGAATCCTTTTGGACATCTGCAGGTTGGTGCACCTGCAATTTCAGTGAAAAAAAGAACATTTAAATAATTCAAATAATATTTAAATAAATCTGAGAAAAACTTCTGACCAAGTGATGTGGAAAATTAATGAGTCTAATAAATCATCGTACCAGTGTGTGAAGCAGTACAGGTGCCTCCATTCTTGCAGTAATCCCTGCACTGGTTGATCTCGCACCTTTCTCCGGTGTAGCTGGGCTGACAGCGACACTTGGCCACCTGACGAGCGTTGAGGAAGCAGCTGCCGCCGTTCAGACACTGAAGTTCACAGGGTCCTGATGGTGGCGCTGCAGAGGAGGAATTCCATCATAGGGAACGATTTCAGTAAAACCAGGTTTTTTTTTCATATTTCCATCAGATGAGAGTGTGTGCGGACTTACAGAACGGTGACTGCGTGGGGGTGGGTCTCTCCACACATGTGCCGTTGTTGGCCACGTACTTGTTGGGACAGGTACACACCGGTCCACTGGGGCTGAGCAGACACAGCCACTCACACTTCTTCCTGTCACATGGGTTGGTCACTGAGACAAAGACAAACAGTAGAAATCTTAAAGTTTTGAAAAGTAACGGTTGACAAGACAATAAACACACACAAAAATGATTAAAAAACAAACTAATGCATTTTGACACTTGTCTGAAAATGACTGGTAATGTGCTGTAAAGAACTGCAAGATTTGGCAACAAATAGTCTAAATTCTTTTTTTAATTATTGCCAATGTAGCAAGAAAATAGCTTAAGTAAAGAGACATTAGGACTACACCATAAAATATGTCGGCAACAATTTGGAAAAAAAATCGCTAAAGGTTAGCCAAAAACAAAATAGTTAAAATATATCTGATGAAGCTGTACATTTTCAAAACATGTAGGATTTCCAGATTTCTGATTTCCATTCAGGATTTTATCATTCATTACACATAACACATAATAATTTGCTTTTTTTTTACTTTATTATGTTTTATTCTTATTACTCAGGGAACAGGGTTTCTGACTCACTCTCTGGCTGCTTGTAGCGATGGTACAGCACGATGTCAGTAGCGTGGTTGATTCCGGTGGTGAGATTCTCCATGGTGCCTTTTCCAAACTTGTTGACTCGGAAGACAACGTTATTGACGTACGTGACTCCGTAGATGTAATCCTCAAAGACATCTATGCTGAATGGATGAAGCAGGTCTGGAACCAAAGAGAGAGGCCGAGGAATCAGAACATGTGAAGGAAATGTTCGAATCAGATTCAAGTTTGTTCCAAGCGTGCTGGAGAACTCAACTGTTTTTGATGCCCGACGCAGCAATGACAGGGTCAGAGCCGTCCAAACGGACACTGCCGATCACCGAGAGTTTGGCATCTGCCCAGTACAGACGCTCGTTGAAGTAATCCACAGCCAAACCTGTAGAGGGAGACACAAAATGTTGGAAGGAACATTAGTGGGTTCACTGGAACAAAGTGAATCAAGGTGTCAACTTCTGTGCTGTACTGACCCGTGGGCCACTGAATATTCTCATGGACCAGTGTCTGTCTCAGAGTGCCGTCCATAGCAGCTGTCTCAATTTTAGGATGGTTCCCCCAGTCTGCCCAGTACATGGTTCTGAAAAGAAAACAGAATTTACCCATGAAACGAGACATAAAGTGAGTTAGAATCGTGATGTTTGAAACTGTGAGATTTTAGCATCTGGTCCTCCATCAGCTGACTCTCCTCGTACCCTCTCTGTGGATCCACTACGATAGCGTACGGCTCGTCGATCATGCCTGAGATGAGGGTCTTGCAGTGTTGACCCGTCATCTGGGCCACTTCGATCACATCCCGACCCGAGTCGGTCCAGTAAAGGTTCCCAGCCACCCAGTCTACGGCTATACCACGAGGCATCTTCAGCTCTTTGATCTAAACACAAACAGAAAGGCATTGATAGAACATTGAGATACATTCATTCATACACACATACACATACAGTATATATACTGTACATTTATGTATATTTGAATATGTATTTATATATGTATGTATATAGATACATATATATGCAACTATATAGATGTATATATAAAAACAATTTAATATATGACTTACTATTTCTATTTCACTATTTGCATACAGTTTGCACATAGAGAATAGTTCTCCAACCACTGCAGAGTGAACCTGATCATTTAACTGATCAATTTAACTGTTTGGTTTTACACCTTTATCGTGAACCGTCTCACCTGCAGGTTTGTGATCCTGCCTTCGCTCTGCCGTTTGTGACGATGAGAGTTCGAGGACGTGGACAGCGTCGACTGTCCTGGCAGTTCGTAGGAGGAGATGCGGCCTGTGTGCCAGTTGGTCCAGAAGATGCGGTTGGTCTTCACGTGCAGGTCCATCGCATCGATACGAACACTGGCGTCCCCCTGGAACGTCTGCTCGTAACGCCAGTTGGGCATTCCAGGGTCCAGGCTGCGGATTTCATTGTCATCAGCAATGTAGAGAATCTGTCTGCTGCTGTTCATGCCTGGGAGGAACGAAGGTCAAAAGTCACGACCTTTGAAACAAATAACAACTTAAGATAAGATTCCACACGAGAAAGAGGGTAGAGATCTCACTGTCGGCCTTGCAGGTGTCGTTGATCCTGGTGAAATACTTGTGGCAGCTGCATTTGTACGAGCCTTTGGTGTTGTTGCACATGTGGGAACAGATTCCAAACTGCAGACACTCGTTCTTATCTAAAAATAGAGAGTCAAATGAAAACCATGAGGAACAGCAGACCCCGTGGCCTCACAGCATAAGCATTTGGTATTTTTTCAACTATTTGGTGATTTGTCATGACAGCTGCAGAGTTTCTGCAGGTTTACCTCCACAGGTGCGATGTCCTACTTTCTGGAACCCCGGTTTGCAGGAGCAGAAGGAGTCGCTGCCGTAGGTGACACAGTGAGCTTCGTCTCCATCTCCACACTGAGTTCTGTTGCTCCTGCAGTCATTTAGCCTTGTGTCTGAGGACGAACGAGACAGAGCTGAGTGGGTGCTTTTAAATTTGACAAATCTTTTTTCTCTCCATTTTTATCACAGCAGTTTCATGTCGGGCACCTGTCTTGCAGTTAATCTCATCAGAGCCGTGGTCTTCACAGTCATTGAAGAAGTTACAGCGCAGGTTGGAGCTGATGCACCTGCTGTTTGCACACAGGAACTCATCCTTCTCACATGTTGGATCAGGTGGAGCAGCTGCAGTGAACAGGTCACAGGGTTAGGTAAAAAGTTTTCAAAATTAAAGGTTATTCTCCAGAAACATTCTGGAAGTCTATAGAATATTTATCTAAACATTTCAGCAGTATCTAAGGTGTATTTCTGCTGTGTGTTTGTGAGTTTTATAGTGGATTTACAGTAAGTAATGCTTAGTGACTTAATTGAGAAAAGAACTCTCATGCATACGTATGAGTATTTTTATATGTTTGGATACAGATGAATATCTATTTATATATGTGAAGATACAGGTATTTTCTGTTACCTCTTAACAGGGTCAGCTTTATTTAGGATAAGTAGGGCAGACATATATAAAGTAATAAGATGTTCTTGTCTGTATCTTTTAGTCTTTGCTGAAAAATGGGGTAAAAATCCCATTAATTTATTCGTTTCTGAAGTAGAGACCACACGCAGTGGGGGCCGCAGGCACTGACCTCTAACTTTACCCTTAGATGCCATTTATACATTAGGAAGCAGCACTAACAATTTTCCCTCGTAACAAATATAACATGTAAGGAAGTGGTTACTGAAATGGGGGCAGGCCCTCTTCGGGGCACAGGCTATTACAGGGAAGGCACACAAAGGGGAAATTAATTTCCTTTCAAATATTTCTTTATCTGTGCCACATTTGGAATTTTTTCAATTTTATTTCACTTAACATTTTTTCACCATAAGAATAGCAGTTTTATAGGAATTACATGTGTTTCCAATAAAGTTCAGTGGTGCTTTGATGCAAAAGCTATAAAAACCTTTGGTGTCAGAGGGTTGAAAAATAGTCCTTCATACAAAAATGTGGCGATTTAATAGAACAAGACAGCTTTTACTATTTACATATAAAACTTCTACAGATTAAAAAAATGTAGTTTTTTGGAATATTCAAACCTGATGCTAACTGTAATTCCAAACTAAATATTGAACCCTCTCACTTAGTGTGACCGTCTAAATGTTTGAAAGAGTTTTCAAAGGTGATTTTTAATGTGTCTTCAACTCACGGCAGTTCAGTTCGTCTGAGTTGTCCCCACAGTTATTGACGCTGTCGCATCTTTTTGAGAGTTGCAGACAAACACGGTCGTTTTGGCAGCGGAATGCCCTGGTGGGAGGACACTGGAACCTCCCTGAGAGGCAAACAGGAAAAAGACGTGCAGAGAAAAGAGGCACAATGCAGAAAGAAAAATAGGTCAATAACACAAAGGATGAAGTCTGAGAACAGCAGAAGGTGTCTGTGATTCATGACACTGCACTCACTGCATTCCTCAGGATTCTCATCAGAGTTGTCCCCGCAGTCATCCTCCCCGTCGCACTTCCAGGCGAGCGGTTTACACAGGGTGTTGTTACACTGGAATTCATCCTGAGGGCACTGACGCTCAGCTGAGAAAAAGGGAGGAAAGACTCTTTTACATCTGATCCTTCTGTGCCTCTGACTTAAACATTTAACATCTGGGATTTTAAAGTGTGTATTAAAACACACAGCCTCCACTGACCAGTTTTGCCACAATTCTCCTCATCACTTCCATCCATGCAATCAGGGTCAGCGTCACACCTCCAGCGGTAGGGAATACAGTGACCGTTCTTACACTGGTAATGGTCATTGTCACACTTCAGCTCACAACCATGCTGAAAAAAAACCCACAGCCCACAGGCGACCAAATATCATTATGATGAATGGTACTTTTAGGTCATCTAAATGAACATTAGCTTGAAAAAGTGTCTGCACCTCATCTGATCCGTCAGCACAGTCATGGTCTCCATCGCATTTCCACCTCCCGGCAATACAGCGACCATTTGTGCAGGCAAACTCACTCTCTGAGCACTGTCGAGGCCCTAAAGAAGAAGAAAAGACCTTATTGTAGATGTTGCCAACAGCAAGGGCAAGGTCAGGAAACACACACACACACATATATGTATATATATATATATGTATATATATATGTATATATGTATGTATATATATATATGTATATGTGTATATATATATGTATATGTGTATATATATATGTATATGTGTATATATATATATATGTATATCTGTCTGTATATCTATATATCTGTCTGTGTATATATATATATATATGTATATATATATGTATATATGTATGTATATATATATATGTATATGTATATATATATGTATATATGTATATGTATGTATATGTATATATATATATATGTATATATGTATATGTATGTATATGTATATATATATGTATATATGTATATGTATGTATATGTATATATATATGTATATATGTATGTATATATATATATGTATATGTGTATATATATATATATATATATAAACACAGAATACAGTGGATGGTGAAGGAGACTGAAAGGAGCAAGCTTGCAAATAACAAAGACAAAAATAAAATCCAAATAAATATATATATATAAATAAAATATATAGGTAATGTAGAAATATAAAAATAAAATATATATTTTCAGCCATTGTTTTTTTTTTTAACCAAGGTGGTTACGAAGACATTTTATAAAACTCACAGCAGGCAGGGGACACAGAGCATGGACATATATGAAGATGAGCACCTTACCTCTGTCTCAGGCCAACAGGACAGTATGAAATGAAACAAATATCAGATGAAGTAATGCATCAGAAATGACAGATGTTAGTGCTGAGTGCCCGCAGTCAACAGGATCAATGTGCAAAGTGCGCACATCACCATATGGTCATGTGGCGATGGGGATGGATGTTGTTGACAGTGGGTCGAGTGAGGTAACAGGGAGTGAGTATAAAAGTGTTCATTCAAAGCAGACAGAGACACGTACGGCAGTTGTCTTCATCCGAGTTATCGCCGCAGTCGTTGTCATAGTCGCACTGCCAGCGGCCGGGTACGCAGCGGTTGTTCTTGCACCTGAACTGATAAGGCTCACATGTCCTCTCCGCTACATAGAGAACAAGAACAGGATATCATGAATAGAAAATAATCGAAGGAAAACAGGGGGGAAACAAAACCTGTTTCTGCGTCCTTACCACACTCCTCCTTTGGTTCATCTGATGCATCACCACAGTCATCCTCGCCGTCGCACTTCCAGCGAGCTGGGATGCAGCGGCCGGAGTCCTTACATCTGAACTCATCAACGCCACAGGTCATCTGAGCTGGAGGACGAATCACGTGGAACACAGCTAATTAGATATACATGTTAATGAATAATAATGATAGTAATAAATGTAGACTAGAGATCCTACTGCAGTTGGTCGGTTCGTCAGATCCGTCCACACAGTCGTTGTCCCGGTCGCACACCCAGACACGAGGTATGCAACGCTTGGTGATGGCACACTGGAACTGGGTTGGAGCACAGGTGACCTCAGCTGTGACAGAAACACACCGTGTGTGTGTGTGTCATTACACAGAGTGAAATCAGACAACATGGGGAGACAGCGCTGGACTGAAATCAGGCTGTGAACTTACGACAGTCCTTCTCATCCTCTCCCTCTCCACAGTTGTCTTGGCCGTTGCAGCGGAAAATACCGGGAATGCAGCGACTTGGGTGGGAACATTTGAACTGGCTGGGCAGGCAAACATGGATATCTGCAGAGAAAAACAAACAGAAGAAATGTTGGAGAAAAACATAGATAAAAAAAAATGGAGCAACAATAACAGAGTTTGGAAGAACTTGAAAGATGTAAAAAAAAAAGATTCTCTTTAAATAAAGTAAATTATTAATCTAGTACCAAACGGCCCATGCCCTGTTAGTGCTCTGCGGCCCAGAGGTTGGGCACCCCTGCTCTGGATTTACTATATGCTGTCAGTTGTGTCGCTGTAATAACTGTAGGACTTGAAGCTGAAGGTTTCATCAAAATGATGAAATTAAAACTAAACTGAACGTACCACAGTTGGCTTCATCTGAGTTGTCCTGACAGTCGTTGTCTCCATCACAGATGTAGGCAGGGTTGGTGCAGATGCCTGTACCACACTGGAACTGCCCTGGTCTGCACTTAAACTCAGCTGTAAGACACAGCCACAGTTCATCAGAGTCACGGTCACTAAAGTCCCACACCAAGTCTGAACCGTTTATGAACCACGACACGGCATCGGTTACAGGTTTGACTTACGACAGTCTGCTGGCTCGTCCGACCTGTCGCCACAGTCGTCCTCCGTGTCACATTTCCACCAGAAAGGAATGCATTTATCGTTTTTGCACACAAACTACAGCGGGGAACGGGGGAAAAACAAAGTGATAAATCAAACACTATTGGCAACTGCAGCACCGGGCCACCAGCCAGCTGTCAACTGAACAGCATTACATTTAATGAATTCTGCTAACAAGACACAGTGAGATATAGAGCTGTTCACGCTGCCTGTGTACCTGGCTGGCTGTGCAGTTGGACATGCAGGTGCGCTGATCGTTGGCCAGGTAGAAGTTGGTGGGACAGGCACATTTGTAGCCTCCTCCAGGAGACAGCAGACACAGGTTACTGCAGCCTCCGTTGTTGGTCTGACATGGATGGTTCAGCACTGGAGAATAAAGACACCATCCAACCATGGTTAATGCAGCAAGAGCTATGACGACAAACTGACTGAACACACATCTGTTTCTCTCTGTATATCTAAACATTGTGTGTTTTCACCTTCGGGCTGGCGATAAGGATGGTAAATGTGAATGTCCATGGGTCGATGCAGGGTGCTGATCAGGGTGGATTTGTTGGTTCCTAGGGACTTGTGAGCTCTGTTAATGGACTTTGTCTCCCAGTCTGTCCAGTAGATGTACTCCTCAAACAGAGTCATGGCAAAGATGTGGGGGATGTCGTGGTTGAGAACTGCAAGAAACAAACAGCCAATTAAACAATCAGCACTGGTATAAAGAACAACTGACAGTTGACAGACAAAAGTCTGTAAAGAGTGTTTTGAGACCAGTTTTCAGTCCAAACTTGTGAGTGACGTCTAAAGACAAACCACAACCCGTTCATTAGCTTTTTCTGGGAAATAACAGGTTTTTTTCTTGTTTAGTTTTCAATAATTACCAAGTTTCTTTGTTGTTGTCATTTGTCCATTTTTATTGTTGACTTTTATTGTGAAGAGGGAGAAACCAGGCAGCTAACAAACTGGACACAGTGGTATTGTTGGATCCATACTTTTATTACCTCACACTGATTACTTTGAAATTACTTTGACCTGGACTCCTGTGGTTTTGACAAATGTACACTCAGAACTGCAGGAGACTGTGATAGGAACAATTTAAATTTAAATAACCAGTCAGAACAGAACAGAACAGAACATCACATGCCACAGAGTGACTACAACTGAACACATTTCTCCAAGATTCTGCCCCGCTCACAAACAGAGGCCGCTCCACAGCCACCGTGGCTCCACGACATCTGCGTGTCATGTTACGTCCTTTCACACCTCATTAACTTTTACACTTCAACTGGACCTTGTCTGCTGCTCTCTATCTGTCGTCTGTTTGCTTCCACTGTTTGAGTTCGGTGTGATATTTACTGCCGCACGAAATAAACCAAACATCATACGTGACGTAGGTGAAGGAGACGTGAAAGGAACTCAATGTGTACAAAAAAATACAATGCTCCTATATTAACTCATCTCAGACTTTTGGTTAGCGTTAATCTCAGTACATACTGTCTCAGTGTACACATACACACACACACACACACACACACACACACACACTTCTAAATGTACGCCGTCTCAGCAAAATGATTTATACAGACTGTAAACAATCCTTTGCGCCCACACAGCAGAGCTCCAGCCGACGTGAGACTGTTCAACACAAACGTCCGCTCACATCCAGGATTCCTCACACTCTCAGCTGCCTGACAATATCTGCTTTTGTCTCCACTGGGCTAAACAGCTGAGTTCCACGCAGACGTCATAAATACTAAAAAGCCTCACTAATCAGGACAATCTCCACTATTCTCTGTCTCCGTTCTCCGGGCATGTGCTCCGGGGACGAGACTGTAGCTGTGGAGACGACAGTCTGGACCTGGCTGCCTTCACATTCTGGCTTCAAATGAGTCTGGAGTTCAGGACAAGATGAAACTCGTCTGCACTTTTGTCCAGTATTGCTTTCAGTGTCCTGTCGTAAAAACCCAACTTTAATATCCTTTCAGCTGTCAAATGTGACATTTTTTCTCTCAGCAGAAATTCAGAGATTTGGATTTAAAACTTTAAAAGGAAACTAAAAATGTTAAAATGACATTACCCGTATGTCTGTTGGGACAAATCCAAATCCAAAAATGACATTACCCGTATGTCTGTTGGTGCCATCGAGGCTGGCAAACTCAATGTAGTCCTCCCTGGCGTCCGCCCAGTAAATACGATCATTGATGAAGTCCAGGGTCAGTCCGTTGGGCCAAGTGATTTTGTCCTCTACGATCACGCTCCTGTTGGTGCCGTCCATGCCGATCCTCCCAATGTGAGGGTTATCACCCCAGTCTGACCAGTACAGGAACCTGAAGTGACGAGACAACGTCAGTGACAGGTTTAAAGAAACAACAAAATGAAACAAAAGATGAAAAGCCTCTCTCACCCGTAGCGAACATCCACAGCAACAGCTCGAGGTTCTCTCAGCCCATTGTTGACCAGCACGGTTCGATAGGCACCGTTGAGTTTGGACACCTCAATGGTGTCTCGGCCTTTGTCACACCAGTACAAGTTTCCTCCGACCCAGTCCACTGCCAGACCGTCAGGGTTACTGAGAGAGGTACGGTGTAAAACCTGCGGAAAACAGTCAGACACGGGGTTGACAGGAAGTCACGTCTCATCAATATGTCGTTCACTCATAGTATATGACTTTTTTAAAGACGTGAAAAAGCACTTCAGTGTCTTCTCACGACAAACTGAAACTAAATAACTTCCATCTTTTTATTAATAAAATTACTTTTGTACTTTTATTTAGTTACTGTTTCATAGTGGTCCCCACGTGGCCTGACCACAAATGATCGATAACCATTTAGACCAACCGGTGTTAGAATGTCACACTGACCTCCATGTTGCTGCCGTTCATATTCATGCGTCGGATCATGCTGCCCTGAGTTGTCACATCCGTCCAGTAGATCATCTGCTCTGCATAGTGGAAGTCCAGCGCCACTGCATTATTCAGACCCTAAAACACAGGAGGATACAGGAGATAAATACAGGATTGACAATGGCAGTCAAAATATTAAATGCTTCTTACTTTAATTTTACAGTTAATTTGACTATATTATATATATTATAAATAAAAGCCATGCATTGTTAATGATTTTAATCAATTAAATAATTAATGGAATATGTTAAATTGTGAATAAAGAGTTTATATTTACACCTAAATGGCTCAGAGGGTTAGAATGACATATGATGGTAGTTTGAAAGTTAGCAACAGAGCTAGTTAAAGGTGAGGTTTAAAGAAGAACTCAGGCACCACAAAAACCTGCAACAACTGAACTGACCTGACATCGGCTCAAACTAGAGAAATACTGACCTGTTTTATCAGGGTGTAATTTGAACCATCCAGGTTGAGTTTCCTCAGGTAGTAGCGATTAGCAAAGATCAAATACGGCTCCACTTCTGCACGCCAATACAATAAAAAGAAAACATATGTTTCAGGAATGACGTGGCCGTGAGCCAAAGATCCCCCTCAGTCATGAGTCACATGTCAAATATGCACATGCGTGCTTCACCTGATGTGGACTTGCAGATGGTCGGGTCGTTGGGGCTGAGTTCAAAGCCGTCCACGCAGAGACAGTGGTAGCTGCCGTGACTGTTGATGCAGCGCTGAGAGCAGGGGTAGGTGGTGGTACACTCGTCTACGTCCACACACGTCTTCCCGTCACGCTTCAGCTGGAAGCCGGGGTAACAGCGGCACTGAGGGGTGAAGGAGCACAGAGACGGATCGTTCCACAGACTGTAGGTTCTGGCACTTTCCCTGTCTAGTCTAGACCAGCTACAAGTTACAAGAAAAAAATAATAATCTATTCCCCACAACTTCTTCGTGAAATGGCAAGGAGTGAACAAATATTTCTACAACATTTCTCTACACAAGGCACCGATCACAGACGGAACACAGACACTGGAGTTCAGACAGAGTTCAGGCTGACTGGCCTCCCACTACAAAGACAATGTGTTTGCCTTATGTAACCACATGCCAGTGGAGACTGATTTCAAAGGCTTTTATTTCTCTTCAGATCTTAACGGACTTACTGTTAATAGCAGTAATAGTTTTGCAGACACAAATGCCTGAACGTCTACAGAGCGAAACGGTGATCCACCGGTTTTAAAAGAATCCGATCTCAGTCATTGAGATAAACTTCCTGTTCCCTTTCAGCCATGACATTTTAGAAAATTCCTCTAAAATGAGTTTCAGGTCTGGAACCGGGCCGAACAATCACAAGATAATCCAGGATCATAAAGCATTTCATTTTGGGGCAATAAAAATAATTGGACGTTATGAACTTAGCAGTCGGGGCTGACATGATTTCTGGAGTCGAGGGAAGAATTTTCATGTAACACAATCTTCACCAGTCAGAAATATTGATATTTCACCGGAGGACTGAGGACAGTGCTGTACTTGTTTTTAACATCATCAATTAAACCTGGAGCCTGTAACATTATTTTACAATCTGACGGCTAATAGCAGCTGAAAATGAAATTGTTTTTAGCAGACATAATTTTTACGCCAGTCCAAACCTTGACTTTATAAAATAATCCTTTACACACATTCAGGCAGACAAAACTTAAGAAAAAGAGTAAGCGGCACAGCTGACCTTGTAGCCAATCTTGAGGTCGTCACAGAGCTGCGAGCAGCCGCTCAGCTTACTGTTGAGACACTCATTGATGAAGCAGTTGAGTTCGTCTGAGCCGTCACCGCAGTCATCGTTACGGTCGCACAAAAGTGTCTCATTCAGACACTTGCCGTTACGGCACATGAAGGCCGAGTCGTTACACGTCCTCTCTGAAATCACAGAAGGGATGGAGCCAAAACCTCAGGTCAGTGTTTTATTGCCCTACTGGGTAGTTTGATGAAGAAGGTCAACAATGTCTGTAGTAGTTCCACACAGATAAAGTGACAGTTTGTCTGTGGCAGTGATTTCAATTTAAATCTATTGGTGTAAAAGCTCTGCTCACTTTCTGTTAATGTGACTGTTAACTACGCAGAAGTTTAATTTTATTTCTTTATTTTTTAAATATTATTGTTTATTTTGTTTTAATGTATTCTCTCATGTCCGTTCAACATGACTTTTGGATTGAAGATGTAAGAATTTACAATCAAATTTGGACATGGTATTTACAGTTACACGAGACAAAAATACTGATCATATGAATGAAAATGATCAGATGTTGAAAACTGTTACCCGAGTCAGTGCAGCGTGGGTTCTTGGGAGCTTCATCCGATCGATCCTGACAGTCAAACTCTCCGTCGCATTCCCACTTCTTCTGGTTGAGGCAGCGGCCGTTGGCACAGCGGAACTCGTCTGGTCCACAGGTTGGATATTCTGCAGCAGGACAGGGGTGTGTTTAGAACACAGAGCATTAATCAGACATGGACGCCCAAAGTGTTTTTGCCCTTTAAGGTCTTGCGATTAAAATTAAGAAACCACACAAGGATTCTTGGGTTTTTGGGCATCTTTTATCAATTAATTGTTTCCAGGACAGATTAAGGACATACAATTTTTCAATTACTCAGTTAATAAATGTTATACTTTGGGATATAGGAAGGAAACAAAGTACTTTGAGAACATGTGTAAGAACCATTAAACCAGCAAACCAGTGCCTTTTTTTTAACCTCAGTTTTTGGCCTTGTGACCTCAGTTCCAGCTAAAAGAAGACATTTCAGAAAAACTCACCACATTCTGGAGATTCGTCTGAACCGTCAGAGCAGTCGATGTCATGATCACACACAAACTGTTTGGGGATACACTGTCTGTTCTGGCACATGAACTCATTCTCAGCATCACAGGTGTTGTTGGTGTACACTGGAGGGACACAGGGAAAGCACATGAACACTAATGTACCTAACACATACGTTTATGTATGTTTTAATAATAACGTATTAGCCGTCCCACTCACTGCATCCAGCCAAGACGCTCTCATCAGCTCCATCAGGACAGTCTTTGTCTCCATCGCACTTCCAGCGCTGTGGCACGCACTTGTGAGATCCTGGACACTGGAAGGCTTCAGGACTGCAGGTCACGGACTCTGTGATGATGGAGTTCAGGGAAAACGTGAGCACTTGCATCACGCCAACACGAAAAAGAAAGTATTTTGACATTAACGTGCATCAGTAATGAGTAACTCACTGCATCTCTCATCCTCGTCGGAGCCGTCGCCACAGTCGTCAGAGCTGTCGCAAACCCAGTGACTGGAGATACAGCGGTGGTTGGCACATTCAAACTGGGTGGATGTACAAAATTTGTCTACAGGAAAAACACAGTGAGTTGAACATCATTGGAAAAATAATCTGTCATGTTTTCCAATGGGAAAAGAGGGAGACATGACAATCTGGGCATTGTGTTTGTTCTTTGTTTGTGTCTTGAGGAAACGTCTGGGTTTGAGGAAAGACTGACCACAGTGTGTCTCATCAGCTCCGTTCTCACAGTCGTTCTCTTTATCACATGTCCAGCTCATGGGGATGCAGCGACCGCTGGGACAAGCGAAGAAGTTGACCGGACATTTGAGTCTCTTTTTATCTGCAAGGCAAATTATTAAGTCAAATACTGTAAAATAAAATATATATATACACAAAATAACCTTTAAAGGCTTTTAGAGAAAACAAAGCACAAACCTGGGCAGTTTCTCTCATCAGAATAGTCCCCACAGTCGTTGTTGCCGTCACACACCCACGAGGGGAGATAACACAGGGTGGTTTTCTCACAGCTCTGGAAATTTGCTCCTTTTACTCCCAAACGGAAGAAACGGGAACAGTCTGTGGCCTCTGGAAACAAAACAAGCAAAAATATATATTTTTGTCCAGTGCTCAAATGGTGGCCCGCAGTCTGCAGCTGGCCCCCGAGTTGCCTATTTGAGGGCCACAAGAACAGCAGTTTTTTTTGTTTTTGTTTTTTTTTTACACTCAGTTTTGGAAGTGGTGTGCTTATCCATACTTTGCCAGAAGAGGGAGCCTAGTTTTGTATTGTTTGGTTTAATTTGAATTTATGTCAAAATATAAATGGCCATTTATTTATTTGTTGTTGTTTTGAACATGACTTGTGGCTTGACCAACTGATATAAATTGACCTTTGACCCAATAAAAACAACCATTCTGTCACCACCTCCTCCATGTTGCCCTAATTTGAACATTTGACAGTAAAAAATTGTTGAATCAGTTCAGCACTCTACTCACGGCAGTTCATTTCGTCACTGGCGTCCTCACAGTTGACCACCTGATCACAGCGGCTGTAGTTGGAGATGCAGCTTCCATCTTTGCACTGGAACTCTCCTGCGTTACACAGGGTCACTACAGGAAAAAGGACAGGCTTAAAGGATCCCATACATGAAGCATGTCTGCAGTCAGACGGCCTGATGGAGCCAACTGTTGTAATTATGTAAATGTCAGCGAGCGTTTAATCCTGTGTGGCAGGACTAACTCACTGAAGATGTGACGGTGATGTGTTAAATGTTGTTGTGCGACTAGAACATTTTCAAATGAGCCACGGTTCACTTTAAATATGGAATTAACACGGTTGGATAATTTTTAATTTCACAGTCGGAGTGGAGACGAGAAACTCACTGTTACAGGGCAGTTCGTCTGAATGGTCGCCACAGTCGTCGGTTCCATCACACCAGAACTGGTGACCGATGCAGCGGCCATTGATGCAGCGTCTGTAGCCTTTCTTACAAAGACGGTTGGCTGAGAGGGAAAAATCATTTTATTATGCTTTGCCAAAATGGTATCTATCCTTGAATTACATTATATTATGTGTTATTTTAAAATGATAAATTAAATGATGAATGTTTTTGGATTCTGTTGCCTGGGGGTATTTAAAAAAACATCAAGGAATTGTTTCTAGATAAAAAAAAATCAATCTTCTTAGGTTAAAAAATAATTGTACATTTTAGCTGATTTTTACAGAGCCCCTAAAGCACGAGAAAGAATCTTGTGCGCACGAGATACGTATCTTTTCTGTTTTTCCCCCTATGTCAATTTCGCACCAGCTTTTCTGTTTTTCCCCCTATGTCAATTTAGGGGCTCTGTAGATATTTTTCTCAATTATAAAAATAAAAATATATCTTTATGAGCTTGAATCAACCAGTAGGAGAATCTAGATTTTTTTTAAACATCACAGGGTTCCTTTGCAAAACGCAGTAGAACAACAGGAACATTAACTTGACTTATGGATTTATGTCAAGACTTATGGAAAAAAACTAAATAAAAAAAGCAAGCTTTAAAAAAACCTCCTGTGTTTGTGGTGTATTTTCCAGGCAGCGTTAATGTATGAGAGGGTACAAGGGCAGATCTCATGTTTATGGCCCACACATTTCATTCTAATTAACCCTGCAGCCCAGAAACCCATGCTGGACCCACACTGACATGATGCCGTGATGATCTACCGTCACACACACACACACACCAGCCATTGGCCCTTCCATCATCCAGTAATTAATTGTATGTAATCGCCTTCATTCATTCTAATTAGCCGCGAACACCAGCTCGTTATATGCTGATTATGATTCACAGATGATAATTAGCACGGTGATGAAACTCACCACAGTACGACTGTTTCTCATCCGACTTGTCTTTGCAGTGGGCCATGCCGTCGCAGGTCAGACTGTAGTTGATGCAGTCTCCGTTTCCACACTCAAAGTCGTCCACACTTCCACAGGAGACGTTCAGAGCTGTGGGGAAAACAACATCTGACATTAAACCACAAGAAAACTTTATCCTGATGAAGGTTGAAGGTTTGATCTTTCTTACAGGAGCAGGTGTTGTCTTCCAGAAGCTGTCTGTCTCCACGGCAGCTGCAGTTGACCCGTCCATCAGATGTGGGCAGACACAAGTCCTGGCAACCTCCGTTGTTTGTTCGGCAAGGAGAAAACTCGCCTGAAGAGAAAGTCACACGGTGGCTCAGGTCTAACAAACTTCTCAGAGTATAAAAAAAAAACATCTTCACTCCTTGAGGTGAGAGCTCTCACCACTTTCTCTACCAATATGATTTTGAACCTTCCTCTATCCCTTGGTAATCAAATGTAAATGAAACACTTAGTAGAGAATTGGATTTACTCACAACTCTTTAAGAAAAATATTTATTTTAGGACAACCATACGCATAATAAGCTCTGGTGGGCCACAAAAATTATGTGGCAGGCCACGTTCGGCCCACGGGCCTTGAGTTTGATTTATGAGCTCTATATGCTGAGGTAAACAGTTTGGAACAAAGAGTTCGATCCACAAGCTGTCGGAGGCGAGTGAAAATCACTTTAGCTCTGCTGAGCTGGTACAAATGAAAGTGAAGAGAACAATTACAACTGACACCTTCAGAAACGCTGTAATTCAGAGGCAGTAGCTACACAAACCTGGCACTGAGGCAGTAAATAATACTCACAGCTATTGGTGTCATTAGCCACAGCAACAATGCCCATGGGCTGCTGAGGGATGTCTGCACGCAGCACCTTCATGTCTCCTCCTGTGTACTTATCAGCTCTGAGCACGGCCCTCCTCACCCAGTCAGTCCAGAAGATGTAGTCTCCGTACACGGCCAGGCCGAACGGGTGGACAGGCTCGTTTTTCAATAAGACCTTAAAAAAGGATAAGGTCAATAATTAGTACTGGAATTCACAAAAAAAAAAAAAAAAAACTAAAACCAACATCTTAGGGCCACTTACGTAACGGCTGCTTCCATCATATTCACAGCGTTCAATCTTGTCCAAAGTGGCGTCAGAGAAGTAGAGTTTCTCAGCCCGATGATCTATGGCCAGGCCATTTGGAGTTTTAATGTCGCTCCCGACGATCACAAGCAGGTTGGCTCCGTTCAGAGAGGCCCTCATGATGCTGGGGGACTGCTCATTCCAGTTGGTCCAGAACATGATACTGAGTCGGGAACAAACGCAGGGAAAGAATGAGGTGGGAGTTCCCAAAAAAAGTTATGGCTGAGTGAACTGGTATAAATCTGATGCTTAAAAGGAATTAAGGAAATAAATGGTACTGGACGCGGGCCCTGGCTGCAGAACACACAGGTCCAATATTAATGACTCACTCCTGACACTCGTCCAGCACGAAGGCCCTGGGGTGGTCTTCTCCAGACATAGTGACCACAATGTTGCGGTTATAGGCCACAGTGCGACTCTGGTCCACGGTGTGGCGGGTGATGGTGGAGGTGGTGTAACTGGTCCAGTACAACGTGTCCCAGGCACGGTGATACGCCAAGCCCTCGACTGACCCCACATCTGTAAAACAGAGCAGGAAGAAGAGAGAGACCCTCAGTGAATTGTTGGATTCTGTACAAATGTTTTTACACCCGTGACACTTTAGCTACAGCTGAGTATGAGGAGAATGGACCCTTTACTGTCAATATAAAAAAGAACATCTCCAGGGTGTAAGGAGCAGCTTTAGTGAGTGAGGAGTCAACAAATCATTTATCTCTGACACAGCTGTGACAGTGTTGCCCCCAAAGGTAAGAATAAAGACATCTTCCTCTTCCTCCCCTTTATGGTGCTTAAAAAAAAAAAGGTCAACAGGCCAGTACCTCACGTTAAGTCTAATAGCGCTAAATAGCGCCACCTGTTTTTAGCTTGTACTCATGGTTAAGCTAAGTTTGAGCAGAGTTGTGACAGCTTTATTTAAGGCTTTCCTCATCTTTTCACTTCAGTCAACGAATTGTAAAATATCTATGATAAAAAAAAGTATAAATAAATAAATAAAAGTAAAATAGAGAGGACGGTAAACTGCACCATCACAGTACTGATCCAAGTACTTAGTAGCCCGCTGTTCCGGCTAAGACTTAAAAGCCTGTATCATCCTGTCATTTCACAGCTGACTGCCTGCACATACAAACACTGCTCTGCGTCGACTCCATCACTCACGGTGACTTCTTGTCCTGTGAGAGGAAGTGCGAGTGGAACAGCTTTAGTCACTTTGCAGACACAGGCCAGTGGGAGGAGGTCTTGAGTAAGTGATGAAGATAAAGTACTTCTTCTGGATATTGAACATATTTTCCTCCTGTGACTGAGCGCCCACAGAGCACCGACACAGAAGAAGGACTATTTTTACTCCGCGCTGCCCACACGACACACCCACGCATGGAAAAGGACACTCGGCTCAGAGCTGTGCATCCATGCGTTTAAAGTCACACAGAAGACCATGTTTATGACCAACAATAAAAACCTCCACACTCTGTTTGATTTTAGACTGAAAGTCATTAACTGTGCTTTAACAGACGACTCATATGAATGAAAACAGTTGAACAGGTGAGATTCAAACTAAAAAAAACAACAAAAAACAAAGAAAAAACAAAACATCTGGACCAATAGCTAACCTGAAATAAAACTAATTTTAATCAGAATAGCTTTGAAAACGTTCACTGACGTCCAGAATTACATAAGGAGATCACACACAGCCTCCGCCTTCACTTGCCTCAATCAGCTCAGCCCATGGTTACTGTGCAAACAAGGCAGAAAACAAGTTGTTAAAACCGCGGACACTCGGAAGAACAGCGTTTCCCACCATCACAGGAGCCGCGCTGCAATCCAAGTAACACATGGGAAATATTACGTTTGTATTTTTGCTTGTTTTGATCTCTGCTTCTTTTATTCTTTTTCTCTGGCTGATTGTTCTTCTGCGTCTCCTGCAGGACGGCACGTCTCTGAAGGGCATCTAAATGGACAACATGTCCCCTGCCACACTGACCACCTAATGTGGCATCAAGTGGCATCGACTGCTTTTAAAGTGGGACATCTGTTAGCAACTACTGGGCTGATTTGGTCCACTGTTGCCTGGTTTCAGGGAATCGATTCAGGCACAGAGGAACTGCTGCGCTGACATCCCTCCAATTTTGGACTCAAAATGCTCCAACGTGGATTACTAAGCAGTTTCTGACGCAGCCAAGGACTGGCCTGAACGCTCTCTGAAGTCCTGCTTCAAACGTGACTGCAGAGCAAGATGCAAAGAACTGCCATCATTTGATGTTTGTTTCAAGAAAAGGATCAAATATATCATCTTAACAATTAATAAAGCTGAGAGATCCAGTCAGAGAGCAACAGGAGCTCGTGTGACTCAGGAGGCATTGGATTCAAACATTCATTTATTCCTGTGCACTTGAAAATGAATTTTGACCATGCGATAATGGACCCTCTGTGTTTGCAGGTCACATTTTAAAGTTCAATACAGCCTTTATATTCTGTGTTCCACAGACAGCACTAAGTACATAAATGTCAGGAGGTTGTCAACTGACCAGCGCGCTCCCAACTGCTTCAATAACTGCAATCTTCTGGAGGGCACTGGCAGCCATAATGGAGTGCGGCCGTTCCGTCTGTCACTAACAGTTAAGGCATGGATCGCAGTCAAAAAACGCATCAGCCAGACACTTTGTATAAACGCTGCTGTGGCGCTCAATATTTAAGAGCCATTAAGGTAATTACTCTATAGACTCTTCTGATGAATACATGGAGACTTTGGGGCAGAAGGAAAATAGTAGCAGCTTTGGCCAGTTCACCCGCGCAGACGATAATTTGATTAAAGTCATCGTGCCCACCATGGACGCGCTGATTCTGGTGACCGGCCTTGTGGGACAAACCCTTGTCATAATCATTCTTAACGGCAGGAGGAGAAAAGAAAGTCAACCTCCACACGGCACAGACACGCTGCTGCTGGCGCTGAGCGCCGCTGACCTGCTGCTGCTGCTGTGTCTGCCCTTCCACACGTCCGCCATCACTCTGGGCTACTGGCCTTTTGGCACCTTAATGTGCAAAGCCATCAGCTTCCTGGGCGTGGCCTGCTCCGCAGCATCGGTCTTCACTCTGGCAGCCCTGGCTGTGACGCGCTACCTCACCGTGGTCCACTCCACCTGTGCGTACCGTCTGAGGATGCACAGGCGGATAAAGCTGGCGGTGATCCTGCTCTGGGTCCCCGCCTCGGCTCTGGCGGCGCCTCAGTTTGCCTTTCGCACTGTTACTGTGTCCAGCGCTGTTTACTGCTTTGCCTTCCTGTCTGAATTCAGCCAGCTGGTCTACAGCTTAGCTCTGTTCCTGTTTGGCTTCGCTCTGCCACTGGGCATCATCGTGCTGATGTACGCCAAGATCTACTGCTTTCTTCGACACGCACGGCTGCTGGGAAACGCTCCCCAGCTGGAACGCTACCAGAGCCAGGTCACTCACACTTCAGCTCTCCTGGTCCTGGTCTTCACTCTTCTGTGGCTGCCCTCCTACGCCCTCATGTTCTCCTTCATTGGCGGGACAGTATCAAACTCACCCGGCTACAACACAGTTGCCGTTCTGGCCAGGACGTTGGCATCATCAGCAGCAGTGGTGAACCCACTACTGTACGGGTTTGTGTCTCAGAAGTTTAGACGAGAACTACGAGAGCTGGGGAGAGAACGTTGGGCTTGGTGTAAAAGCTGCCTGATTGGTTGTCCTGACCTCTTCAACAGCGACATGGTTCAACCGTTCGAGCTGGACACAACCTCAGAGAGAGGACAACCCTGAACCTCTGAGCAGAAGAGGAAGAAAAAAAAAAAAACCTAGGCTACCCCAATATTTACTATTTAAAGACTAATAATAATATATGTGGGCAAATCTATGTAATATTTATATTTTATGTTATATTACTTTATCTGAGATTATGCAAAATGTAAAATGGAATATACTTGATTTTACTGTTACAAATAAATCTAATCATGAAAAACTTTTCATTTTATAGCTAAAAAATTAAAATCTGAAAGGAGCCTATAATGTAACCTGAAATCTTTGTTGTTATTCTTTTTTTCAGAAAAGAAGGTCTTAAAGACACAAATCTACATAGAAGAAATTTTAAAAAGAACAGTTTTGACCTAAATATAGGACTCGCATTAAAAGTAATTAAAAATTGGTTTTATAATTGTTGCAATTTCATTAGAATAATAATTATCTCTAAAGAAAACCATTTATAATTAAACCAAATGAAAAAAGGGTAAATAAAAAAATAAATATATTTTTAGTGTATTTTAATAGAGAGTAGAAAAGTAAAGTGTTGTTACGCTCCTAAATTCAAGAAGCAGCAGCTGTGTGTGTGTGTGTGTGTGTGTGTGTGTGTGTGTGTGTGTGTGTGTGTATACAGTGAATCCTCAGAAGTGCTTCGTTTGTCAAAATGTGCCTTAATGAATGTTTTCAGTTTCCAGAGGCTGAGGGACAACATGCAGTTACACCACAGACTCTGCTGCTTTACCCTGTGTGTGTGTGTGTGTGTGTGTGTAAAAAGGTTGACTGCAGCAAAGTTGCAGATTAAGACTTCGTGTAACTGTTGACTCCACACTTACTGTCCACCACGATCTTGCGGTCGGTGCCGTCATCGTTGATCTGCTGGATGTTGCCAAAGTGGATGTCGCTGAAGAAGATGCGGTTGGAACCTTTTCCTCCGCCGCCGTGGTAGTCAAAGGTGAGGGCGATCACATTCTTCATATGATCCGGATCTTCGAATGGCTTAATCGGCGCGTTGAGGTTGGTCTCATCCGAGAGGTGGATGCTCTTCAGGATGGTGCGTTCAGAGTACAGCAGGTACCCGTCGTAGTCGCGGCAGCTGCGGTTGTCCTCTGCCAGCATACCGTGAGCACAGGCGCAGGTGCGCTTATCATTCCCACGATAGAGACACAGCTGCTCACAGCCGCCATTCTTGTCTTTGCAGACGTTGGTGCCTGGGGAGAGAATTTCACACATGAACGAGGGTTGGTGATAAATAACGAGCGGGGTTAATCAAAGGTATTTGACTGGAGCTCTGTATTTTTTTGACCTGTAAACTACATTCATTATTCAGAAAGGACAAGTGAGAAATGACGGTGATAGGAGGAAAAATAAAAAAAGCTCTCCAAGCCCAGCTCTCATGTTCATATTCAATAGTTGGCATTAAAAAAACAAAGATTAACCACCATTCCACTCCCACCTCTTTCATAATCCAGGGCTGATTTATGAAGTGTTACTGATTGGGTAACTGTGAGTTACTGTAAGAGTTCTCCGAAAAAACAAGTAAAAGATAAATGAACTTTGCTAGACAAAAAAATGATAAAAAAATTGTTAAGTTCAGTTTAACAAAATTGCAAAAACAAAATATTTTCAAAAAGACAAATCCACTAAGGGCCACCACCGACCTCAACAAGTCAAAAGAAAACTTATATTTAGTACCAGCAAAAAGGCTTTAGCTCAAAGAGCAGCTCAAATTGAGCTGAAGCTGAAGGTTCTTCAAATGTTTGACCAACATAGCTATAAGATTGATAGAAAAAAATAGAGTAGAAGTAGCATTAAGATAGCAAATCCCTTAAATTTGATTTAAAACCCCCATTAAAGCTGCTAATTTCTTTGAGTCTTTCTGTTTTTGCAACGACACACTGACTGATGGTTGATTCCTGCAGACGTTCTGTCTGATTTATTCACCTTGCTGCCTGGCCCTGTTGAAAACCTTGATGTCCTTGAGCTGCACACCGATCCCACTGCGGAGCTGAACAGCATCTGTGGCGTTGTCTTTGCTGCCTCTTTTGATGGAACCGTTGGCGTGAGTCCTGAACAGAAGCAGGACAAATGTTTTAGACTTCATAATGACGTGGTTTAAACCCTGTGAAGCTGGAGGAAACACACATTCATCCACGGCACTGACCTGTCACTCCAGTAAATGTATTCCTCAAACACAGACACTGCGAACATGTCCATGTTGTTGTTGGCCAGCACCACCTCCCTGTTCTCTCCAGTCTCCAGGTTGATGCGCTCAATCTTGTCCGTCCTGGCGTCGCACCAGTACAGAAAACCGTCCTGCAGGAAAAACAGCGGTGATTAATATTAATGTTCCTTTTTTTTTAGAATCCACATTGAACACATCTGTCTTCAGGTACACAGGTTCAAACGGTCATTTAAGGAAATCACAGTCATTTATTAAAACCTGACAAAAATATGAATTCTGAAGTAATTAACCGTGGTTTGAAATGAAACGTAAATTAAAAGTTAATATATGAAAAATAAATGTGACTGAGATGAGTGGAGCCGTCTTTGATGTTTGTCAGATGAAGGACCTCCCAAACTGTCAGACCTCCTACTGCAGTATGTACAGTCCATTTGATTTATATTCACTGATCCCAGTGTTATTCATATGCAAACCTTAATATTTTTAATTTAACGCCGAGCAATTTAAATATTTATATATAAATATATTCGCATAGTCATATATTTTCTAATATAATATAAAAAATATGCAAGTAAATGATGTAAAAAGTCCAGGATCCCGTTACTGTACAGTATCTTCACGAACCTCCCAGGGGCCCCAAACCCACTATTGAATACTCTATAGTAGACCACATGAACTGGTCTATTGTTTTATACAGTGCAGTAGTTCCCCACGCATACAAAAGCATTTCCACACAGGTTGGAGTTTGATGCTGTGGGTAATATCAGGTTGAAGTACTTCGTATTCACAGTAGTCAGCAGCTACACTTGATCTTAAATCACACTACGATGACACCTGGACAATACTTCCAGTCTGGTGAAGAACAGTCTTCCATTGTATCTGGGACTTGAACTTAAGACCAAGGCTGGGGCCAGACTAAAGTGTCAGTTACAGTCAACATGAAGGCTGAGTTTAAATGTTTGGAGAATTTAGTGAGAAATTTGATCAAAGTGAGACCAAAAAAAACTGCAGCCTGTTATTTAACAAAATTATAAAACTGCACTTTTTTTAATCTCTGCAGGGAGTTTTTTCTTTCTAAATTCAAAGTAAAACATCCAGTAGGTCTGTTCAGAGAAGCAGTGAAAAGAGTTTCCACAAAAATAATTACATTAATCACATTCATAAATAAATCAGATACAGACTCCAAACCTAAAAAAACAATGCAATGTTTAAGACAGTTAACTGAGAAAGTGTCAAAGACATTTTAAACGGCATGACGTCAGATGTGGTCCACACCTCGTAGTCGATGGAGATTCCATTTGGCCAGCTGATGCTCGCATTGACCATGACCCACCTCTGGGTGCCGTCCAAACGAGAACGTTCGATACGGGGATACTGACCCCACTCTGTCCAGAAGAGATATCTGCGAACAGAAAGCACATTTATGAAGATACTAAAACCTGAAGATGTAAACAACACAGTAACATCTCTAAAAAAGAAGAACGGTCTCAGCCCTGGCAGGAAATCATACCCTTTGACTGGGTGGACAGTAATGGCTCTGGGTTTGTCCAGGCCCTGGGAAATGACTACATAGCGGAAAGAGCCGTTCAGCCTGGCCACCTCAATCACGTCAAAGCCCTGGTCAGTCCAGTAAATGTTTCCTAGGAAAGGACAGGGACAGAAATCAGCCAACGCCGTCTTCAGTTGGTGTCTCCACAGCGTGGGCTCCAGTCAAAATAGAATATTAAGTTGTCCAAACCTGCTATCCAGTCCACAGTGATGCCCTCCACCCTGCCGATTCCATTGGTGACCACATCTTCCCTCCATGTCTGATCTCTCTTAGCCCTGCTGATGGTGCTCAGACCCATGTCCACCCAGTAGATGGTGTCATTCTCTGTAAGAAAAAAGCCATTCACTATAAATACTCAGTAATACGGGGTAATTACAGCTTCAGGTTTTATTTAAAGTGCAGCCGTGCAGTCACTGTTGTCCCTCAGTGTGGCTCACCAGCGTGGAAGTCGATGCCAACCGCCAGAGAGGTGCCAGACACTGGCACCAAGGCGTCAGATTTGTCCGCTGGGTCCAGTGGAATTCCTCTGATTCCCTCGTGAACGGAGTAGAGCAGGAACGAGCCCATACCTGCTCAGAGGCAGAACAGACAGCGTTTGTTCCGAGGACATTCCTCCTGTATGTGTGAAGGCAGCTGTGAAGATGCGTCTTACCCTCGCAGGACTGCTGTCCCGTCTTCAGGCTGTAGCCCGCCGTGCACATGCAGGACCTGGTGGTCGGGGAGGTGGGGAGACAGAGCTGGGAGCAGTCGCCATTGTTGTTGCTGCACAGGTTGATACCTGCTGGAGGGGAAAGGTATTACACTTAGACTCTGACCAGACAGAGAACAAGACAACATACATTTTGATTTATATAAAATATACGATATATATTTTATATACAAATGTAAATTTGTATATAAAATATAAAATTTAGATTTATATAAAATATAAATCATATTAAAAAGTCCTTATATTGAACTTAATTGAACTAGAGGGTTGCTCTCGCTTAATGATTAATCGTGATCAAACACAACAGTAATTTTTTGTGATTAATCAAGGTCAAACTGAGATTCCTAAAAATGCCAAAAAATGTTTTTCCTTTTTATTTTTGGAACAGACAGAAATACAACATAAGATAAATATATGTGATTTACACCTGTTTCTATTTGTCACCAATCCAAATGATGGAATTATAATAATGGAAATATGTCAGGAAAAGTATAAAAAGTATAATCAGGGAAGATCAGTGTTAGTCCAGGCTTTTATACAGTGGACAGTGAATTTGTAAGGATTGTTTTTTTATTAATCAGATTTACTTCTTAGTGTTTTTTATTTTTTTTATTTCACTCCGTTGGGATTCTGGTGAGAATGTTTCCTCTGTGATTCATTCTCTGTCTCGTAGCAACACTTCAGATTCACTCAGACTCAAAACAAATGAAACGCTGGTTCTTAACTGCTCATCTGAAGAGAAAACAAATATGGATTCGTCTAGACTTGATGGAAAACCGTTATGTTTTCCATTCCCTCCTTAGATCATGTCGTAAAAATATGTTTATATGTTTTTTTACTTTTTCACTGTTTCATCTCACTTCTTATTATGATACTCTCCAAGTCTCCACAGATTTCATTATTTTATAACTTTGTATTAAAGGCTGGAAGACTGATCTAATTTTTTTTTTGTAAAAATAAGAAATGTGTCATTGATTTTCTGTAAGGATCCAGATATAAAAAACATTTTTTTTCAAATCTTTCCTGAAAAACATGTTTATTTCCAGTATTCCGTACCTTTCTGCACATCCTCGTCGTAAATCCTCATGTGCATCATAGGTGACGTGTTGTTCCTCATGACCTTCCAGTTTCCTCCGTCGCTCTTGTCACATCTTCCTATCTGGTCTGTCCCTTGGTCCGCCCACCACAGCTTGTCTCCTACAGACAGGCAGAGGGAGAACATTCTCATCTTTGTTCAAAGGAGGTGGGAAATCTGCAGTAATACACTTTTGTCTCACCCATGATGGCCAGTGCAGTCGCCTTGGTGAGTTTGCCTTTCACACCTTCCAGTACCTCCAGCTTAGACCCGTCCATGTTGCACCTGTTGATGGTGCTGTTTCCTGAGCTGATCCAATAGAGCTGCTCCTTTTCAAAATCGATAGAAAGACCTGTGTGGAACAGATGTGAGACCTTCACACACTGAGGGTCCCCCAGACTTTTTCTTGAAAGCATCTTTCATCGACTTTTCTCTAACTCTATATTATTTAAATGGTTACTTGTAAATTGTTGCCAGGCAGGGTAGCATCACATAGGAGCGGTGTGTGATTCAAAAACAATAACCTACAATATTTACCAGTGACCACAGGGTAACAACAAACATGCATGGTCAGAACATTTAACCTGTTGTATTAACTCACAACACAGAGAGAAGCAGAGAGGAGAAATAATATCTCAGGTTAATCTAAGAGTGACCATGAAATCTATCTTTTTTTTCCCACTCATTTTCCATGACTGGAAAATTCGTCATTCATTTCCCAGTTTTTCCAGCACACATGGAAACCCTGATACTGCCTTGACCAACTTATTATGAGTCCCAGGTCCACTATTATATAACAGTTCCTCCTTATAAATAGGAACATGTGCTCACCTACGGGTCCCTTCTGATTGGTGAAGAGTGTTGTCTGGTTGCTGCCGTCCATATTGGCCATGCTGATGTTGTCTCCATCAGTCCAGTAAAGCTTCCTGAGGGAGAAAAACAGGTCAAAATAGAAAACATGTACACACAGATCCATAAATATTTTATTGTTTACTCCATTCAGTTGAATGTTTTAAATCTTCTTTTTAATTTGCCCTAGAGATTATCAGTAGAACTATCAACAAAAAAAAGGAACAAATGAGGACCATGTGTTAGGGAATGGACGCAGCAAAAAAGTAAGAAGGTTGAGACAAGAACTTGGTTTTAAAAATATATCTGTATGTAATTTTAATATGTATATAAAATGAAGCTACTTTTCACTGAACCCTGAAGAAGTTTTTAGAAATCACTAATTTTAACTCCTTTGTGAAAACAACATGATGTCAATACAGTGGACTGTGATCCTGTTTAGAGGAAAATAAAGATTCATTCATCACAGCACAGTTTTCATCTATGGCTTCACTTCATGGTTATGTCCATTTTCTTAATGTCAAACTGGAGACACACTCACCCCAGCAGGGGGTGCAGCACCAGGCAGTGTGGCTTGTCTAATCCTTGGATGACAGCGTTCTTGAAAGATCCATCCAGTCTGGCCACGTTAATCTGCTTTTTGTTGGCATCGTAGCTGGTCCAGAAGAGGTTCCTGGAGATCCAGTCTACAGCCAGTCCATGAGCATTTGGAAGATCTGGGAAGTATTAGAAGCACAAGCGTAAATGTTGATAGTTATTCTTAGACATTTTATACATGAAATTTAACAGAAAAAAATACATCCTTACCAGCAGAGACAACAGTCTCCACCCCAGTGCCATTGATAAAAGCTCTCTTGATGGTCTGTGTTCGAACGTCTGACCAGTAGATGCGATGCTCCACGGCGTCATAGTCCACTGCTGTCACATTGTCTATGTCCGGCACAGTGAAGGAAATGATGTAGTTGTAGTAAGGGTTGTCGATGTCCACGCCTCGGATCTCGATCTGGCGAGCGTAGAGGAGGAATTTGCGCGACTCTGGATAAGGGGAACAAACGACCAACAATGTCAAAAAACAGAACATTTTCTAAAGAAAATCAATACAATTTCTCCATTATGACACAAATATATATAAAAATAGCTCTGCAACCCTTCTCCTGTAGCTCTGTGACTTCTGAGGGGGCCCACCCCCCACATTGGGAACCATTGCATCGATTCATTGTTATTTTAAGTCCAATACACATTTGCTCTGAATGCACACACCCCAGACCAACCACTAGTCACAGGAGGGCTGTACCATTAATCAGTACTAGGTTGAAATTGAAACACATCAACAAAAACCACGTGTTAATGCGCTTTAAAATAATTGCTTGTGTTCATTATTGACGCCTTAAAGTAAAACCCAACCCTATCGATCGAAAAACTACAATCCTGCAAATAACGGTACCATACATGCAGTACACTTCATGTAACTGCCTTTATATAGAAAAGGCACAATGCACAATAGTGGTCCCAGGAGCTGTGAGGAAGAAAAAGTCTCTAAAACAAAGAGCTGGAACCTATAGATGGGACAGATGATAAATGGTTCTAGTACTACGTCTACTTCCTGAACAGTGGCTTTAAGCCAAGAGAAAGAGTCAGCAAGTATGTGTTGGTCAGTGAGGTACTGCTCCACGGAGTCTGTTCCTACCTTTGCAGGTTCGTTTGTCAGGCTGCAGCTTCATGAGATGAGGGCAGGCACATGAGAACGTCTGGTTGAAGTTGATGAGACAGAGGTGAGAGCACGGGCTTTGACCATCCTTACCGGCACACGGATTTGGAGCTACGGGTTAGAAGAAGGAGAAGAAGAAAAGTGAAAAACTTTAGACACTACACTATTGACTTCATTTAAATATATTACATTTTTGCTGCACATTTTTATTTAGTGGTAAAACTATTAAAATGGATATTTTGGTGTTGTCGGCTGCAGACGCCTGGACTAAACTAACTGAATTTAAGACACAGTTTCAACAGTATCATAGCCCTGAGTCATTTTCCAGAGCGTAACAGACCTCGACCACAATGGACCTGAATAACAGACTGGGCATATGTGTGTGTGTGTGTGTGTGTGTGTGCACCCTGTCAGCACAGCTTGTTGTCTCATCACTGTCATAGCCCTGGGTTATAGTTGTCAGTCACCAACTGTGTGTGTTCTGTGTTTTTTTTTGTTGTCGTTTCGTTTCAGTTTCAGACCCTGCTGCCTCTCTGCTGCCAACACACACACACACAGTCATACACACTCCTGGGATTTAAAAACCAGTGGTGAATAAACACCAGGGTGTCAACTCAGTCTGACAGACTGCTAGGAAAACAGCTGTGACAATTCCAAAGCGTAACTGTCAATCACATGTCTCGACACATGACGTTCAATTTGAGAGTTTCATAACTGAGTATTAAGAAATACCCAAATGTGTGGAGGTGAAGGTGCAATTTGACTCAAGGTTTCTCAAAAAGTTTCTCTGCAAAAATTGAGAGTTTTCCAAAAGTTGTGAAACTTTTATCCAAAGGCACTTAGAAAAGGTTTCACAAGCGAGTTAAAATACTTATTTACAGTTGATGTTTTAAACACACAATGTGAAAGAAAATCATCTGGGTGAATTTGCCAAACTATGACAACGTTTCTTCTTCCCCCTAAATTAGAAGATACCTTTGAGTTGTCATTTATTTAAAATATTTATCTCATGTGATTAATTGCAACAAGGTCATTAATTATATGCTAATTTTCTACACATTTTTTTACCAAATATGACAAAACTGTATTTGCTAATCATTGTTTACTGTTGTAACAATTCAAAACATGGACAAATATGGTCTGGAATATTCTCCTCAAAGGTATTGCATACTTAAGAGGTATGGATTTCCCAGTACAGTTTAAGTAGGGATGCTAACAACCAAAATCATAAGGTTGAATTCAGACCCAACACAAAATGAGGCTGAATTATTTATCACCTAAATCTATCCTTCTATAAGTTCAGGTGATGAATATTCACTTCCAGTATTTGAGGTTTTATCCATATTTTTTCAGGAATGTTTTCAGCTATGTAGCTTATGCTGCTTACCATTAGCTAAATTGCTAACATTAGCTTAGCTGGAAAGAGGACAGAAGTAAAACATACAAAACGTTTTTCCACCTGTGATTCATGAGTCAAAATACCAAGTATTTTATTTTTAAGTACCAAGTAGAAAAGCAACTACTGACAGGAGATAAATATATATATTTATACATGGAACTTTGTGAAGTTGTATGTTGTGTGTAATGTGCACCGTACCCTGTGGTTGTCTGGACGGGTGATAGACCTGCAGGTCAAAGGGCTGCGTGTTGGTGCGCTGGACTACAGTCACATTATGTCCCGTCCATTTATTTGCTTTGGCCAAAGTGTTAGTCAGCCAGTCAGTCCAGTAGACCTCGCCTCCGTACATGGTCACAGCGAAGGGGTGGGACAAATATTCATGTCCTCGCAGTACTTCAATCAGCCCAGAACCGTCGTACATGGCAGAGTAAATGGCGTCCGACCTGAGTTAGAATCAAAAACACGTGTCTTCTTCACAGAGTTGTCTACAGCTCAGACCTGAGCCATTCTGTTTGTTTTATTAAAAACAAGTGTTTTCTATGTAGCTTTTATAAAGGCACGCTGCCTCTGCATGTTTATGAGCAAACTTATGTAATAAAAACAAATGAGGAAAAAAAAAGACCATGATGCAATCACTGAGTGGGTGGCTGCAGTGAGTGCACAGAGAGAGCTCTCTCTGTTCAGAGACCAGAGGCCAACGGTACCTGGCGTCGATCCAGACAATGCGTCTTTCCATGTAGTCCACAGTGAGCCCATTGGGCCAACCACCACTGCCTGTTTCTCTGTGGATGGTGCGTCTGCCTTCACCGCTCATGGATGCTGCCTCAATCCTGGGCAGACTGGCATCCCAGTCCGTCCAGAACAGAATACTGTCAATGGGAAATGACAAGAAGTAATGCAAAAAGATGAGTGGGCTCCAAACTTGTTCTTGTTCTGCAGCTAGTATTATTAGAACCCCTCCTCAAAACTATTATTTCTATTGAACAAATTAGATTACAAATCAGTGCAATTTAAATTAATTAATTACAATTAATTACAAATTTAAGTAATATAGCCTCCAGATAGCTTTGTGTTCGTTAGCCTGTAACACTAGCTCTACTTGCTTAGACTCCTACTAAAAATCTCATTATGCCCAGTGTAAATAAACTGAATAATCTGAATTCAATCTTTCAATATTGGACCAAGTTTATTTTCACCTCCTGCTGTTACCAGGTGTGACAGCTCTGGACTGAATTGTTCATGACACCATATAGTGCATCCTACTGTTACATTTAAAAAATGACCCATATAAATGATGCTGAAGATCTCACCCATCACGGGGGTCTAAAGCGATGGCTCGAGGATGCTCCACCTCTCCAGCTAACAGGGTGGTTCTCATGGTCCCGTCCAGCTTGGCCACTTCAATTTGGTCCAAGTTGCTCTCCACCCAGTAGATGTTCCCCGCGATCCAGTCCACAGCCAGTCCCTCAGGCGTAGCCAGTCCATACTGTATCACCACCTCAAAACTGGTCAGAGCTGATCAGAATAACAGAGAGAGAAATGACAATATGACCATATGACCATTTTTTTTATCACGTGTGCTAGACATTTGCCAGACAATGACTACCACCAGAGCTGTGATTGTGAGTGTGACTTGCGCCATCACTTCTACTGTGCAAATTTCTCATTTTATTATTTCCCAGAAACCCCTGGCTCTCACGTTAGCTAACAGGGAACCCAACATGTGCGATTATTTCTGGCTGAGGCCGTTCAGACAAATTGGTCACAAATCCTTCCACCAGTCGTCAGATCAGCTCTTCTCTAAGCGTGCCTAAAGAACCACCGGGGGTTCTACTGCCTTTCTGCGTGCATTGTGTGGTCAGGGACATCTTTATTAAACAGTTGGCAGTGCCAGGCATTTGCCAGGAACATTTGAGAAGTTGCAACTGCTTCAATAAAAGGCAGCAGGAGTTGATGCGTGACTTATTCACAGTGTGTTGGTTTAAAAAAGCCATGATTTAATAGCAAATTTGGAGGACTGACAACTGGAGCTACAGAGTGTTGTGCCTCCTACACTGCGTCAGAGTAATAGCTGCAGTCACGCACACAGAGTGCTGAGATAAATGGGAGAAGACAAAGCCTTCCGTGTGCCCCCAAAGTGCTGGGCTGGGAACGTAACCTTGACTGGCAGAAGGACCTGGGGTTTGGGAGAGAGGAAGGCCAAAAAGGACCTAAGAGATTTATTCAGGGTCACAGGCCACCACTGCTGACCACAGGCTCTTCTGGTTCTGAGAAATTACAGAGTGTTCTCTGCTCAGTGCAAGTTAATTTCCAAGGAATGCACAGTTAAAAGCATGAATATGATTTGTGTTTCCAGTCCAACAATAATATCGCTGTTTTGATGTTATTTAAACTGTAAATACGAATGCTTTTATAGCAACTATTCCTACCGAAAAAGCTTTTATTGTGCACCCCAGTTAAAAGTGGCTGCATTACCTCCATTATCAGACAACTTCCCACGATAAATTTTGTCCTCCACAACATCAGTCCAGTAGAGAGTGCTCTGGTTGAGGTGGAAGTCCAGTGCGATGGTGTTCCTCAGGCCTGGTACTAGTACACTGAACTCCCCTTTGTGAAGGTCAATCCTTCTGATCTCATGGCGGTTGGAGAAGATAATGAAAGGCTTGAAGGGATCTGAAGGCAATGAATTGAAAACAAGAGACGCTTCAGTGTCGCCGCATGGGACATGACATCGGTAGGTCCAGATTCACGAAATCAAGTCACAGCTACTCCTTCCTCACCTGTACTTGTGCAGCTCTCCATGTCAGAGTCCAGCTCCCAGCCTTCGTAGCAGGAGCACTTGACGCTGAACTTCTCCTGCTCACATTTCTGGCTGCACTTAAGGTGTTTGGCACAAAAGCTCTGAATCTGGCAGGTCTTATTGTCAGCTCCCAGCTCCATGCCCAGAGGACAGGAACACATGAAGCCCTCACCAGGAATGATGCTGCAGTTGTGACTGCAACCTCCATTGTCCAATGAACACAAATCTGCAAAACAAATGGAGAAAAAAAAAGTTTAGGATAATCAAAGACCTGTGTGCTGTGTTTAGTGTTGTCACAGAACAAAAATTATTGTACCACAGAGTTTCTCGTCAGATCCATCGGGACAATCATCCGTGCCATCACACAGTTTCTCCACCGGCACACAGATGGAATCGTTGGTAGCACAGATGTGCTGAGACAACTTGCACACCAAGGCCTCACAATTGTCCTCATCGGAGTTGTCCTCGCAGTCGCTGTCGCCGTCGCAAACCCAGGCTTTGCTAATGCAGCGCGCTGTGATACGATCACAAAACATCAAGTTTAGTTTCAATGATAAATGTGCTAAAAATATAGTATGGGGAAGGATGTAGCATGTCATGTAGCATGCTATCATCCACAACGTGTTAAGTGATGGTGATGACTTTCATATAAAAATGAAAAAATACTTATATTTGCTTTTGGTAAATAGTTAGAAGATTTTTGGTTAAATTTTTAACCGGTAAAAATCAGACCAATAGGTGGCAGTGTTGTTTCCTTTAAACTTGTTAACAATCACATCCAAAATGATTCAAAATAGTTTATGGATGAAATCGATAAACTGCGTTTAGAGCGTCCCCTACAGGTAACCTTACATGATGTCCACATTTCATATTCTACATTCAAGTGTGTGGTTTGTTGTGCTGCTTCAAAACTTCCTCACCAGAGTCTCTGCAGCTGAACTTGACAGCAGGGTCACACATATGGGTAACACCCTCACAGTTGTTCTCATCACTCAGATCCATACAGTCTGTGTCGCCGTCACACCGCCAACGCATGGGAATGCACAGCCCATCCATCCGACACTGGAACTCATCTACGTGACAGCCACCTGGAGGACGAGTCGCTGTAGGAGAAAAAAAAATGAAGCAAGAAAATGTAAAGGCGAGGAGGTTTTACCTCCTAACATAACAGAAGAAAATGAAAATTCTTATGGCAAAATGATCACACAGCACTCTTGGCAGGAAATCTAAATACAGCAGAGAACAGGCCATCCTAGATGTTAATTAACGTGTAGGTGTGCCGAGAGCTGGTAACAAGCTGACACTGAGCCAAGTTAAACCACAATGACACAGAGAGCTCAGTGACTGATGACAGCGGCAGATTAAAGGCACCGCTGAGGAGGTCTCACAATGACATCCCCTCATGGCAAAGGTCAGCGCCTGGCACAGCTACGGCAGGAAATGGGCTCAGCACAGAACAGTATATACAAAAACAAAGGTGGTGGGATCGCTTTGGATTTTGGTTAATAACTTCCAGGTGGAAAAAGGGGAAACACAGACACACACACACACACACACACACAGGCAGACAAACAGGTTTGCAGGCTGAGGCTTGACAGTAGTTGGCTGCAACACTGCACGAAGAAAACACTGCATATCGCATAATACAACACAACACAAACTGTTAACAGGAGCATATGCTTGGAGTCGGACCAACAGCTGCAGGGAGAGTAAAACTGTGCTACAACAAAGTCACCCTGACAAAGAGTAAGCACGATCGGCTGCACTCTGAACATGTGAAAACATGCAATAATGCAGCAAAGTCAAAACATGTGTGGCTTAAAAAAGAGTTAATTGTTATCTAACCACAGAGCATAATGACATCCAGAACTGTGGAACACACAGAGGATTTGGTGACAATGATAAGTGGAAGCCAGGAGCAGACAGGGGCATGTAGAGCAGAGGAAAGGAAACAAGGAGGAAAAAGATAAAAGTCTGCACTCTGATAATCGCTTCTCAACTGACTACTGCAGACTGTACAGTAAACAACGAGCAGGATGTGACAAGAGCACGCTTAAACAGGGTCAAAGAGGGGTATACATACATATATATATATATACACTGTATATATATATAAATATATATACAGTGTATATATATATATATACATAGATAAATATACATATGTTTATTTATTTATTCACAATTCCGACTTCAGTGATATGGTAGACTGAAGTACAGGTTTCGTGGCCTACCCTGGTTGGTACAGTTGGCGTGGGTCTCATCACTGTAGTCTCCACAGTCGTTGTCACCGTCACAGGTCCAGTATTCTGGTATGCAGCGGCCACTGTTACATTTGAACTGGACACTGGAGCAGGAGTGACTGCAGCCGGCTTCATCACTGTTGTCTCCACAGTCGTTGTCTGTTTATTAGCACAAACACACACACACACAGAGTCAGCTGTAGCTCCACGGACAGTGACTGACGTCTCGGTGACCGGAGCTCACCGTTGTCACAGCGCCAGTTGATGTTGATGCAGCGGCCGTTGGCACAGGTGAACTGTGTGAGAGGGAAGCAGGTGGGGTAGGCTGCAAAAGAAGAGAGGAGGGCTGATGATGAGTCATTGTTCACTGAGACATTTGCTCTGAAAGCAGCATGAAAATGCAGAGTCACCGCAGGAGTCCGGTTCATCTGAGCGATCTCCACAGTCATCGTCCAGGTCGCAGGTCCAGGAGATGGGAATGCAGCGCCCGCTGGCACAGGGGTACTGGTTGGGTGGACAAGTCCGGGCTGGCAGGGAAACAATGGAAATATATGTGCTATAAATAAGACAGTAGCACTGACTCAACGCCCAACCATTCATTATTTACAGTTTAAAGGGACTTCTAGAAGATCCCCGTAGATCAGGGCCTAATTTAATTTCCAACATTCTACTGCTACCAGAAGTGATTAATAACAGGGTTAAGCCTTTATCTAAATTGAATTGAATACATTTTATGAGACACTGAGACGACTCTCAGTCCGGAAACAAACCATGTCGGCCCCAGGAGGAGCACTGCTGTGTTACAACCCACTGTGAAGCCACTGTGATGAACTGCCCTAATCAGCACATACTAATGTTTTTGCTACTAATACAATCTACCTGGTACAGAGTTTAAAAGGCAATGTTTTCACATCTGAAGTAACAGTTGTGTAGAATTCTCCTGCCAGTCAGACACAGGTGAATAACGCTGAACACACAGGTGGAGCCAGATAAACGTCGACTGGCAGGAAGCAGAGGGAGATGAAGAAGAAGAAGAAGAAGAAGAATAGAAAGAAGACAAATGAGGTTAATGGGTGTGAAGAATAAGAAAAATTAGGAGAAAGAGAAGCAGAAGGAAAAAAACTAAGAGAAGGTAAAAAAAAAGAAGAGGATGGAGAAGAAGTAGAAGTTGCAGTACAAGTAAAAATAGACAGGGGAGAAAAAAGAGCAGCAGAAGAAGAAGAACCCTTCAGCCTCCGAGCCCCATAATTCAATTTGTTAATTAGGTAAAGCGTAATGTTATAAGGTAGTTGAATTATATCTGTTAAATTACAACAACACAATGTTCTGAATGACTTTCACGCACCTAAAAAATAACTGAATAATAAACAGAAATCTCAACATTAGAGGCTGATCCTGACCCAACAATAACTCACTGAGCAGACGATGGTTGTTCTTAAAGAAGGGAGAATCACCCAGGAATGGAAATGTAAGAATATAGCGTGAAAAGTACAATGGTTTTTTTTTAAAGAAACGGTAAGATTTGAGGATCACCCAAAAATAACCACTGCCTGACTCAGACCTGTCATTCCAGAGTTAAATCTTATCCTGATTTATTCTACTGGTAAATGTAGATGGTAAACAAGCGTATATAATTATATATAAAATAATTATTTATACAAAGAGATCATTAATGACAAACAGCACAGCATCTCTATAAATATGTTTTCCACTTGGTGACGGACCAAACCAAGCGCTCCTACCAGAGCAGGTGGTGTTAGACTCGTCTTCATCGTTGCCACAGTCGTTGTCTCCGTCACAGAGCCAGCGCAGAGGGATACAGCGGTTGTTCTGGCATTTGAAGCGGTCGGCTGGACAAGTGTGTTGGTCTGAAACCAGAGAAGCCCACTGTCAGTCAGTACTCTTCATACACAACACACACACATTCAATGGACAGTGGGAGTTTTCTGTGTTTGATCTACAGTGAAACCCTGATGTTCTGATAAACCAAAGACAAAAACCAGTGGAACATCCAGTTTAAATATCAGCTTCTGCCTCTGAGGCTTCTTCCTGCAGCTGGCCAGTGAAACTACAGCCACATTACTGTGTATGGAAACAGACAATCTTGGAAAGGACTCTTTGCACTCTGTCACTGTGTGTGTGTTAACTAAAACCTTTAAACAGAGATGCTGTTGATGTCTGCGTTGCTGTGTAACCAGTGACAACAATGACGTGGCACACTCACGGCACAGCTCCGGGGCCTCATCGCTGTTGTCCAGACAGTCATTGTCCCCGTCACACTTCCATCGCTCTTGGATGCAGCGGTTGTTCTTGCAGGCAAACTCTCCAGGCTGGCACTGGGGCGGAGGCACGTAGGAGGGATTGGCTGGAGATTCAGTCCGAGGTAGAAAAGGAGCAGGAACAGAGGAAATGGTGGAATAAAAGCTCATTCTTTGGTGCTTATATAAGTAAATGGTTCAGGATTTTTTTCTAGGTGAAAATGTTGCCATAAAAAAAAAAAAAATCAAGCCACTAGGTGGCAGTTTCGCAGCTGGAAAAACACAACAAGCCAAAAAGAAGAAAAGGATGTGATGGAGCTATAGGCTAGCCCAGGGATGGGCAAACTAAGGCCCGCGGCCTAGATGTAGCCCGTTCAGCTTTTTAATACAGACTGCCAAACTAAATTATATCATTTATTTATATTATCATTATACGTTTGCCTTTTCGCTGCAATACCCACGTTTCCCCAATAGATGGCGTAGAAAATGATAAAAGCATTTTTAGCGTTTCAGCCTTTATGCATGACTTTCTATGACGCTCCATCTTTCTGCTCCTGACCCGGACCCACTGTTCAATTTTAGGACAATTGTGCCCCGTGGGTCAAAACGTTTGCCCACGCCTGGTCCAGCCAAATCCACCATTAGAAACCATTCTGATCTTTAAAAATATTCCTCACACTGTTATGACATTAAATTCTAGAAATTTGATGACATTTTTCCCTGAAATGATCCAAAACATTCCCAAAACATTTTATGAATAGTCACAAAAACAGAGCCCTGTTAAAAAACCGTAAATTCCGAGCTGGACCTCTTCTCCTGCTGAGTAATGAATTTACCACAACCCTCCACAACTCTGAGCCTGGACACCAGCCTAAGTACCTTTACAGGTGACATTGTCAGCGTCCAAGATTTGGTCGTCGGCACAGCCACAGGACCTGCCGTTGGGGATAGCGAGGCACAGGCTGCTGCAGCCACCGTTGGAAAATCGACATGCGTTGGAGCCTAGACACAAAGAGGATGAATGTTATTACACATATGAATTATTAATGTGTCAGTCTCTCTTTTTTTAACCCCAGTGAGAGATACAACACCTTGCTGCTGGTGTGCGTCATACACTCTGATCTCAAAGATGGGCGGCCTCTCGTTACGCAGCAGGGTGACCGTCTTAGTGACCTGGTCCAGTTTATAGATGCTGCCGCCGCGGTACTCATTCCAGAAAAGGAACTGTTTGTAGTGACATAATCCAAAGGCGTGGTTGAGCTCTTGTCCTTCATACACCACCTGTGTATCAGTAAAGAGAGGTCAGCTCAGGAAATTCCTTTCTCCTTTTCTTCTTTGTTATGAGCTACATTTTGGAAGGTAGCCGTGTCCACTTACTTTCCTCTCGGTGCTGTTTAGGAACACCAGCTCTATGCGGTCATAGTAGGCATCTACCCAGTACAGTATGCCCTGGGGGATGTCCAAACTCAGGCCATTGGGCCACAGAACCGTCTTGCTGGTCAAGAAGACTTGGTGATGTGAACCATCCATCCAGGCTTTTTTAATCTTCCCTCTGTTGCTCTCTGTGGGGTCTTCCTCCCAGTCGGTCCAGTACATCCATCTGAACCACGAGACAAAAAAAACAAGTCAAAATGACGCAAGTGGGTCGGGGTGAAATAAATAAATAAATAAAAATTACTTTTGACAAGTCACTAAATGTGTGAACTTAAACAACACAAACGTTGAAAAAAAAAAAGCTAACCACACCACTGTAGCTAATGTTAGCTCTGGGAACAGTATCGCAGCTATCTGTGAAAATGAAGACGATTCTTCAGTCTTGAAGTTCAGCTGGGATAAGACAAATAATGCTGAACATTTTTGTTTTAAACTACGACACTTTTTTTCAAAGCAGAACAAGCCCAGTCAACGCAGAACAGCCTTAAATCACTTTTCACCAAACTGTATCTGTGAAAAACAGTGACTTTCTTTTTTTTAACGCCTTATTTCTGTCTGTAATTCATTAATCGACATTGTTCTGTGAAAGTCTCAGGGCTGTTCATCACACGTCTCTGTCGCAACTTGAAACAAACCAACAATTTTTTTTTTTTTTTAAAGTTCACCAGTTCCCACACAAATGAAACCAACGTGTACAGCAACACTGTTTCAACTAAAACTCACACCCTTCCAGCACTGAATGCTGCTGTGGCCAAAAATTATAATGAGAGTTAACAACTTAAACACAGCATTTGTGGGAAAGACCATTACTATAACAATAGCTTTGCCTCCCGTGTCTCTCACCCTTGCTGTGGGTCGACCACAATGGCTCGTGGATGACTCATTTTCCCCTCAATGAGAGTCTTGCGTGTCTGTGAAGCCTTCTCCAGCCTGGCAACACTGATAGTCTTCTTAGGGCCGTCATCTGTCCAGTACAGATTACCTCCCATCCAGTCCACTGCAATCCCTTCCACTGTGTGGATACCTGAGATAAGTTGAAGAAGATGATGGGGGGAAAAAGCTATTAGCTGGACAATTGAGGATAAAAATTTTTAAAAAAATCTATTGATGGAAGTTTTTTTGTCCTTCACAATATTTTTTTCCCTACCTTCCTTCAGGATGGTGTCTCTTTCTGTGCCGTCTATCTTCTGCCGTCCAATGATATAACTGGTGGCATCGGCGAAGTAGATGAACTCACTGTCAGCATGGAAATCCAGAGCTCTGGGGTTCATCAAGTTCTCGATGGGTATCATGTACTCATCTGGAACCTTGGCGTTCATGTCCATGCCCCGGATGATTCCGGGACGACCTTTACCGTACACCAGGAACAGTTCATGGTCTGGTTCTGCAGAGCAGACGGTTCACGTGAAAACCTCCTCACCAGTGACATTTATTTGTCGTACGTCCATCTGAGTTTTTATACTCACTCTTGCAGGACTTTCCATCACTGCCAAGGCTGAACCCAGAGCGACAGCGGCAGGTACGAGTTTTGTGGCTGTTTCCCAGCAGACAGATGTCGGAACAACCTCCAGCTTTTCCAAACTGATCCAAAGCACAGGCGTTGCTGCGCACTACGGGAGGAAGAAAGACATGGTTAAGATCAAAGTTTAAAATAAATATATGACAGTTTGAACTTAAACTGTCTTTTTACAAAATCTAATTCTTCTTCCTAGAATTCTGGGATTATTGCCTAAAGTATGCATTTTTAGAATAGTCAGATGTGACTTCACACACTGACAGTCTGAATAGAAAACATCATAATTATGAAAATACAACCCAAACAGAATTAAGGTAAAAAAAAATAAAAAAATAAAAAGTAAAAACAGTAACACCTCAAAAACCTAGAAAAAAACTGACCTTAATTTTAATTTTCAAAAAATTAAAATTCAAAAAGGTCATATAAGAAAAATATTCAAAAAATATATTATTGCATATTCTAAATACTGTTACAGAACTTGGAAAAAATCCATATGGTGAGCAAAGGATTTTAACTTCATCCAGTTCTTTAGAGCCAGAGAACGGTTTGTCTGGATGTTGCTAGGCAGAATAGTGCCACAATTCAGGAGTTTAGTTTACTCCACAGAACACGATGTTTATGTTTTATTTATTAAATAAAGGTAATCTGTGCAGGAGTGGATAAGATTACAGCCGAGCGCCGACTCTGCACCTTGAGGTTGGCGTCTCTGGTGGTACACGTGCAGCGCCGCCCCTCGGTCAACTCTCGTCACCACCTGGAAGTCAGAGCTGTTGAAGCGGTTGACTCGGATCACGCTGGTCTTGGGGTTGAGGTTGCCTTCGTCCGAGTTGGTGGCGTACAGGTAGTTCTCAAAGACGGTCAGTCCATACAGGTGCTCAATCTGCAACATTAGGCCAAAATATCTGGTGATTCACTTTGGTTGTGAAACTTTCCAAGAATAGTATTTGTCAGTGAAAATACCCAGAGCGACAGATAACAAACAGTGTTTACGCTAACCTGGAACACTGCGACTGGCCAACACAGGTTTTAACTTTACACCGGTTTATTTTGCCTTCCGTTGCTCCACTGTCAGTAAGATGTATGGGAGAGGATCAAATTACCTCCACACTACCACCATTACTCCGTCTCCTCCCTCTACCCTGCTGATTTCATTTAGATCATTACTCCACTCAGAGTGTGAGCCAAGCTTCACGAGGAACAGACTAATATGTTTAGAGGCGGCAGCCAGGAAAACCACACACTCCTCAAGTATTATCCATCAAGATAATGAAAAGGAGCGGTGCCCAGAGCAGAGGTGGACTCTCTTTGTCTGGATTCACCAGACAACGAGCTGGAAAAGGGAACAGTCTCTGAAGATGAGATTAAATCAATGCTGATTTGGATTTGGAAAACAGATGCTGTCTGTGTGTTCTCAAAGGAGAGAGAGTTAGTCACTTGAAGGGTCAGCAGGGAACCTGGGTTACTGCTGAAATGGAACTATCAAACTGAGGCTGAGTAATCAGAAATCTGTCTGTGCATTTACAGGAACTGTGATGCCGAGCGTCGGTCGCAGCAGGATTGTGAGATTTGATTGGACCACTGTCTTTCTCAGAAGGGGAACCAATTAGCTGACGAGGAAAAATCAGACTCTGTCACCACTGTGGTGACAGAATTAAAAAAAAAAGAAGAGTAGAAGACCTGAAATTTGTGATCTAGTTCTACAGTAGAAGACCTGAAATTTGTGATCTAGACCAGTACTTCTCAAACAGTGGGGCGGGCCCCTCCGAGGGGACTCAGTGAGGTGTCGGCAGGGGCGTGAGGGGCTTTCAATGGAATATGGCACGCTGGACATAAGTGTACCACTGCTGTAATGTTTGATTGATAACAAGCCTCCAGTCACTAGGTGGCAGCAACTCATACAGTGGTTTGTACAGATAAAAATATACATGTTATCAGGTTCGCGATAGTATTTAAATTTGCGTTAGTGTGGGCTGGGGGGGGCATGACAGAAAATAATGGAGAACCACTGATTTAGACTAAGAATGAACTGTTATTATATAGTCTATGGTCAGACAAAAACACCTGGATTAATGATCTGTCTTTTTTCTTACATTACTACTATTAATTATCAATATATAAATATTTGAATTATTATTGTGATTTTTACTAATGGACCCAGCATGAGGGGGAGCAACATTAGTTCAGGTAACATTATCCTTATATTGAATATTTGGTTTTCTTGAGACTATCCCATTATATATTTATTAATAATTATCAAATACAATGTATGTATGTTTGATGGGGGGGCACCAATCCAACCGTCCTTTAAGCCTCACCAGCAGACCCTGGATGATGGTGTGTCGGTTTTTGCCCTCATAGTCCACCACTTCGATGTAGTCCAGGTAGGCGTCGGCCCAGTAGACCAGCCTGTTGACCAGGTCTAGGGTGATACCATGTGGGAATACAATCTTGCTCTCCACCAGCTTGGTGCGGTTCTGTCCGTCCATGTCACATCGCTCCACCCTCGGTGTCGAGCCGTAATCAGTGAAGAACACTTTACTGCAGCAGCAGAGGGAGAAGAGCAGGACGGAAACAGGTCATCGATTTACACCAAGAAACACTGCATGACTCAGGGTTTAACCGTGGTACAAACACTGACTTACTCCCTTATGTAGAGTAAAATGAAATAAAGTTACTGCAAGAAAAATTAAAAAACAGAAGTGATACTTTAAAAAGGAACATGATGGATTTTATTTTACGGGAACTGGGAATAAGTGTTTGCGTGGCAGCTCAGTGTTTGTCAATCTTTCCATCTGGAGGAAGTGCCTTGAATTTTGACTGCCTGCTTAGTCAGCATGCCGCCCGAGCCTACGACAGCATTTTCCTCCAGCTTAGACAGAGAGCAGCGTTCGGTCATTACAGAAACCAGAGGAAGTACGAACCCCATGGCTGGGTCCAGGGCGATGCCTTTGGGGTTGTACAGCTCCTGGTCCAACAGGGTCACACACGTCTGACCATTCTTGTTGCAAACAAAAACCCGGTCATCGACGTCATCCACGAAGTAGAAGTTTCCGGTCAGCCAGTCGATGGCCATCTGCTCGACATCTGACAAACACAGTAGCAAGAAGGAGAATCATTAAAAAGAAAACTGTCGAACTGAGCAGGACCTATGTATTATTTTAAATTACTGGGATAAGAAATGAAGTTAAAAAGTGTTCAATTTTCTCACAATCTCATGAATTCATTTGTTGGTGATTCAGAGCCTCGCTTTGCAAACAGCCTGCACTGTGATGGCATCAAACTTTGGTTTGGTTTATATGAAGAGTGGATAGTAATGTTGGGTGTACCCATCCTTTGAACTGGCACATTTTGACTGGAAAAACCTTTGGCTTTGAACCAGTCTCACTTAGTTTACTCAGCAGACATTATCATGTTCATATAGAATTAGCGGTTAAATAACAAGTGGTTTTACATTTAGAAATGAAAGTGGTATTTGAATTTTAAATAATTGGGCCTAAACTTAACTGTTGTTTTCAGTGTCACTTAGATCAGACACAAAACATAGAACACAGAGACTTAGAAAAGAAGTTAGAATATACGTCGTAGCCCTAACGGAAGCATGTGAAAGAGGAAGTTCTGCAGAGAAGTGCTATGTTAGCAGTGGACATGTTTCTCACTAAGTTCTGTGAAAGACTGGATGCAAAGGTTCCAGACCACAGGGAGGCGGGGGGGTGGGGGGGGGGATGAGGGGGAAGGTTAAGATACATGCAGCCTTGTGTTTTAACAGCTGCAGGCGCGCTCCTTTTCAAAGCATAGCACTGTATACACACATGCATATCACACAGACTCACTACTCACACGCACTCTATCAAAGTGACCACAGGTGTTGCTACAGTTATTCCAGGCGTCAACTTTGAAGTTGGGGCAAAAAGTGGGGTAAATCACATGACCCTGCCCCCAACCATTGAGAGATCGTTCGAGATGTAGTCATTTTTTTATTGTTCTAAAGGTCATAAGGTGAGTTGGAGGGACTCTGTGCAGACATTGCATGGTTGGCAGTGTCATGGTGGGCTGATCTAATTAAATTTTTTTTTTTTTTTTAATTTAAAAAATGTAATGACTAGAATGATATCCATGCCCTGCAGAGACAGATCTAGGGCAAATATCAGAAAAGAGCATAAAACATCTGGGGCCAATGTAGAAACCATGCACTCCACCTACCAAATGCACACAGACCTTCAAAAGACCTTCCCCACATGGGACTTACATTACGCTTGATTTTGCACTACAGGCAGAGTGGAGGAGAAAAAGGGGGAACCATGGAGGATGAGATTATAGCAGAGGCCGGGGGGAAACAAAATAAATGCCATTCTGATGGTGAAATTTATTCATATCCAACTCTATCAAATGCTCTGGTCCACGTCCAATATGAGAATAATTTATGAACAGACATTACAAATCTAAAAAGGGGAGATGGCCATAAATACACAGGCTAATAAAAAAATCATGGTCAAAAGAACGGGGCGGGGGCAAAAACCAGTACAAGATGTTTCGTAAACACAAGTGCCCCGATTCTGACAAAGGGGGAAGTCTGTCCTACTGCAAAAAGGAACTGTGATACTCCCACTGGTCCAGGTCATTAACCTCCACCCCTCTAAAGCAAACCAGCTGGAGGCCGCACTGCACAGACTCATAGGGAGCTAAAGGACGCTTGTGCAACACTTTAACTTGTGGACCCTGTTATCCAGAGAACCAGCCGCTCTGTTGACGCTTCTGGTAAGTGGAAGGTTTGCTGGGAAACCCAATGAACCCACCCCTCAGTCTTTCACACAACAGCCCTGCCCCTCGCAACCCTGTTTTTACACCTTGACTTCACCCCTACCGGCCCACACCATTCTGAGAAATCGTTACACAAACTGGGAAGTTACAGCACACGCAGGGCGAGCCCTAAAAAACACAGGTGTTTACATATTAGGCCACAACCTACTTTGTGATAGTCTGGGTCACACCTACGCACCTCAGCTCCATCACATGGGTGGAAGTGTTACTGCATTTTAGTGACGGTGGTGTTGTTTTGTTATTTTATCTTTTGTCTTGTTCTGGCCGTCACTTAAAGGTTGCTCATCTTCTACCGCTTGATCTTTTTCAGGGTGGCGAGGGAAGCCAATCCCAGCAGTATGTGCGTGGGGACAGAGAACACCTTGAACAGGTCACCAGACCATCACAGGGCCACATACTGCAGGTTTTATTAACCAACTGAAGTTTCCTTGCCCTGAGTTCGCCGTGTTGTTGCGAAGTGTGTAGTGTGTGGGTGGAGCAAGTAGACAGAAGAGAGGCAGAGCAGAGTGAAGTCAAAGACAGAAATAAGAAAAACAACCAAGAACAGGCAACAACGGCTGCTTCATAGATCAATATGTAGCATATAAAATACACTGATATATCTTAAAAACTCAGCATATGGCCCGGGGCATGGTCCTGAGAAACATCTCAAATGAAAATGATTTTAAAAAAGACTTTATTACCAGAAAAGCCTTCAATCAAGTAAACAATCAGAGCAGTCGAATCAGTGGGATTGAAGGACGGACTAGAAAGAAAGAGCGCTGAGGGCTGGACAAATGAACAGAGAAACATGCAGAAAGGCGTTGACCCCTGCTGAAACGTTCTGCTCAGAGGACAGAACGATGAGCGGAACCCACTCTCCTTTTATCTCTTCTGTCATGGAATCACACAAGCAGCCAGAGCAGGTCACATCTGCAACCCTCATCTTCTTATCTACACTCTCTCCTGGGCGCCCAGAAGCTATAAATCACCCTGTTGTGGTGACCCCTGAAGCAAAGCTCTCCATAGTTTCATCAATATCCATCTAAGGCCAGACTGCAGGCCTGCTCATTACACTTTAAGGAGTGCACCTGAGCCCTGCTGGTTATGAAACATAAAACAGGACCGACTCAGTTTGTCTAGAATGATTTGATGTGTATATATAAATATATATATATACATATTCATATACATACAGTCTATATAAAATCAACCTCCTGTTTCATAGAAGACAGTTGAAAAGTTTGACCAAAAAACTGAAAACTTTACAACAAACGACCTTGACTCAGCTGAGCACCACCAAAGTACAGGTGGGGGGGGGTCTCTCGCTGTTTTATCAGAGCTGAAAGCCCTCACTGACGAAAGAGTGAAAAATGTGGAGTCGCTGCCAAAGTGCAAAGCGATCCTCTGTTTGTCTGTTTGCTCCCCGAGTGAGTAAGCAGAGCCAAGACCCCGCTGCCCTGTTCTGGTTCCCACAGTGCTTTAAAGTGACCCGAACGCAGCACATCTCAAAACCAAGACCACCAACGGTGACGACACCCATCGAGCTGACACATGCAAATGAGAGGATAATCGACTCGTCTTTATGAGTTCATTGGATTGAATGGTGATGAATGAGTGGAGGAGTTCATCACTGTTTTTGTGTTGATTTTCTCCAGCTCCCCCCCACCATCCAAAAACAAGCACGGTCATGTTAGCTGTTCGTTGACACCTACACTCAACCATGGATGAAAGTGTAAAAAGACATGTTTACATTTTCTGCTTTTTACAACAATATACTTTGCAGAATAAATAAAAGAAGAATTTTAAAACTCATTCTGATCCATGAGAGTAAAAAGTTCCTGCCCCGCCCTGGAGCAGATGGGTATTTTAGTCAGGCATCATTTTAAACTGACTATTTACCTACACACTTCATGAAAGCATGAATAGAAATAAGTTTATAAATAAGTGTAAATTCAGTGTCAAAATGCCACTTTGACAAACCAATGTTGTACAGCAGCACAAAAAAATGGACATATTGTCCTTGGACAGAGATTGACCGATGGCTCAGATTCTGAGCTTGGACATATTGTCCTTTGGACAGAGATTGACCGATGGCTCAGATATTTATATATTTAATGCAAACTTTTGAAAATTGTTTGATGCATTGAAATCTATACAAAAACAAAAACACTAGAAGAAATTCCAGTGTTTTATCGATTCTTTAGGGACCAGATGTTCCAGTGAGGAACGAAGTATGGTACCAGCAGACAACACCAGGAGAAGATGTCAATGGTCAGTGAGAAACGGGTGAGGGAAATTATTTATGAAAGTGTCAGGGATGAGGTTGTGGTTAGAAACACAAACGACTGTGAGTCCAGGTCGAGTCTTAACAGGAACGACTGCACAAACCTCCGTGCGTCTGACCTGACTGGACAGGACCTGAGGAGGCCAGAGGAATGTGGAGGCTGTTCAGGCTGACATAACCCAACAGTGGAATGTAAATACCATCTCCATGACCAATTGCACACACCTCCAAGTACAGCAAATCACTACTTTCCTTCTTGCCCTCTTATTTTATCAGTCTATTCCTTTTACTCCACTCCTCCACCTCCCTGTCCCCCCACTCCCTCCTCGGCCTTTTCCCTCAGTCACTTTTGAGAACACTTGATGGAGTACATGGAAAAAAACAGGAACACAACCAGGTGATTGGGTTGTGGTCCACACATGGGAGTGTAAATCTTTGGGGCTGTAGTACAGTGTAGTACAGTGGTTATCCACTAGTCTCCCTACATTAGCTCCACACTGGCTGTTAGCAATAACAGCAGTTCCACAGGCCATTTAAAAGTTTAGCAAACTTGTGCTTTCCCCTCACTACCCTGCAGAGGGTGCTATAAATACTCCACATTAACTGCATGTTTTTAATTATATTCCCCATTTCATACATTGAGAAAGTGTCAAAATCCTGTCACCTACCTTTTCAATTTAACACATTTCAAAAAGGGTTTTAAAAAGTTAAATGTAGCTAAAACTGAAACGTTTTAAGTTGCTTTTTGACAAAATTAGTAATTTTGAAAACAATATATAAATCTTCAATATACAAATATGTATCAATATATATTTATATATACTTTCTTTTTTAAGATAAAATTACGTCAGCTGAGAAACAGCACTGGCTAAAACGTTAAAATACCTGAAATACTTTCACACAGCCATAAAAAGGTAACGCTGTAAAAAAAAAAAAAAAGTTTTTTCTTATCATAAAAAATAACTTATCTCCTCCATTTGTTTTTCTGTCCTGCTGCTTTATGCCTCTGGGGCTCATTCTCAGGAGAGTGTTTCCCACATGCTGAACCAACAACTGGATTTTTTTTTTCATTATTTTGTCTAGATTGTCTTGATTTCTCCCCTGTGTAAGAGTGTAATGACTGTGTCTGTCAGCCAAATAAAAACAAACCTTGTCGTAATCTCGGATTGTAATCAGAGAAGTCAGTGTTATAAGTCGAGGAAGTGTCGTCATGTTGTGAACGTGAACCTCGGTGTCTCTGCGTGTGTGTACGTGTATGTGTGTGGATGTCTGGCAGCTGCTGAAGAGATGGGAAATCATTAACAATATGTGGGACACGTCCAACCAAGTGCCCTCGGTTACTGACAAAGGTAAACGAAAGAACGTGATCCACCAGAATACGTGAAATGTAATCTAATCTGACTTCATCAGGGTTGAAGTCAGATACCACCGCCAACCACAGCTGAGGCGTGTCCAAGCAAAACAAACCACATCATGTTTGGAACTAATGTTTAGAACAGTGACCTGATGACTGTAAGGCAATCGTACTAACCACATCTTCAACAGTTGATGAATTTAATTTAATCGTTGACATGACAATGAGAATAAAACCCTCTATTAGAGCAGTATAGAGTCAGGGCACTGCCAAAGAACAATGCAGACCAACACCTCCAGTCACACTATGAATCATATCACTGCATGTCAGCCCAGCACTTTGTCTGGATGTAGTGATTAAGTGGAGTGTCAAGGTGCCCCTGTTCTTTAAAGAAAACCTCTTGGAAAATAAAGCAGGGCTCAGCATTTTTCCGTGGCACTTTTATGCTGGTACGAGGAAGATAAGCTGTAATGCTTCATGTCTTACACTGCAAATGCAAAGCTGACGGTTTTGATTCCTCAGGCAAGGTGTGCAGAAATTTCATGCAGGGAGAGATGACATATTGAACTGATGGTGTGAGCACCGCCGGTGTGTTCTTTTAAATGCTTTCACCTCCCGCTCACTGGAAGACTACAACTAACCTGTCAGGCCCTCTGTGTTCAAAACAACATTATTACAGGAAAACTGTGTTCGCTCACTGCTGTTGTGTCATTTTAGCTGAAATTCGACACCACCAATGTGAATATTCCTGACTGACTGACTGACTGTCAGAGTTCAACGCAGCACTGATCTGCTACTCACGGTGCAGGCTGAGGGAGATGTTGATGGTGCGGATGTTGGTGACACTCTTCAGGTCTGGGATGCTGGCACACTTCAGCTGCGTGGCAGCAGGAGTGTCACCCACGTCGATCCAGCAGACGGTCTCCTCAGCGTAGATGAAGTCCATGGCCATCGCCTGTTTGGTCGTGATGACGGGCAGCCAGGACGTGGAGCCGCTGAGTGACGTGCAGCGGATGTCGTGGAGGTTGGCGATCAGCAGCATGGGCAGACGATCCACGGGCTCTGAGGATGGTGATGGCAACAAATAAGACACCAAAGGAACATCGCAATCAGCCACAAAATTAACATAATTTGTCTGTGGAATGTTTAATGCAGTTGACCTTAAAAAACAGTGCAGTGGATGCTGTTTTGGTAATTGTTGTTAGAGCACAACAAGGAATAGAAAACACTGAGCTATCAGCGAGTTGAACGAATGAAGTTCGACAAGCATTTTTTCTCTCATCTAAATCTCACAGAGAGAACACAATGAGATGCAAAGAAATAAGATGTTGGACCAGAGACTAAAGACACAGCTGCTAATTTCTAACTTCAGCTTCACATTTTGGACATTTACAACAGTACTTTGACTGCTTGTTGTTCCTCAGTCCACCAGTTCAGTTCTACAGTAATTTCATTCTGTCAAACATCCAAATACTCTTCTTCTAGCATCTTTAAAATATTAGTCATTTCTACACTAGTTATTATTCACTCTTTAACGGCAGAAAGAAAACACATCATGTGTTTGTACTTTTCAGTAATCTATAGTAAACCATGGCTGCAACATAATCAGCAAATTGCCGGTTAAAATCCTGGCCCTGCAGGAAGAAAGTGTAAATAAAATGATGATGAGATGTTTAAGTACAGATTTCCATTAGAAGACAAAAATGAGGGTAATGAGAGTCGCAGCAGATAAAAACCCATG
>NC_024316.1:13614604-13628559 GCF_000523025.1 Cynoglossus semilaevis | reverse complement strand
GCAGGTTTTGACAGATGACAGATGTGCAACAGGACCCTGCAGAGAAAAAACATGCAGAGGAGTTGTTCCTTTACTGCCGCGCACACCTGTAACACATCTCTTTGTAGTAAACAAGCCTGTAAAAACGCGGGGGTGTCGCACCATGAAGATGTGATTATGCTGCAGGGAGCAATTTCCAACAGAGAAACAAATCAACTCTAATCTTTTGTGGCCTTTGTGGCTTAAGTTACCACTGCATCCCTGGCGTCTGCGTGTGTGTGTGCGTATGTATGTGTGTGTGTGTGTGTGTGTGTCTCACCAAGTTTGGCTTTGCAGGATCGGTTGTCAGGCTGCAGCAGGTAACCCTCCACACAGCTGCAGGTGTAGGAGCCCTCAGAGTTTGTGCACGTCTGACTGCACGTCCCGTACACGTTGCATTCATTGAAATCTACAGAGGAAAAGGATTAAATGGGTTTTTGTATCAGGGCTGCCACACAGCTTACAGATATTAGTGGTACTTTGAGGTAAGCAAACGAGGAGGGATTACTGTGGAACATGCCGTTTTGTTCTCTAGTGGAAAATGTAATAAAACAAGATCCGTCCAACAATAGAATATTTTAATCAGATCATTGACAGGGCAGATGTGGGTTTGTGATGAAAAACAGGATTATTCATGATTAATGGTGATGGTAATTAATCATGATCTAACATGATTACCTGAGGTACATTAGCATGCCTAAATATGACAAAAAAAAAAAGTTTTCTTTTCTGTGTATTGGTGGAACAGAAAGACAAACAACAGCAACAGTGCCTGTGTTTTAGAACCTGTTTTGAATTATGACTAATCTAAATAATGGAAAAACGTGTTGGAGGACAAGAGTCATTACTGTATGTCTTGACGGAACATTTGTTGAGTCAAGCCTTACTTTCAAAACTTCAAAAAAAAACCTCTGTTACTGCGTGCTGGTGTCAAGATACACATTTCCAGTTGAAGTGCTTGAGTGAAACTGCAGTATGTTCAAATAACGTCTGTGTTCACTATTAACTACAATACAAATAAGAGCAGATGAACCATCGCATATACAGTGGGCGTCACTCTGCCCATGTGTTTAAAGGCTTTAAAGAAATTTTAATCTGATTTCACAAATAAATTAATGTTAAAATGAAAGTTTCAACAGTTTCTAAAAACATGTGAATCACAGTTTCTGAACCACCAGGCACAGCAATCAGATGATTACTTCAGTCTTGCTTTTTCCCGAATGTGCCCACTCACCTTTACACGTCTTTCCGTCTGAAGCGACCTCAAAGCCATTTCTGCAGTAACACTGAGGCCCATCGTGAGTCACCGCGCAGTGGTACTGACACCCATGGGACGCACAGGCTGGTGCTCGTGCTGTTCAGAGAAAAACAGAATATTTTACATACTGTTAGCTGTGTAGTTACCAAGGAGAAAAAGCAGGGGAAGAAATGGCAAAATTAATAGTGGTTAAAGTAACTGTTGCTTCAAGACCTGTTGTTTAAATATTCAACGAGAAAATAAAAGACAAAAAATATATATATACTGTATATATCGCTACAGAGAAGACAAAATTTAAAGTGAAAAAATAAATAAAATATTTTTAATGAAATAAAGAGCTAATATGCTAGTGATTATGTGTTATGAGATTGTGATTGACTTGTGGTGACTACTGTGTGGGGATGCCAGTCAATGCCCCCCCCCCCATGGCTGTGGTCATTACTTATATACATATGAACAACATGTGACTCATTGACACTCCTGCCCTGAAGCTCAACAGAGAAAATATAATATGTGAGAATGAGGCTTTATGGAGATGATGCTAATGATGAGGGTCAGCGCTCATTTATTCAACAACATTCCTTTTGTCTCTTTACATCACTGTCCCTTTGTCATTGGTTTCCTCTCTCCACCCTGACAGATTTCATCTCTGCATTACGATGCTGGCATGAAACACTGTATGACAAGCCTGTAGCTTTGTGCTGTGGCTCTGCCATGTATCAAACACAAGCTACTTTGAAGCTTCTCAACAGCTGCAACAGCAACAGTCCATGAGCCAACACTGTTATGTAACACATCTGAGCTTATAGTGTTTTTAAAGTATAAAATGTATCTTTAAAAAAAGGTCAGGAAATGATTAAAATAACTGACAAGAGGATTCCAGTAAAGAAAAAAAAAGTGAAGAGTGGACACATTAAACATACAGTAGTTGGTGACAGCATGGCTCTGAGCAGAGGAGAGCGAGGCAGAGAGGGGCTTATTATACAAAGGCTTTGGCACTCTGGGCCACAATGAGCCTTTTGTTGAGGCCCCAGTGAAAGGAAGAGTCCCCCCAGCAAACAGTGTGGCCCATATCGAATCCATTCACCAAGCCTCACACTGTGAGTGACCAAAGGCAGCTACAGAGCTAAAACACCCCCCAAATCCACCTTCGCTCAAGGTCATTTTGGTCCATTTAGTACCCGGGGATATTCCACAGGTATCGGGACACGACATTAGTACAAACCCAACAACCCAGGATTAGGAATAAACAGCAACTAACTGTGTTTTTTAAATCATTTAATACAGTAAACCCTTGTTTTTCGCGGGGGTTACGTTCCAAAAAGAACCCGCGATAGGCAAAATCCGTGAAGTAGAAATCTTTATTTTTTTTACAATTAAATACTCAGAAAAAGAAGAGAAAGAACGAACAAACCATTTTACAGTCTCAACCATTTGTTTCACAAATAAAGTAAAATAAAAGTACTTTAGAAACGTTTCAACAAATAACTTCTGTAATGTACTGTCAAATAATAATTTTAATCATCAACGTGAACAGAAGGCTTCAAATTGCGGAGATCAGCACCGCCCACCGTGAACGGGAGAAAATTAAAAATGATTATGAAAAAAATACAAATTACCTGGTCTTGTTGCGGGCAGTTGCAACCCTTTTTGAATCCTTATTAAACCTTATTGCTGCTGTCTTCCTTATGTTTTTTTCTTCCTTCTTTATGGAACGAACGGAAGATTCATTAATTCCATAATGCCGACCTACAGCCGCATAGCTTTTACCTTCATTTAGCATGTCCAATAGTTTTACTTTATCACCGATAGACAGCATCTTTCGCTGCCTTTTGGTCCCTACCGCAGGTACTTTTGCCGGTCCAGAGCGTTTTGTCGACATTATGGGGTTTGATGAACTCGAAATTGCAAGAGAATTTGCACGTACGTCATGTCAATTTGGCAAGCTGTTTTACGTACGTGTACATATTAAACCGCAACGTTATTGGCGCACAGGTAGAGAAGAAGCGGAGTGACTTTTTAGCCAATCAGAATGCAGAACACAATGCACGATGCAAATCCGTGAAGTAGCGAAACCGTGAAAAGTAAACCGCGTTATAGCAAGGGATCACTGTATATCCTATTCTAATTGAGAGAATTATTTTTCTTAAAGATTATTTTTGAATTTTGAATGAATGAAAATCATAGAAAATAGGCGGAGGCAACACAGAGAGTTGTAAAGACAGTTAACATGGCTTTAAAATGACTAGAGTACTTGAGAACGTTTGCGAGTGCTAGCCTGCCAGCTCAAAGCAAACAAGAAACAGCGGCGTGTCAGATGTTTGAGCAGGGGTTAATAAATGAGACAAACAACCACTCAGTGACACACTACACACACAAAAGACAATGAGTCCAGTCCTTTCTACTTGTAAAAACCATTTGAAGCTTTCACCTACATTCTGTCAAGTCACTGTTACACAAAAGCTAACGGCTGAGTCATATTAGCATCTTAGCTCTAGCTTTTACTTTACCTCTGTAACTTTGCCTTTTGTCATTTAAACCTGGTGACTTCCTGCTATTTTGTCCTTTAATTTTGTGTGGTGTGACAGTTTAATAGCGTGGCTGATATGATATGAGATATGATACTGTATGACAATAAGATATGATATGATATACATGATGTAATAGACATGTAACCATGTGATAAAGACTAACATGATATGAGGGGAAACGTTCAATGACAGACTTGCTAATTTTATCAATTTAAATGAACACTCATGGAAACGTTCAATGACAGACTGGCTAATTTTATCAATTTAAATGAACACTTGTTATCACTTTGTATTTATATGATATATATAATACTATGTGCATTTTGCTACTAAGGCCAGTGGACGCTCACTTCACTCTCTTCAACTTGTGATTTAAGTTATAGTTAAGCACCACTGACGCTGCTCTGGGCCCCGACCACAGCTGGTGTATCAGTATTGCACATAAAAAAGGGGGGATGGGGGATGGGGGCACAGGGGTAGAGGGTGTTTAGAAGAACGAGACAATGAGAAAAAAGAGGAAAAACTGCCAACTGGAAGAAAACGATGGAAACTTGTCTTGGCACCTGTCCACTGTTGGAAGAGGGACGTGTATTTAGGTTGACATCTTCCCCTAAAATCCAATCATGAGGCTGATGGTTGGTGCGGCAGGGAAAGCCCAGTTGAATGAGGCAGAGACAAAGCGGTTTCAGGGTCATGGTTGTGTTATGCAACAAACTTGTCATGACTGAGTGATTTCTCAAACCTCTCTCCTTAAACAGGATTAGCCTATTTATCCATCAACCGCCTTGAAATCACTTCCCTTTTTTTGTTGAACCAAAAACACAGCAGAACAAAATAAATCCTGTCTTTATCTTTATGACATCTAGAAAAACCTAATTGAACCAAGAATTATACAAAACAGTCACTTTACAAAGAGTTTCTCCTGCACTGAGTGACATTTCCCCAAACAGGTAATTTCCAGGACATTCCTACCTTTGTGCTCTCACTGTTTGGGAACATGTCTACACGTGTCCATGTCCTCTACCTGTAGCTGATAGGAACCTGTTTCTCTGCATGGTTCCCATCACACACAATTTAAACTTCCTGAAATTAACGGCTAATAATATTGCACATCATCAAGTATGTTTCCTCAACGTGAGAAGAAGGTCTTTAAAAATGCCTTCAGGAACCAAATCTGTCTAGAAGGCTACTCTGGATACTGTTTTGATACAAGACCTGGTCCTACTGTGTCTCTAGTCCCTATCTTGTCCAGGGATGCCAGATACCAAATAATAAAGTAACGTACCAGCGGTCTAAGATTACAGACTTTGAGAATTTCTGGTATTGCTCAGATCAATCTAAACACATTTCAATAGGCTGTATATATTGCTTCATGGTATTTTTTTCCAGTGACTTGAGCACAGACTTGAACCTGGACCTTAAGAGCACAACTCAAACATTTTTAATAATTCAGATTCAAATTTGAGATTCTGGGACTTGAAATTAAAGGTTACTTCTTCAGTAACTGCTTTGTTTTTCTATGGTGACTTGGAGTCGAAGTAGGTCCTCAACTGAACTAGATTACTTGCACTAACTCTTGTCAATTTGCATTGACATAAACATTTTTTTATCATATGGAGTTCATTCAGAACATATGTGACATCAGACCGTGGCCCTGTGTAACCTTCTCTCTTGGCTGTTTAAAATGTAGAGAACAAGGGCGGTAGAAGAGTCATCTTCTTAATGTAAAGCAGCAGCAGAGGTTTTACTCTTGTAAGAAGCAGGTACTGTTGAGCAAGGCAATTTAAAGATGAAAATGATTAAGTGTACATTCAGGTAATGTAGGCGTAAAAGGCCTAAAAAAACAGAGTTTACTTACTGGCCATTTCTTGCAGGCCCTGCAGTCAAAGGGGGCAAAGTAACCATTTGCAAACACAACCCCCGGCAGCAGCTTGAGTAATGAGCAAACAGTAGCAGCCAAACAGTGGCAGCACGCTGTCCCCAACGCCCTAAATCCAACCCTACAAAAATGTACCAATGCACACACCAAGTGGCCACAGCGTGGCAACAAGACTTTCAAACACGCAGGATAGAGTACACGACTGAGGCACAGAAATATTCCAGGAACATTCCTTAATCTGAAGCCGAATTATAAGTAAAGAAGGTTGCGTTTGTTCTTAAAATCGGTGGCATCTCTGTATACAGTGATGGCAATAAACCAAGTCTTATCGTGCTAAACAAACCGACGGGGGCCAATAAGCTCCTGTGGGTCAAGGTTCTGTTATGAATAAAGATGAAAATATGGTCGTTCCAGCCGCAAACTTCCATGTAGCCTACGACTGAATCTCATTCCGCATTTAGTGGGACATGAAGGACAATAAAAGACCGCTGCATGCATAAACAATAGCATCAGGCCACGACCATAAACACAGCGTCCTCTGGGGCAGCGAGAACAGAGGATAATACTCTGTGTGGTGTTTCTATGACCCCGTTTCTTCCCATCCCTATCAATCAGGAAACTCAGAGGGAGGCAGGTCTAAGACTTAGCCCCCTGGAGAGACCCCGTTTACCCTCGAAATAACAGAGAAAGCACAAATGCAGGGGCTTTGGATCAATGAGAAAAATCAGCTCTCAACCAAAAACACAACAACAACATAACTGTCAACTGTCAGTTACTACTATGTTTAGTCACACAGGCCTGTTTAAATTTAGACCTGGAACATTCAATGTGGACTGGTTTGAGTTTTGACCACAAGATGCCAAAGATCTGAAGTTAGACAAGCAAAACCAAAGAGCTGAGTGTCACTGTTCTGGAAGCCCAGAGAGAGAGAGAAAAAAAAAACATGTATAAAAAAATGTAAAGATACATTTGGCAAAAACTGACATAGCGGATTAGATTGATATGTCATAATAGAAGTGGAAAAATTAAATAAATTTATGTGACACTTTTGTACATTTATTTTATTCTTATTTTAAATCAGACCACCTGTATCAACTGAAATATTTATACTATTTTCACAATGTTCCTGGGACAATGGGCTGATCCACTGATCCACTCTGTGTAAATGGAGAAGAATGATGTAAAAACCATATCAAATGTATGACTGACCCGACCTGCTACACCCTGGTTTTTTTTTTTTTAACACTCTCGTCAACAACTTTGGAGGATTTATATGAACACACTGACTGACAAAGTCTGCTTTCAGACGTGGACAGCCAGGTACACACGCACAACCCTGCTGCAGTTTGTACAAGCACACACTAGGAAGCCTGTGAACAGCCAGGCCTTTCGCTGCAGAGAGGGGAGAGCCTGCAAACAGCAATGCCAAATCTGCCGGACACACACTGGCCATGTGTTTGTGTGTTTGTGTGTTTGTGTGTATGAAGCAAAGAGTGTTTTAGGGGTGTGTATTTGTGACTGTGTAGGCATTGTTTGAGTGTGTTAGCAAATTACATACACACACATTAGACCACATGAACATGTAGTATCTTGGTGTGTGTGTGTATGAAGGTGTGCCTTAACATTGACTTACTGAGGACAGCTGGACCTGTGTACTGTGTGAGCAGCTGGTGCACTTTGTTGACGTCATTACTGTCTGGTGTAAAGTTTTTTGCGAAAGTGATCATGAGTGTGTGTGACAGCAACAATTAGTGTTTCTCTGTGCAACTTTCTAATTCGTCAGTGTTTCCTGTCTTTTCAGTATTTAGTTTTCTATGAGCAGAAAAAAGAATAAAGAGTTTGAATCTACTTGTTCTCTACAGCCAATGTCAACACCAGGGATATTTATAATATAATATAATATAATTTATTTTTGTTTTCAGTAAATATTTCTTCTTCTTTTCAGATAGTAAAGGTTGTGTTCACTTGTTTCTTCATCAGGAGGGAATGGCTTTAAAATATATATAACTTAATTTTGGCAAGGAGTACCTGTCTACATTAAAAATGCATGAGAAAGTGGTTTGGGAATACAGTTGAGGGGTGAGTTCTGGGAACCTGCTATCAGTCAGAGCAGGCTGACCATCTTTTGTTTTAGTCTAATTTAAAGTGTTACGATTGGATCATTTATTCATATTAAGACTCACTCATATATAAGTGGAAGCAATAAGTGATAAACATTACATCATGTCTGAAGAACTGCAAAACAAGTACCTCAACTAACTGACAAGTGTCAAAACATGTTAACAGGAGTACTTAAAGGGAGCCAGACTCATTTTAAATTTTGATAAAGTGATTTCTTGTTCCAGGAAAAGAAAACAAATTGAAAAACGAATTGCGGCACCACTTATCACAGCTATGAAACAGGCAGAAAAGATAAATCAAAAAGCCACAAGGAATTGTGGCACGACTTATCACAGCTATGAAACAGGCAGAATGGCAGACAGCTTTATCTGAGGACCGCCTTGCTGAGTCACTGAATACTGAGACACTCCTCAGAAGGCAGTCACTGTTTGCTCTTTTGTCTGCTGCCACAGAGACCAACACTATGGAGCGAATGTCCTCTATCTCTCATTCTTCTACAGTCACTAATTGACAGTTGGATGAGCTTCTTCTTAAAAATGAAGCCTGAATGCTCTTTGTTCCCAGAGCAACTTGGGAAACCTCCGCACAATTGAGCTGATTGATAAATTAATTGCTTTTTTCCCCTGTAAACAAACATGTCACTGTGACTACACAAACCAGAGCAGAGCGGCTCATTAAAGGGGCAGAGAGAGGAAGATTATCAGAGAGAAACTCAGTTGTTTTTATAGAAATTAGATATGTAGCAACTTTAGTCTAATATGCTGTTTTGTATTCCAGTCATTGCTTAATATGTCCAAACAATTTCTGCTATTTCAAGTTTAACAGACAGCTATAGATATGATGGGTTTCATTATAACAGCCTATGAGTCAAAACTCTGAGACACAGTTAAAAACATGTACACACATGATAAAAATAATGATAATTGTTTAAATGATGTTCATAATAATGATTTTAATTTTGTTGCTGCCTTTTGAAATCATGAATTACTGCAAAATACTTTGTTAGCTCTGGTTAGCTGTTTTTAGCTCTTGTGCTAATGGCTTTTAGCTGTCATGCTAGTGTGGTGGAGAATTGCTAGTGTTAAAATGACTCACTGTACTGAATTCATCCATAAGTCAATTTATCTGCTTATATTACAATAGCATAATAATTCAAAACAAATATTTTTACCCAACAATCATTTTTGATATTCCTGGTATGTTATGTCAAATGAAAATGCTACAAAACCTAAAACCTGACAGCAGTTACAGCCAATGCAACTTTTAAAGCTGCCGTTTGTAAGGAACAACCAGAGAAAAAGACGTCAGACTGCAGTGCTCTGCACAATAGAATCTGACTGGGCATACTGTCCTACAAAAAAGGGCAGCTCTCTCTTGTCTGTGTGTGGCAGAACGGGTGTGAACAAAGTGATGGTGCCATCTGTTACACTTGAGTTGCAAGGAAAAACTGAAGCCATAAAATGGATGTTTGTGTGCTTCTGTTAGTTTATTACCTCTGCAGTGAGGCCCCTCGTCCCAGCCATCGGTGCAGTCGGGGACTCCATCACACAGTTTACTCATATGTAAACACACATCTACATCCAGGCAGCCGTGTTCATTGACGGGACACTGGTTCACTCTGCTGTGTGTGCCTGCAACACAAACAAAACACATTCATGTTACCATAAGAGGAAATGAAGACAATTCTATCAAATGAATAGAAACACTGATTTAAAGACATGATATGGTTCAATAGTTAATGTAAAAGCGGGGTAATAGTCCTGATGTAACCAAATATAATTCCTTTCTTTGACAGGCTGTTTCAGATTTGAAAAGCCTTCCTTTTCTATCTTGGGATGAGAGCTTGAGGTAAGTCTTCATGAGTTCAAATGAGGTTAAGTCACATCAATCATCGTGCGAGATAACAGAGGAGGAGGGTAACCTGTCACTCCGACTATAAATGAGCCCGGAGTAAAGAAACGTCTACAGCGTCCACATGTAAATTATTTTAGTATATGATGTAAATCACATCAGAAAACAGGCTTCTCTCCAGCTTCTCATGCAGAAATTACATTTTTAAAAAACACTCTGAACTGTAAAGGCAACAAGTACAAGTTGCTCGATTTGTGGCTTTTACTTGGAACCGAAGATTTAGCATTTTAATCATTAAATAGTGAGTGAATGAAGAAGGGTCTCTATGATTTACCATTTTTAATTATGGCAGGCTAACTGCAAACACCATGAAAAAAAGAACATAATGGAGAGAAAAATCTCTGGGAAAAAAAAATAACCGGATGCCAACATTTTGTTTTGTCTGCAACCCTAGCTGCTGCCTTGTGTTTTTCTTACAGCAAATCTCGGTGATTTTTCTTCTTAGACACATGGGTTAGCACAGACTAAACCATCCAAATGATGTAAAAGAAAACTTATAAGATGAGGCTGCCTCCTTCTACTGCTCTGTGGTGTCAGCGCTGACATCTGCACAACCAGCGAAGATGCTTTTTTTATGTGGTCTGCTACAGCAGCTCTCACTTGTGTATAAGTCGTAAATATATCCTAACTCTACCTATGCATCAGTGTGAATTTGAGTATAGAAACAGCAAGAGCTACCTCAAAATAAGGCAATCTGATCTTTAACTTGTCATGGCACTAAGTTTCAAAATATTACTTATACATAGTTTATTTCTGCAGGTGAACATGAAAAAAAATGCTACGTCTTCATCATGTAGGAAAGGAAGTGTTTGAATACCATGTCAAACTATAAGATAATAAAAAAAATACATTTTTACAACCAACTTCAACAAAAAGATACATTTAAAAAAAAATTAAAAACAAGATTTAAAAAAGCCAAGAAATATCCAGAGAAATGTATGAGCTTGCAATGTAAAAGTTCTCATTTAGTTATAAAAAAACAAAAAACGAGAGAGTAAATGTTTCATGTTTCAAAAACTAATGATAAAAAACGTATTGAAAGTAGACTAAACATTAGCCAAAAACCCAAAGTATAAAGTAATTAGTTAGCAACAAGGTAGCAAAATCTTAGCCAAAATATCGCAAAAAATGTTAAGAGATTATCAAACGAACTGCAAGCCTAGAAAATGCTAAATGATATGTCAAAAGATGCTTCAAAGTGTTTCAAAACAAGAAAAACTAAAAGCAAGACAAGAAATGAATAGTAAACATTGGCAGCAGAAAAATCAATGTTAAAGAAAACTAGAGTTACAAACCTAGTGAACCAAGAAAAAGGCAAAAAGATTTAAAGTCGATCAAATTAAAGTTACAATATTTCCTGCAGTAGAAATCATCTAAAATACCCTGAGTTATATTTACATGGATAAGCCTCTTTCCTTTTTCCTTTTTTACATGTGCTCCTCTGGTTTGGAGTACATGACTATGCTTTGGTTATGACCACTTCAGCTGTGGTAAGAAAAGCACTGAACTCTCTAACCAAGTCAACTTGTCATCAGATTTTTGGAAATTTCTTCCAGCTCGTCACAAGTTACAATTCAAAGATGTGTCAGATGTTATTGGAACTAAAATATTCAGCAGCCCATAATAACTTAACATGACTGTTGCATAACTGCAACTTCTGTTGGCGTGTGCTGGAGAAGGACAAATACACAGAGTCTGAAAGGGTGTGGAGGAGGGTGAACGGATCAGGATTTTCACCGTTCCAAAAAAGTGTTGACTTGTTTCTGAGTGGCATCAGAACAGAACAGTAGAGTAGATGCGGTCTCTTCTTCCCCTCTCGTTCTCCCACACTGTTCTCTTTCTCCTCTCAGCCCACAGTACAGAGCAAACAGTTTGCTTTGGCTGTTGTTCTTCTCTTCTTTTCCTCCTTCTCCAACTCCCTTTTCTCTCTCTCTCTCTCTTTCTCTCCCGCTCTCCAACATCTGCTGACCCATTTTAGAAAAACACTAGCAGCAGAGGAAAGAAAGTTCACCCTCCTCTACAGGAAACAATGTGTAGAGTTCTGTGGCTTATGTGTGGAGCTGCCAGAGGCTTGCTGTGCATGATATCTGCATATGTGCAGCCTGCGGTGTAAACCCGTTACAGATGCCTACCTCGGAACCTCACATTCACAAAGTCCTCTGCTGTCGGAATATTAAGGAGCTGAGGCAGACGGAATGCAGAGACTTTGTCCTCTGTTTTTGCTTTCATCTACTGGGAGTCTTTAAGATTTTCAGCACTCACTGTCTGGGGAAAAACAGGCGGAAGTCCTTGAAATGGCTTTGGTAATGGCCACTCCTGATGACCTGACAAAAATATAGCCAACTTTAGCCAAATCATGGATGGGCTCTCTACGCCTTTGGCCATGTTATACGAAAGTAAAAGGGAATTATTTAATTAATTATTATATTTAATATAATTATATAAAAGTGGTCGTGACATGATGGATAGATCTGATAATATGAATTGAATCAAATATTTCAGATTGTTCATTTGATGAAAAAAATCACTGTTAACCTAGATACAATTAAAGAATAACCAGAAGGGTATGAGAAACACAAATAATGCTAATTTTGACCAAATACTGATTGGATAAATGTGGCGATAGAATCTTCCACCATGTAAGCCAGGCTTCAATGGACGAACTGTTTATGGGATGGGAACAAGTTTTTAAAAAATGTACCCATGTCAAACTACAAAAATAACAGAACAAAGTTTTTTTTTACAGAGAATATGAAATATAAAGGCAAAACATTTGCCTTTATGTTATTAATAACAGACATTCCTGTAGAGTCCTCTGCACCGACTACCCCGATCAATCTCCTCACACATTACAAGAAATCTAACCTGGAAACTCAACTCTAACAAGGGCCTTAAGGTGACAAATGCTTCCACAGTGATCCAACCACAGCTGCCCGAGTGGAAAATGGGCCACATTCAGACTCCAGTATCAGACTCTAATAGATTTGGCTCAGAAGGAAGCTTTCCCATCTGGGGGAAGCTTGCATATTAGCAGCCCTCCTACAGCCCCAGCCTCTAAAGCTTCATTTACATTTTACTTCCTAAACAACCACTGGAGTCCAGGCTGCAGCGTCGTTATCCCAGCCAACAGTTGGTCAACAGTTTAAAGGCCCACTGTGTAAGACTGAGGTGAATTTATTTTATATACCATTTATATTGGCTGGATCTGGATAACAAATCATTTGACTGATGCTTTTAGGACTGGACACTTAGCCATAATAGGGAGTTGTGGTTTTGAAGGAATGGGTCTCCACCACTGACAAAATCTAAAATCCAAACATTTTCTTTCTGGGACATAATTGGTATTAAAGCTAAAAATAGGTTGCTGTGATTTACTCACGATTAATAGTGATTGTAATTATTTGTCATGATTAATCTAGACAAATCAACAATCCTAAATCTGACGATTAAGGTGTTCATTTTGACATCCCTAACATTGTTGTGTTCTGCAGCTGTGCTCCTTTTTATTCCTTGCAATTTGGGCCATAAAATAATTCTGCGTGTTAAAGGTTTTCAGTTGTTGTTATAGAAATAAAAGTTAATCTTACGAGCCAATAAAAGAGCCAATAAAAGCATAATTAATAAGTTACTAATTAACTTTTGAAAATGTAGCTCTCTATCGCCAACGTGTGATCTGTTTTATTTCAGCAGATACGTGTCTGAAACCTTATCTCCCAAACCACCAAATAGGCTCCAGTGAAAAGAAACAACATTTCTGAAAATACACATTTCCCTTTGTTCCCGTTCAGGTGATGGAGAGTTGGCGACTCAATATTGTTTCAGTATCGTGGAACATGACGCTCCACTCTAGAGTTTCACCGGCTCTCGCTGGAGTTTGACAGCCCCGGAGACAGCAGTGAAACCGAGGACAATAGGAGACACTTGGCACTGGAGTGGATAACATGCAGAGAAAAGAGGGGAAATTACAAGTCTCGCGTCGATGAGAGGGCAAAGTGGGCATAATTACATTATTGCACTCCACTGTTTGCGTGGATCAGATAACAGTGACATCAGAATAAGTTTGCTTTGTCTACAGCTTAAGACTCTCAAAGTTGTTTTTTTTTTTTTTAGAAGAATGATATTATCAAGTCAAAAAAGGAAAAACCCAAATGCCAACCACCTCCTGTAACACTTGGGGCGATGATTAAGAGCTTTTACAGCAGGACAGTCTGGTAGACTCGGTCTGATTGGGTGGGGA
>NC_024316.1:13585648-13614576 GCF_000523025.1 Cynoglossus semilaevis | reverse complement strand
TTGGTTCACTTTCAGACTGCACGGGTGAAAGCCATGTCTAGACAACATGACGCAAGCTCATTGGGTCATCGCTCCTCTACTGGCCTGGACTGAAAATGGAAATCTATTCCCTTCATCAACAAACAACCAGATGTCTAGTCCGCTGAATATATATATGAATAAGCACTGCTTATTTAGTTGTTTTTTTTTACCCAAAATGCACTGCTCATTTCCACTCGTTAATTCATTTATTCTCTGTTTTATTGAATAGTTTCTTCACATTTCCAGCAAACTGAGATCCTTCTGTTGCAGTGTTGGGGTAACCTTCACACCTGCCTGGATGAAGCGGACTATCCAAGGAAACAAACTTAATTGAAAATTGGACCCAACAGCCATGTTGTGAAAACGCCCTACGTCTCATACTAGGACACTGCACATCAATTTATTTATTTACAGGACAACACATTTCAAGGCAAAAAGGTCAATTACCAGGTAGAACTCCAGAAAAGTTGAAATGCTTCCTTAAAATGCAACAAAACCGTACTGGTAGTTAATAGGTTGTGGGTCACATCAAACTGATCCAAGTGCTACAGTGGTCTCCAGGACATGGAATATGCTGTGATTCACAATCACAATCTAGAAATAATGAGTCACTTTTCCAAACATGAACGCTGTGAGAAGACAATATGACGTACTTTACTAAAATGTCATCTGTTGAGTGAACATTTGACAGTCAGGCATTAGTGGAGGAACGTGAGGACAGCCTTCCTGAAAGTGTTTCCCCTCAGCACCTCTGGACGACCATCCCCCACTCCTCAGTTATGCAATGACCTTAAATTTGGATCCCCTGTCGATCCTTTGTCCGGAGCATAAAAGCTTCCTTTTCTCCCTGCTCTCTGGGGTTCATGGCAGCCCGGGAGTGACTTCCATAAAGTTTGCTGTCAACTCCAATGAATATGTTTTGCAGAATGACAGGCCGTCCATCCCGCTGACCAACTCCCCCAGCCACACACTTTACAGCAGCATATACACTTAGCACATGGTTGTGCTAAATGCTAATAGGGCAGCCCTGAAAGCCTTGTTTGTACAGCTTTTTACATTTAAGATGACAACAACACCATGGTGCCACGTCACTGTGTTGGCATCAACAAACTTAAAGAAAAGCTGGACCTCATATTTGACTAAATTCTATTTTCTTAAGAGACTACTGAACTGGACTTTGTTTTTGTTTGACCTGAAGCTGTTGTTCATCTGGATTCAAACCTCAAACCACAAGAACAGTTTCTGCTGTCAGTATCATGAACAGTGCCCACGCCCTGCCCCCAACTTTTAAATAAAAACACACCGTCATCCAGCCCACAGTCCGGCTAACATTACATTAATGTTAGCCCACTCAGACTTTTCACCGTTTGTCTTTACAATGTTAATAACACTTTATATTTTGTCTAATTTGATTTCATTTATTCAAAATGCATAATTATACAGAGTGAAATTCCTTGCACGTGTGCATTTACTTGGGAATAAACATATTCTGATTCTGTTAGCTGTTAGCAAGTTAGTTTAAGGTGCAATATAATTTCCCAATTTAACACTAAAATGCCAATAAAACCTATTAAATCTGAATGCCTGCCTATTTTAACATTTATGATTGTTAAGTGTGTTGCCACAGTAGGAAGTGATGGTGTGTCCCGTACCAATATAAAACTATACCACATACATCCTCAGAGAAAGGATCAGCTAACACAAACAAGCAATACATTTCGACGAAGGACTGGAGATTAGATATGAGGAACAGGGAAGGGACACCGAAGACACATCTGAAGCTGCTATGACAGACAGAAAGAAGGACAGAAGGAGTGGGAGACAGGGCATGGAGGAGACAGCAGAGAAAGGCAAGTGGTGCCTGTGTGGCGTGAGAAAGCCTTGTGTTCTCTGTCTGTTGATAGGACGGTGAGGAGGGCTCAGGGACACAGACCAGAGGGATTTACCGGGCTTTTCTCCTTCCTCTGTGGAAACACTGTGTCACCCACTGTCTCCACAGTCCCCCCCTGTCCCTGCCTGTTGCCCCCCTGCGACTACAGCGACATGACTGATTACAGGCTATGAAAAGCTCTCTCCCAAATGCTACTGTAAAAGGTCTTTTCAATAGAAAGAGGATCAGAGTCTTACAGAACTACTTCCATTTCCCTGCTGAGCTTAAATGCTAATCTGCTCATTTTCTCCAGCACAAAGGCTTTTTTTCCATCTTTAAGAACCTCCCTTCCCTCCATTCCTCCAATCTTCCATCCTGCCACCACCACGTCTGCAGTTGGCTCTTCCTGGACGTCCTGGAGAGGCTTTTGGGGCATGACCATCAGATCTGCTGGACAAAGGCTGCTGAACGTTCAGAGGGGGCTCACGGGCACGAGATGGACAGATAACCTTGTTGTGTGGCCCGCAGCAGGCTGAGGCAGCCGCCTGCAGATGATAACTCAATCTGAACATTACCCTCTTGCAGCTTTGCACCAAAATGTATTGAGGCAAACCAAAGAATACAGGTTTATTTCACTTCCACTTCCATCGCTTCAAACTATAAACCCACTTTTCTCGTGTTATATCATGTGCTTTCAACGGTATCCACAGGCACACATGTTGGGGTGAATTCACTTTAAATATTTTTAGCCTCCTCAGCCGTAGCTCCTCGCGGTTACATTATGAGACTGCATTCCAGATATATCCCCTAAAAATTACTTTTTAAAGCATCACCTCAGAAAAACAAATGAATTTCTGAGCGTACTACTTTTACAGGCCTACGGAGAAAAAAACCTGACAACGGGAGCACAGGGAGTCGTCGGTTATTTGCAAGTGTTAACAAATTTAAGTTATCAGCTCAATTTCTTTCCCTTGAAACAAGGCGTAAAAGCTGAATGAGACGTGAAAGGAGGTTTATTTGCAAGTCTGAGAGTGCATTTCGACCCCCTACTTGGAATTCCTCCTGCAGACATTTTCATGCAAAACCAGGAACCAAAAAGTCTAGAAGAATTAGCAGGCAGTGGTTGCATAAGGTTGTTGGTGTTTCTGAGAGATTCCGTCACGGCAAGGACTTCTCATGGTGGAGAAAGTTCTCACTGGGGCTTACTTCAACATCTGCTCCCCTTCGCTGGCTCGACCACAATAATGAATCATAATTGCACACAGATTTTAGGCTACAGACAGGCGGTCAGTGTTCTTTACAGCACCGCTCAAACAGAACTGCAAAATAGCATGCAAGTTGTGACACAGTGCTTTTATTTTTAACAGCAGCACCATGAAAGTACTGTAACCAGAAGAGTTGGACAATTAAAGCCAGGGCTGTCAACAGGCGAAGCCCTAATTGTGAGCTAAGCAGAACTCAGATGCCATAACCCAATTCCAACTGCCCACCCAACTCAGAGTGATTAAAAAGTGCAGACACAAAGTAAAGAACAGCAGTTCTGAAAAATCCTTGAATTACAATGTGTCTTTGAAGAAGAAACAAACACCTTTCAAAAAAATGTGCAGTCATAATTATATTTATAAAAAACCTTGAAGCATTTCTTACTTTTTTATCATCACCAGTCTTAACGCATTTCTTACTTTTTTATCATCACCAGCAGGAAACATCCCAGATGTGTTGATATGTCTTATTATCCCTGTTAGTAGCAGGCATTTTTTGTTTTTTTTCTGTTAGCATGTAAGTTGGCAACGTTGTTTTATTTGTTGAAGACACTATTATATGCCACGTTAATTGTAGCTACACCAGAGCCAAAGCATGGAAGATTAGTTTGAACCATGTTCAGACCCATCAGCCAAGAACGGTAAAAAGTTCGTGACCTTCCACCCCTGCACCACCCTGAAGACGATAAAGAAATAAAAAGAAATCATAACATTTGTATACGAGTGGGGTGTACGGTGATCTAACCATGGAAGGAAGTTTGAACTATTCTGCCGCCCATACTACTCTCTCAGCAGGATCAGGTACTACACAATGATGCCTCCTTGTACTGCAACCCTTTAAGCACCACACATACACTCAAGGAGACAAAAACAATATCCTGCTCCTGCCTCCTGTCAACAGACAACCTAACAACTAAAGGAACATAAGAACTGGCCCTCGACTGCACGGAACAGTATTGTTGGGACAAATAAAACATGAACTCTTGCCCTACAGGCATACGTCAACAACTTCCTGAGCCTTAAGCCTTTACATAAGTGAGGTGAAATGACTTGTTAAAGCAATACAGTGAGGGAAAGGGAGGGGGGGGTGCAGTAGCTGGAGAGGATGACAGGGTCACACCTGCAGACAGAGGCCTGCACGGGCAGCCTGCTGATGGCTATCTGAGTCCTAACTAAGGGCAATATAAGGGAGGGCCACAGATGGTGCGTCTGAGGGCTACGGTGTCCTCTGAGTTGTCAAGTCAGCCACATCTACAGCCGTGTATTTGTTTTAACACTTCATGCTGATTCACGTCCTCAGTCACTCTGGTTCAGCCGTCCACTGGTTAAAGGGCTTAGGGTATAAAGGCTTAGGGTGCTAACGCACAGGACTGACTCTGCAGGATCAAGTGCCATCTCCAGTCATATCGAGGCCTAATGTGATACATGGTTACAGCAGCACTGCTGTGGCAGATGCCTGTCTTTAGCTGCTCAACTTAATTACAGCCCAAGTGAATGGTTTGGAAATGACAGGCATTTAGACCTGCAGGCTGTAGAATACCAAATAATACACTTTCTTCTAACAATGGCACTGGTAGTGCAGATCAAAGATCCCGGCTGGGCCGAAGCACACCTGTACAATCAGAAAGACGGCGTTTCTTAAGACCTAAAAAGTCATATTCTCATATGGCACAGTTAAGAGTCTGAGAAACCTGCCTCAGTGTTGGCTACACCCACTGCCTGCCTGATGACAGTCTGATATACAGCTGGGCCAGACTGTGGGATGATCCCACACCGAGAAAAGAGAAAAATCAAAAACAATCCACAGGAAGAAGAGACCAGGAAAATAAGCAGAAAAAGGTTTAAGCTGTGTGAAATCTCTCTCTGTACTTAGTAATTAACTCAAACTACAGATAATGTCAAAATTATAGACGCATATGCAGCTATAAATGTCGTCCACATTATGCATGTTCAAACAAAGTATATAAAGTAGTCAGTATTTACAGAAACACTGACTATAATAAGATATTCTTTATGATATTACCAAATGTTTCTATTGCATTTGTATTTCTGCTGACTTATTTGTCATTTGACAACATTTTAGCTATCCTCCTCATTCTTCAGCTGTTTCTACTTCATTATCTGCACAGGTCTTTTGGTTTTACTGTTGTACAGATATAAGTTTGTTAACAACAAACTGTGATTTTTTTTTTGCATGACCAAACTAAATGTATAGTCAGGCCAAAGGAGAGAATGTCACATAAAATAGCAAAGCTTTCTACAATTATTTTGTTGGGCAAATTAATTGCAAAATTCTGCACAAATTAGCCGTCATTGCAGTTGTTTTTAAACACTGAATTCTATTTTGTTGCCTGCCTCCTACTACTGGCCCAGTTCCGACTACATTGCAGGAAAATTTCTGGACACTCCAGGAAAAAGGAAAGAATTTTTGTCTTAATTTAATTGGGTTCACACAGAAATTTGAACGGAGCTTTGGCAAGTACCACTGGGGGAAAGTTGGCAACGTACGCATCATCAGTGTGGACTAGAACGTAGCAAAGGGGATAGCTGTCAATTCACATGTTAAGAATTTCCCCCGCTTCAATTAAACACAACATTAGGGAACACAATACACTGAGATATCGAGGCAACAACAACAGCAACAACAACAATAACTTTGATTCACGCTGGTGTCAGATGCCTGTCTCTGCAGGCCAGACTATTGTGAGAACAGTTGCAGCATGACAGATGTGAGGTGTGGCATACACAGACAGTAAAATCACTATTAGTGCCTGCACATAAACAGAGGGGAGGCTTTTAGCAGAGAGAGTTTATGGATGAAATAGTGGAAATGGGAAACAAACAGAAGAGAGAGGCTGGGACTCTCAGGGACGGTACAGATCCAGCCAGAGTCCAGACAGGAACAGACACATCCCTGAACATTCAGACTAAACATGGCCACATAATTAGAGCTATAACTCAGCAGTGCAGCCAGAGCACACACTGTGAGCCTGTGGCCTCCTCAGATCAGGGCATAAGCCATCCTCTTACTTTGGCATGAATTAAAGTGTCTGTACTGTGTGTGTTGCTGTTCCTCCAAACCTATGTAGACGGAGGATTTTAATTAAGTTTAACATGAACACCAGGGCAAGTTAATTAGCTAAAATGACACTTTACTACTGGTCGATCCCAACGAACACTTCACCAGATACTTTTATGGAAGCATACTCACAGATATCTGGTGATTCATCGGAGCCATCTGGACAGTCCTTTTCACCGTCACAGCGCCAGCCTTTGGAGATACAGGTCACCTGGTCCTTGCATACAAACTGCTTAGAGCTGCAGGTTTTGGGATGATCTTCAGCTTTGGGAGCTAAAAAAAAAAAAAAATCACAAGAGAACAGGTTTAAAAAAATTAGCAATGGCTTGAAGCAAAATGCTCCTAAAATATCTGAATTTGCCCATGACATCATTTCGATGGGGGCTTTTATCGTTTCTAGCACACAGCTCCGTACAGAAAGACCATGTAACCGGGCTTGAATTCAAACCAGTGACCTTCTCACTTGGGGCTACTCCATTACCCATGATGCCTGTGTGAAGTCCAGCTAAGAAATATTCAAGAGACATGCAGCTACACAGTTACAAGTGACGATTTACAGGCTACACACTTGTCTCTGATGTAGGAAATTTCCAGTTTACACCAACAGAGACCAAAGCTCGAGAAAGGTAAAGCAACATGCAAGGGTCAGCCTAAGTTTACAATGATGTTTCTGTATAAAATAACCCACAAGCAAACTCTACCCAGGGGAAAAAAAATCTCTGCTACAAGTTTGCCTTTTAGTGCTGGTTTGTTTGTTGTTTCTCCTCTTCTTACAGGCATTTCATTACTTTTTTTTTACTTGTAAGGTGTTTTTTCATCGCTCACCACAGAGGCTCTTTCATGTGTCATGGCACAGACATAAGTGAACATTCAACCTCCGTCTGACCATGGGAAACTGCAGAGTGCTGTACTTCTGGGCATGGAGTTAGCACAGATTGTTGAGGTGTACCACAGAAAAGCTCAGGACCCATCAGCTGTGTGATACTGCTGACAAGACTGAGTACTTTCACACCATAGGCCCTGCTCCAATGCTATCTCCACCTACACCTATTCATCGTTGATGGACACGAACATGTCGTCATCCAATTACAAAAGAGTGGCATTATTTTCACGCTCACCTCTTCAGGCGTCAAACTGTGATTGTGGTTTGCCTTCTCCAGGTTACAAAACGTATGTGGAGACGTGGGATGTGTCCCAGGCTACATCTGTCTTACATAACTACTGTGTCAGGTACATAGACATGAGAATGGCAACAGAATCAACAGTGGTGATATGATAGGAGACAGATCACCAGGTCGTTATTTTCAAAGCTCTGCCAAGAACTTTTCAGTATAAATGATTATAATCCATACATGAACACAGTGTTTAGATCAGTTTTTAAAACATATTTATTGGTGTCTTTCCTTCAAAGTCGAAAAAGATGCCTCATTTTCTTGTTAAGGTTGGTCTGTTTATTGTTTATTGTTCTTGTTAGCTGTTAGAAAGTTAGCCTGAGAGTGGACAACTGTTTACTACAACGTTAACGACAATCCTTTTAATCCTAAAAAAATGCAGGATTAGACCAGCGGACTGGCTTACTGAAGACCTTTCACCTCTTGTTCCCTCTGGTCAATCCTGGTACGTCTTTAAAGCTGAACGCCTAAATAGAGTGTCTTTATGGCAAAGGCAAGTAGATATTTTAGTCAAATTAACCATAACTAGTCCATCTCCAAAGTCCAAAAATTGTGATCCTTTACACATCACTATATCTAGTCCAACTCAGAGAAACTGTAAAAACTGAAATTAAATATTTCTCTGTTTCAAGTGGTCAGTGTTACAGAAAGACCAAAATCAAGAGCCCACTCCAAAGGCAGTTGGAGCTGCCGTGTTGTGCAGTAAAGATCTGGGAAGGACAATTTTGAAGGACTCATTGTGATTCTCCGCAGGGACTGAGCCCTCGTTCGTCCTGGATGACTCGCCTCCCTAAGTACTTGGCAGGCAGAGAGGTGTTTGGGGTGGGCAGTGGGGGTGCACCGCAAGGGGGCTTGGATGTGACTGAAATCACAAGAGAGCATGAGGCTAGAGTGTCATTGCAACCAGATCTCCTTTGACTGTGGAGACAAAAGTGTTCAGACCCCGGTCCCTTTCTCATGTGATGGTGAAGTGCATGTGTAAGTCGAAAACGCAGACTGCCAAGTGTCATGTTGTTGTAAATACAATTAGAGGCTAAAGAGTTTGAGGGATCGGGTCACAGCTCATCCTTTATTTGAACAAGACCTTGATATTTGAGGAGGTTAAGAGAAAAATAGCCCTTTTGATTTTGACGGGCAGATGACAGGGCCGAAGCTTACAAAACAAAATTCAAGTGATCCAGTAGAATGAGGTGCCACGAGACAGAGTGGGTATTAAATAACAAAAAACTGAGGGGAGAGAGAGGGATGGAGCTGTACCGGGTACAGCTAGCCACGGCTACAGGCCTGTGTGTTTGGTCTGCTTCAATTCAGCTAAATATTCTCATGGTAGTGAATGTTTGTGTATTTTTTACATTTAGTCATTAAACAAACAGATATAACTGTGTGTTTAGATGAAATTAAGAAAAAAACAACAACTGATGACCTAGCTTGAGGTAAAAGAAGAACAAGATGACCTAGCTTGAGGTAAAAGAAGAAGAAAACAACAACGGATGACCTAGCTTGAGGTAAAAGAAGAATTTAAAAATTAGTCATAGCATGTTAGCAGATTGTAAAAGTAATTAATTAAATAGGAACAGATTGTAATTCATGAAAATGAAAAAGCTTTTTCTCTACACATCCTTCACTAAAGTCTAAATACATCTGCAAGTGGTGTTTCCATCTGAGAATTATTTTCTGTAGATTTCTGTGTCCCTTGCACCGGGTCGCAAAGAACTTTTGTGTCTGAAATTGCACTCTTTTAAAATATTATTACAGTTTAAGGAAAAGAAAAACTCGTTCACAACCTGCTGCCAAGCTTAAAAAATATTTTCAGGAGGATTCCATTCATGTCAAAAGAAGTTGTCTTCTCAAAAACATTCAGTGAACAACCTGACTAAACCTGAACAAATAAGAACATATAAGAATAAAAGATTATTATTACTATTACATTTCCAAAACACACAACTTGAGCAACATGTTTTAATTATTAAGATAAAACATGTTAGAAATCCTAACACACACAGAGCTACTATTTTATCACTATCCAGACAGTTAGCACTACTCTGGTTCATTTCAAGTGGAAATACAGAAAATCTCTAAAGGGTTAAAACTTACTGAAATAATGAGATGGCTGTCAATTCTATAAAAAGTAAAAACCTTCTTTTTTTTCTAAATTTGTTTGTGTACGTTTCTGTTTGATGCCTGACCTTAGCTGACTTTGTTTGTAGCTGTGTGTACTACAAAGAACAGCAGCAACAAAGAAGATACATTTCTCTGAGGCATACATGTTGTTTTCTCACTGGTACTGAAATGCATTTAACTTGGATTTTGATAGATGATGTAATTTTCTGTGATCGTTTCCAGTTTATGGCACAAATTAAATCCAGGGAGAAATCTGTAAATAGCTGTAGCAGGGGAAAATGAGCACTCGCATTTTTGGCACTTTAAGATCAAACAGTGTTGCAATCTGCCCTCAAATAACACCAATACCACAAACGGAATGGGTTCCATAACACTAGTGCAAGTAAACAAGTAAAGTATACAGAGCAGTGGAGTCGCCAGATTTGTTTTTCTACCACAAGCTAACTTGCTAACAGCCTAACCGGAAATGGTACGTCAACCGCAGGCTAAAAGGAGGCGCAACGCGGCAAACTGTGGCATGGAACGATATAATTCTGTACATAAATTGATTCCCCTTCTGTGCTTGTAAATCCAGACAAGGAGAGCTGTTAAATTAAATGACCCAGTGGAGTTACAACAGACGCTCAACTTAACTGTACACGTAAAGGTACTGATTTACTGCCGCTGCCATGTGTGTATGCACAGAAAGCCCTGGCCGTGTGACGACTCCTCTCAGTCACTCTGGAGCCTGTGTGAAGCAGCAGGGCTGAGTCACTCGGTGCCTATGAGTGAGCATAAAACTGTAAATAAAACATTGTGGTTTCTAATTTTATCATTACTTTGCACACCAGCATGAAGTGACCGCAGAGAAGGAACCTTCAAGCTTAATTAGGTTGTGGCAGAGGCAGGGTTAGATGTTGCGGGAAATCCTGGCATGTTTCCCTCTCAGTTGTCCTCTTTCAAAGCCCACTTAAAATATCTCAGACAGAGATGTGAATTGTTAATTCAGCCCAATAAGGCCCACACTAACTGCCAAAATGCTGACAAGTTATGGAGGCCAAATTAGGCCAAGATGTTAAAAAAAGAGTTGACTGCTCTTTGTCTACAGAAGGAAATGAAGGACGCCCTTATTTCATGTCAGGTTGGGTTCAGCCCAACTGTAAACAGCAGTTTTATTAATTCTAGACACGTTTTCCACTCACTGATCACAGCACTGTGACTTAAAACACTAGGAAATCCCATTAGGCAGCGAGGAAGTCACATTTTCAAATAATAAGATAACTTTGTGTTGCTTTGGATTTTTGGAAATTGATTAATTAGAGTTAACCTATCATCCTTCAATCATCAAGGATCAAGGCGTCTTCAATGTATCAATTCTACTTCACTATAGTAGAATAAAGGATTTTCCACAATTACAGCTATCTTTCTAAAGTTTGATGCTCCAATTCGTTTTTCTTGTGAGAAATGACAAGTCAAAATAGTTGTTTGATATTAAAAACCACAGCATGTTAACACACATCTCTCTGGCCTCTCAAACAGCTATCTTTCTCAAGTTTGATGCTGTGTTAGGTTTTATTTGATCGGTGGTTTTAATTCTAAAAACTTAACAACTTTTCTTCCTAGCTGTAATTATTTTTCTTTTTAAATCTAAAACCAACATGTTATTTTGCCTCTGCAAAAGGTGTTGCCAGTTCCAGCCATGACCTACTTTAGATAATGGCCCCAAACCGGAGGCCCACACCAACCAAGAATTTGATAAATTATCGGACCACACCTGAGCAAATATTAACACCCCAGGTTAACGTACACACATTGTTGTGAATGACAGGGTAGTTCCCCCCCAGCCTCCTAAAACCTTCCCCCAAACCCTCCTCACACACACCGTGTTGGTAGGTGACATGGTTTGACTGAGAACATTCTACCACTTGAATGAATCACACACTGTATTTCCGAGGGCCACTGGAACTCCACGTTGTGTAAACAGCGCCCACTGAACAGGCTCTGAGTCTACTACATGGTGCGTAAATGTCCAGGGAATTCCATTCGTAGACACATTCCCCTTACATGCAGAAAAGGAAAACCAACCCACTTTCAAGGGCTCTCTTTCATCCCCAAGGTTGGATTTAAGTTTTTGTAAGTCTTCTTACGTAACCTAAAAACTTAGTAAAACAATCTTGAAATGCCAGAGGGGAACTCTGTGGAAAGGATGAGGATGGGATTAGAGGTAAACGGTTTTGTGGCACCAGTTTGTGAGCCAAGTGATGTGAGGCCTCCAGACACCATCACCAGCTGGTAGTCAACACCGGCTAAACTCCCCCCTCCACTTTCCACCTCTCTGCGATCTGTCTTCTTCAATATGGCCATCCGTGCTCGACAAATCAACTCCAGATCCTTGCAGCACATTCCAGGACCTTCTAATTGATGTCATGTGTACAGCTTTCCCTCAAAAATACGATCTGGTACAAAAAGGCAACAAGAATAGAAAGAAAGAGAAAACTATTTTTTATTTTAAGGTAGGGGAAGTTTGCTCATTTCTGGACCGTCTCCACTGCTAGACTGCCAGCCTAACATCAGACCACAATGACCGTGGCCGGTAACAAGACGCAGAACACAGGTTCAACAAGGATGTTGAACAAACGCATGTACATCAGCAAATCATCTACTGCAGGAAGATTTTTTTGGAAATTTTATTCCTGCCAAAACCTTTAAAATGTACCTCAGATCTGTTCATAAAACACCACATATTAGAAGATACTTCAAGGACTCATGTGGTCAGATTTATGGTCAACCATAGTTAACATCAAGAGTTTATGTCCTCTATCATCTGGTTCCTGCCATCCTGATACCAGGCATGATTCTGCTATTCTTGTTTTTATCAGGTTAGGTTCTGCAGTTTCAGGCTGCTCCTTACTATTGGCAAACAAAGAAAGGCTGGTCCTCTTCCTTTAACACAAACATGCAAAGAGTGCAAATACACGACAACTTTGAAGCTTATATTTGGCTAACTTACTAACAGCTAACAGAGAGGCCATGCCAGTGGAACGCTGAGTAAAAAACAGGCTGTTTTTTTTCACCTCAGCTTCTTCCTTTCGCAGTCCTTCAGTAAAAGACTTAAATCCTTTTGTGTGTTCATTGAGTGCAAGGGGGAAAAGAAACCCCAGAGCTCAAGTTCGATGGGATTTCTCTGCATTCATTTAACAGGATTTCAGGGCAAAAACTTAACACCAAAAAAGGACCATAGGTAAAAAAAAAAAAGAATAAGTATTCCTTCAAGCAAAAAAGGACCATGGGTAAAAAAAAAAGAATAAGTATTCCTTCATTTTCCCCCTATATTTATTATTGAGAAGGAAGAATCTTTTTTCACTTGAGCCTTTAATATGTAAAATGTGGTAATGGTGATATAGGAGGCTCAAGACAAGAGTGTGAAACACTTCCATATGTAAGTGCATAGAAAACTATGTGTGCTATGTTAGACGTTCCCAGGCCAATTCTGAAGCCAGTAAATTAAGCGCTTCAATAAAGTCACTGTTCCGTGAGCATATAGTGAAAACAAGCTACTTGGTTATGTGTCAGGCCAACGCCAGGAAGTGGAACTCTTTATCCACAACACAGTGCACAATGAAGAGGCATAAACGTCCAAAGTGTTACTTAGTTCCGACTCTTGCGCCTGTGAGCCCTGTTTTTTGTTTCGCGCAACAAAAAGCGACAGCTCTGACCTCAGAGGTAACCCAACGAGGTCGGGAGGATGTCACAGGGCGGGGCAGTAAAAGACCACCACTGAGGGCAAGTGACTGATGGCCATTAAGATGAATGCAAATAGGCTGAAGGTGTTATCTAAGGATGTGTTCACACTTGCAGTTCTAGGTTTGTGGTTCACACCTGAGAATTACAACCAATCTTTAACAGGTTTGTTGGCATTAAACTAAGAATAAAAGGTGATTCAAACGCTTTTTGCAGTATTCAGATGGTACTGTGGAAATACCTGATACAGTATGTGTGACCAGGTATCTGATTTAATCTGGATAAAACATTTTGATCAATTCATGATGAATATAAAGTACTTGTAATTCTCTGTAGATATTATTCTATTTTATGTTGTTTTGTTTATTTATATTTACATATTTACTGTCATACAGTGTTTACTGTATACAGAGTATTTACTTTCCTTTCTGGAAATGTTATTACAAGAGCAGCTGCAACAGCAACAATTTTCTCCTGGGGGTTAAAAAAAGTACTTTTTTTTTTTTTACATTGTCTTCTAATTTCCTCTCAGTATAATTAATTAATTCCTCAGGCTCTCTCAGAGGATGATGAAGAGCCCAGTTATCTACTTCACCTCTTAACAGATTACAAGTCAGCTCTGCAGTTACAAATCTCAAAAAACATTCATCAGCCTCAGAGTGAGGGTCACTGGTTCACATCCCACAGCAGCTCTGTACTGTATGAACACACACACATACTGTGTCCTTCTGTACTGGCCTTCATTGCATGGGTTACAGAACCTTTTTGGGACTAACACTATGAGAGGAAACACGGCTAATTTGGTTTTGTAACGGACTGCTGATCAGCACTCCACCCTTTTCCAAATGGCAACTGGGAATGGCTTCATATGCCCACAGGGAAAATGGATGAATGAATTATTGAAATTTTCTCCAATGCTCTGAAAATGAGAGCCTTTACCACCAGAGCAGCATTAAAGACCTAAATCCACTGCAGTCAGTGATGAAATTTTAATTAAAGAATCCGTAAACAAAAGAACACGTGCCATTTCATAACACTGCAGTATGAAAGACACAATCAAGGTCAAATTGAATTCCCTTCAATCTTGATAGAGACGTTCAGGACCACAGAGCACATCACAGTACATGTCTGGACTTGACTTGATCAGACAAGGAAATACCTAAGTTCACACATTCATCCATCCATCTAGTCATCCATCCATACACACACACACACACACACGTGTATATCCATTTTATTAGCAGTAACTAAGATTTCAACGACAGACTCCATGTGAACATATTCATTTTATTAGCAGTAACTAGGATTTCAACGACAGACTCCATGTGAACGTCTTGTTATCGACTTTACTCTCTTCATTCATTTACTGCCCAGTAAAAAACCAGCACATGTAAAAAACCTAACATGTGATGCAGACAAAAGAAGGTTGTCACTTTCTCACAGGGCATTATGGGTAACTTTCTTAAGGGGGAATTTCTTGGCTTTTTTGTGCACAAAGTTGTTTAACTTTCATTTAGATAAGAAAATTATTTAAACATTGTTCAAAAAAAGAAAAAAAAAGCAGCAATTTTTGGACCAGGAATTGGCAACCTCTCAGGGGACTTCCACAACAAGAACCAAAAACTCAGTAGAAGTTCAGTTCAGTAAAAGAGACGACACTCTTGAGCTCACATTCCTTTGATAACTTGACACATTTATGTCACTGATAATTTCTAAAACCCAACACTGAACTAGTTTTGTAAATAATTTACCTACATGTTATCAGTTAAAATAACCAGGGAAAAAAATGCAGCCCACTGCTCCAACTATCACACTTTAATCAAAAGAGTCTTTCATGTAAATACAAAGAATAGTTTCCTTTAAGGGATTAAAACAGTATCGGAAAAAAAAAATTAGAGGCAAAAGACCGTTTTGTGTTATCTTCACAGGAATTTCTCCGGCTGTAAGCAAAACTAATTAGTTCACTAAAAAAGAACTCCTAAAGAAGCTGGCACTGAGCAGTGGAAACACAGCTTAACCTGACCAAAAAATGCAACTCCATCAGTTATGGAAACTCAAAGGTGCAGTTCTGGACTGTAGCGAGTCCAACAAAAGGAATCAACTAAAATAACCACATTAGCGGTGCACAGTATGCTGTACTCTATGTTTAGCCACAGTCCAACAGCTAACACCGGGGCTCAGATGAGACTAAACAGCTTTGACACTGTGCAGCAGTCCACGAAATTGGAATCTTATCTCCATGTATAAGATTCTCACCTCTGACTAGGTGTGAAAACATCCAGGGGTCCCTGCGCAAAAAGCACATTGATTTTTGTAGTCAAGCGCAATGGACACATCTGAGACACACACTACCACGAGTGTGTGAAGCCAGTAATTCAGGGTCGTCAGGCAAACATGGCAACCCTTCATAACATCCATCCATCATAACATTTAAACTTGTTTTGAAAATCTCTATCTGCACCTTCAGAGGAACATTTTTTCAAACCCTCAGTCATAATAAAAAAAAACAACAGGAAGGAAGAGCATAAAAGCACTGTAACCACGTTTAATCTCCCACAATGAAGTGAATGAATTCTAGAAAGCTGCATTAAAACACACACACACACACAGACACACACTCTCTGATTTGTGAGAAGCTGTTGTGTTTCTTTTTTTGGAACTAAGGAGCTAAAGAGTGTAAACAGTGATGCGGTTAACAGAAAACACCAATTACTGTGAACCCCCCACTATTCTCAATTAACAAGCTCTCTTTCATGTGCGGTCTCACGCCTTCCATATGTGGGGAACAACACTGTTCACGTTCTCCTGCTTTTGCCTCGCAGTCACAGGGAGTTCCTTTCTTACGCAGAGATTAAAATCTGAGAAGTTGATCTTTTCTGCAGAGTCACGTCGTCTGCTGTTATCATTATTATAAAACTATAAATACATGCACTAGACTAAAGCTGAGCTCAAAAACACCTGCACACGAGCACTACTTTAAACTTCACAAAGTCAAGAGAAAGTCTGACTGCGTTTCACTGAAATGCTGTCAGACTTTATGGTTTTTCTTTATTTCTCCTTTTTTCCCAACAGAGAAGTCAGAACTGGGAGGAAACAGATCTTCAGATTATTGGAATAGTCAGCAATTTGTAAGCAAAGTGACCTCCGTCGTCAACGGAACACTTCCATCATCTGTTGGTTTTGTATGAAGATGCTGATTTTTGTTCCCAGCAGACGTTCCCTGTGACAGTTGTGAGTACAATGTATAGCCAGGTCCTAATAAAAAGGTCAGGCAAACAGAGTTTAGGCTCCTCAGGAATTCAGCCTCTTTAGCCTCTGACCCACATTAATACTTCACAAACAGAACTCTTTTCACCCCTGAAGGTTGGTTAGATCCTATAAGTAAGTCCACCAGCCATAATCTTATTTAGCACAAATGACCGGACAAACAAAAAGGAAATGATGAAGGATAAGTTAAGCAAGCAACCCCCCCCCCAAAAAAACCCAAACAAACAAAGAAGATAAAATTCTGATGTTTTTTTCTTCTAAAGTCAAACATTAATCATTGAAATTCCTTGAAATAAACGTCTTTGACTCTTGATACTAAAACATGGGTAATGTTTTTTTCTTCTGATCTGATCTGTTTTCTTTGTACGACTTATAAATGCACTTTGTTTTATATAATACAAATTGATGCTAAACAATTATTATAAAGAACCTGGATGTATTTGTTTCTAAAGCACAAAAATGTAGATTTCTGGATTTTCTCCAGCTGTGATATTTAGTTAAAGATTCTATTTTCCTAAGAATATAACTTAAGTGTAGTTTGTCTATTTAAGGATGACGCCTTTGATTGTAACAATAACAAGCTCAGCGCAGCATCACTGATCGATAACAAACAAAGAGGTCAGTTGAATGTTTAACTTCTAGCTGCGACCCTCTGACCCTGCCGTCTCCAGATCCTTCCCACTTGTTAATTTACTCTGTTCACCAGTGGTACGTCACACAAATCCATTCCAAGTGACCAACCTTTGATGTTGTACCACCGCACTTTCTATCCACCGTTGTTGACCATCATTAACGTGCGTGGTTGGGTCATACGGTAATGATGGAGCTACAGTATTTGACCAAAATACTGTTTGTCTCAATACGCAAGCATGGGAGTGGAACAAACGTATTTACATAAGTACAATGATGACGAAGATTGATGGCAATTAACATGATTCATATTTATTTCTTTGTTTAAATAGATAAGCTCGAGCATTGTTTAACAACACTGGCTAAAATGGCTTGAATGTTTAAAGCTAAGTTAGCAGCGAGCTAACAATGCCATTTGTTTGCAACTCATGCTTAGAAAAACATTATAGCACTTTATTACAACTCACGTTTAGAAAAACATTATAGCACTTTATTTTAATTTTTTCTGTGTTTTACAAATGATATTTAGCCATCTTCAAAGATAAACAGAGGATATGTAGAGAAGAAGCTAAAGTCTGAATACTGCAGGTGTTGTTTCCATCAGAGATTTCCTTCTTTTTTTGATTTTTTGGGGGTGTATTTTTGCATCTTCAACTTTCTGACTAACCCTCACACATCCAGAACAAAGGTATCTTTCACATATTATCTGGGTGTGTTAGTCCTGCTATGAAGGATTTTGGCTAAGCACTACCTCAGCTGAGCATTCTACTCCATTTAAGTATGATTAATGGTTTCCCTGTTACCAGATGTTACACTCTGATGGAAGTGGAAGATTGCACACGTCTGTAATCCACAGATTTCACTCTCAACAAACTCCTTTAAATTATAATACATATTATATAAAGGCAACCAACTATGATAGCAGTTCATCCAGTCACACACTGACCACAAGCACAGACCATACGTTACAAATGGAAAAAGGCATATGGTGGAGGCTAATGCTAGAATGCTAAGCAGTGTAACAGTGTACACAATTTAGGCTAATAAACTCAATTTATATCATCAATAAATGACTAAAGTCAACTGAATTTGGCCAGATGTTGATCACAAATGGTGTCACAGAATGTAAACAAGTGATATTATAATCCATTACAGAGCATATATGGTAATTCAATTGAACTATTTCCTGTTAGCAAGTTGGCTAGCGCATATCCCAAAACACAGCACTGTCAATAGTTTTTATGTACTGTACTAAATAATTGTTTAACTGGTAAGATTTAAACAACCAGAAAAAATATTTTGTTTTAACTAATGTTACTTCAGGGGTTTAGAGCCTATGACGACGCTTATAAGCCTGCTAACATGGACATTTAGCAACGTATTATGCTAACCTTGAAAAATAACATTACCTTAAATGTAATTTTATGTTAAAATAATTGTGCTGGCTGATGGCTTTTTTTAAACAATAGTAAACATGTTTTCTGACAATTGAATGATCAATCACAAATTCTAGGTCTTTTTATACAGAATGTGATTCCATTATGCCAATCACAAACCCTGTTATGTCACTGAAAGGACTTAATCGGTACTTACACAACCACCATTATGCTCTATTTCAGACCTAAAACTTGTACAGTACAAGGAACCATCAAATGTGTACTTATGATATTAACTGAGAAGGTCATGCTCTCATTCTGAGTACTCACTGTCTACTCCACCTTGCACCCAGATGGTTACATCCACTTCTTATATAAAGTCTCCATCCCAGGCATTTACATCTAGGTTGGATTAATGGTCTTCCTGTGTCCAGATGTTACATACTTATGTGGGGGGACGCATGCAGACTCACAGCTTTTACGCTGAACACCCTTCATAAAAATATCATGAATCTTATATAAGAGCAAATTTTGCACATTAGTTATAATCTTTGCAGGCGAAAAAGATATTTCAAAGTTAGTGTTTCAGATTAACTAGGGATTACACGACTCAATTAATATGAAGGGTGGACACTGAACCTTTTTTCTGCATTTGTAGCCGTTTGGAGCAGAAATACAGCCACAGAACACCACCACTGACTTCTACAAGTTAGCTTATACACAGACGGGGTTATTTTTCTGTAGTGATCAGCACTGCTGGAGGACAGAAGCTGAAAAGCTCAACAGGTTTGTCATGCATTGTTGTCAGAAGAATAATATCTCATTATTACTATACGGCAGAGCGGAGCAGTGAGCAGCAGCGGGGGCATGGGAGGATAAAGTGCACGACTATTCATTTCAGACAGTCAGTGCCTGTCTGTCAGTCATAAATTGTGACTCCCTGGGCAACTTCTGACGCTGCACGTCTGGACAAGCCGCGCCATTAGGATGAAACCTCTACAGGCAAACACCACTGTTGTTTTCATTTGCGGCAAGTCACTGAAAACAAACATGAAAGCTGATCCGAGTCCTCATCTCCCGCGGGTTTAATATGAAACTCAGGCGTGCAGCTCCCATTATAATGACAGAAAAAGCAACACGTTTGGGTTCTTTTTTCCCCCTTTTTCTTTTTTTTTTCCAAATCAGCTGTCGCCATACACGCTGGTACAAGCGTGTGGGAAACGCTGATTTATTTAATTATAAATATCTGTTCAACGCTGATTTATTTAATTATAAATATCGGACAAAGGCCATTTTATACCAGTCAATCATTGAGGAATGAGTGTGTAAACCAAGCTAGGTGTAGCATTTACCTGCCTGTGAATGAGCTCAGTGTCTGCCATCCTCATGCAGGCAGGCAGGCAGGCAGGCAGGCTCAGCAAAATTCTGTCTGGAGCGGTGCTCACAAAAACGCAGACAGATTTGAGGCCACTGCTCGTTTGTGCGCTACTTTCTCTGATTAATGCCTTTCCTTCAGCGTGGAGCCGGGGCGCACATTGTTATTATGAGGACAATTTACAACAACAACTCTGCTCTAGACAGGCCTGTGCATGGATGCTCGGCTGTGAACAATAATTTAGAAAAAAAAACAAAAGAAAAAAGTCCAGTATCAACAGCACCACAATGCAAATGTGAGGCGACAACAGGCTACTTACCTACGGTTGCACCGTTAGGAGACACGATCTCCAAGCAGAGCAAAATAAATCCCAAGTAGAGGCACCTCATCGCCATCTCCGGAGCAATGCCCGACCGTGGCACTGCTGTTAGAAAGGAATGGAGCAAAAGTTGGCCGGATTTCTACAAGCAAACCGGCCGATCGAGCACCTCATCCGAACCGCCGCCGGTAGTTGGGCTGTGATTGTCCGCTCAGCCTTCAGACGGGCTTCTGTAGTAACAGGGCTTCAGCCCGGAGAGGCTATGGCCAATGCAGCAGCGGCGGCAGCTCTCTCATGTATATTTCTAATTGATCATCGGCTTTCAAACATGATGCACAGTGCAGGCTGTGTTCCACGGAGCTGGGGGCTCTCTGCTCTCACAACACCATGCCACTACTGTCGTGCTGTCTGCACACTCTCACTCACTCACTCACTCACAGACAGACAGGCAGACTCAGCTCATTCCTCTGTCGAGCTCCAGAAAAAAAGAAGGAAAAACAAGAAAAGTCAAAGCGTTTTCTTTATATGTCCGTTGTCTCCCCGTGTTGCTGCTGCTGCTGCTGCTGTTTGCATGAGTGGAGATAGTGGATTCCTCCTCCTGCTGCTTCACCAGTGTGTGTGTGTGTGTGTGGACTACTCTGTGACGTAACGCTCGGATCCTCAAAAGTGGGATAACCGAAGAGGCAAAGGAAGCACTGCGCATGCTCAAACACACCTCTTTTCTCCTCTTTCAACCTCTTTCCCGTATAGCGTGGACAGGAGAGAAAGACAGAGGAGGCGTGGGAAAGGGCGGCTCTGTAACTGGTACCCGGTGTCCGCCATGTTGGCTCCGCTTTGCTCGCTGCATGTCTTTGTTGGGCCCTTACTGACACCCACTGTACGTGGTGTGACCATTACATCTGCAGAACACGACCACCCCTCTGACCTAACCATCACCAATAATCTCCATCACTATTTTGAATTAATTAATTAATTAATTTAGATTAGAATTTTTTAGATTACATGTGAAAGTATTAGTAGCAGATATGTATTACACAATATATCTATAATATGCATGAGATATGCTTTACGATTGACCAGATTAAATGGATGTTATAAAAGGATGTGGTTGTATGCATTGGTCATACAATAAGACTCAATTAAAATTAATGAAGATACAATAGGTGATTGATGTGGGATGCATTAGGACAGGGTAGGATAATAAAATGGGATATGGGGGCAGAGTGCCACACTTTCCTAGTTCCTGTTTTAATTTCAATCTTTAATTTTCAGTCTGTGGTAAATTTATATACTCTGAACTCCATTAAACAGTTTTTTTTATTTTTTTTATTTCAAGAAATATATTTCACCAAGATAAAGGAGCCGAACAGAGAGAACTTGAAGCACAAAATCTTGGCTGAAGAACACGTTAATACATTTTAACTAAAATATATTGTACCAATATCCGGCGAATATTGTAAATCAAACATATTTTGGAAAGAGAATCCAATTAGGGGCTGCCATGGCAGATAATTCTGATGATTTATGGTACGTTTTTAAGGCTAGATCGTTAAGTAACAATTCCCATTTATCTTGGCTCGGCACCAAGCTCGGATTTTATTGCCTCGCCCAGGGTCACAAAGACATGGAGCTGAATCTGAACCCTGGTTAAAAGACACATTTCTGCCCACTGACTGCAAATATTAAAACAATGAAAAAAAACCCAATATATACAAAATATGAGATACGGCCATTTTCAAAGTAGAAAAAAATAAAATATTTTGTAAATAAAAAATATCTGTTATTTGCGTTACCGTTTAACGGCGGTTGCAAGAATTGATAAAGACTGCTCTCTAGCGGTAAAAAGCGGTAAAATTTAAACTACACTTCAAGCAAATTTACCAAAAAACTCGATTATATAGTTGTTTTAGAGCAAGTTTTAATAAGTGTTACTAATTATATCAGAAATTCATAGTAAATACAATTAAAAATAGACATTGATTACAAATAAAAATAATTTTATACACCATTTCCAGTAAATGTAAAACAGAAAAGGGGAAGTCGTAATGTACTTATATTGCCAAATAATAATAATAATGTTAATAATAGAAATAATTAAAAATGTAATTTTATAGGTTATCACTATAAACCTGATATCAATGGTTAATTTCTGATAAACCTGCAGGGGGCACTAAATACTTATCATGCAGAAGACTGAATTATTTCATTAACAAAGATGACAAAGACCTGTGCATCAGCAAAGGTCGACAAAGTTAACCGTGTCATTTTACTTTGAATCACAGATGAACTTGGCTGATCAAAAAGACATGAGATGATTTTTGAACAACTGCCCTAAAACTGAACTCCTAAATAACCTTCCTGCAGAGTGTTTCAGCAGTGTGTCTGTGTTCTGTCATGAAGTGATGACATGGTACAAACAAAAATCTGTGTCGTTTTCACACAGTGCTGACTGACAGTGGCCTGACTGTGACTGTTGGTGAGAATAAATTAGCCTGAGGGCACTTTCAGATGTTTACCCGGAACCAGAAACACTTGGGAGAATGTAAGGAATGTGGAGCATCTGTGAAAAACATGCATGAAGTTCTTGAATTCCCCGAGGAACAAAAAATAAAAAAAATAGTTATAAAACCTGCTTCTTTTTGTCAGATAAACTATTGGTCTGTGTAATAAAATAGCGCTCTCTTTCAGATTAATTAATGTGAGAAAATGTGTTGACTCCTTATTTGCACTGCGGCGTCTCCTGTTTGTCAACACCATGAATCAACATGATTGCTGGTGTGACTTCAACCTGAGAATGCCCCCTTTGTGGGAGGAGGGTTGAGCATGTCATCCAGGAGAGACAGACGCCAGCATGCTGTGAGGGAGACAGCTTGAAAGAGTGCCAGCGTAAACACTCCCAGACCACATGTTCTTCCAGGGCAGAGGGGCTGGCCTCTCTCCAGGCACATCTGCACACAATCCCTCAGCCTGCAGTCCGCCTGCCAAAGAGACACAGCCGGGAAAGAGGAAGGAGAGTAAAAGTGGGGGAGAAGAGTTCCCAGACCAAGAAGAACCTGCTTTATCTTTGACAGCAGTGTCTGTGATAAAACAGGAAAGACAATAAAGAGCAGAACGGCCTGCTACCTCTCTGCAAAGATTATAATAATTCATCATTTTTCTTTACACTCAGTGAAATTCAGAATCTCTTTTCTGAGGCTTTCTCCAATAAACATACAGTGTGTTGTTGCACTTCTTCCACTGCAGATGGCGCTATAAACATAGTATGAATGGTACTACTACTTCTTCCCATATAAATCCCATATAAATGTTAGTCTGGTTGTCTCAATATGTGGCCCAGTGATAGACTGGGGAACAGTCCAGGGTGTACACGGCCGTTACCCCATGGCTGCAAAATACAGTGTTGTACACATTTTCCAGAACCACATTGAAATGAAGCTAGAATAATTTATATTTACAAAAAATATTTTTAGTTTCAACTTAATAAAAGCAGGAATTGGTTTAAATCAGTGATTAATTAAAAAATAAATAAAGATTCAAGCATGTAATTGTGTATTATTTCCACCAATAAGAAAAACCTGCAAGATAAAAAAAAACCTAGTTCTCAGAACAGAGCCCTGCTGCACACCGCTGACACACAGTACAGTAGAGCTGTGTATGGAATGACAAATGGTTGCGACCTCATTCAACAACGTATTCAGACACGCAAGTACTGTACAGTCTGCCAGGATGCGGTGATCTACGGTGTCCATAAATATTTTTTGTGAGACATCTTACCACCATCTTCACAACTCTACATCTGCACCACGCCACCGTTTTCCATGCCAAACTGCTTGGCCACGGTTCCCGCCCGGCCTTGCTCATATCGTTGAGGGGAGATGGATGAGTGCATGTATATCAAAGTGCTGACTCTTGCACAGTCACACAGCTGCATGCGCCGCAGCACGGTGCACTCGCTCCGGATAAATAAATAAATAAATGAACGTAGATCCATTAACCGTTGTGACTGGATGTAAATAAGAACGCACGCCTATCTGTCTCTGACATCTTCCCCTAACGGCCTCTCGGGGGTGCTGCCCTTTGCTTAGCTTTGCTTGTGAAGTGCGGCTTTGTGCACGTTATTTGCAGAGAGGTAATTACTAAGCAGGCCATGCTGACAACACCTGAGGAATGCAAAGCATGCACCAGCAGCCTGTGTTCTCCTCACCCTGCCATCACTCACCCCACCTCGCGTCTTCACTATCTGCAGCCCTCCCCCGCGCAACCCTCAGAGTTCACCCTGACATTTTTCAAAGGTCTAAGATTTGAGGATATTCCAGTGGTATCTGGTGTTATTTAAGTATTTTGGACATAGAAATTACCAGCTAAAAACATCAATCGATTCTTTATGTAAAATCTGTCAGAGTGGAAGAAACCACATATATAAACTAAGGTATGTTAAACTGACAGGGCCCTTCATTCTTGATTGTGGTGAATTAACTGTTTGTGTTGGCGGCCTCTGGACCGCAGCTCTCTCTGAGTCACTCCCAAAACTGTCCTTGAGTTGCAGGGAACTCGCAGCCCATCTGGCTGAACACTTGCACATGCATATGAAAACATGGCATAGACTGTAGGGGGGGTGGGAGTGAATAACTCTGGGTGACCTGATTGTGGTCAAGAAACGGTCCAGTCTGGACGAGGCGTCGGTGGGACGACGGTTACTCAGAATAATATTATTTTTATGCAAATGCAATCAATGCATCAACTTTTGACTTTGTGAGCAAGGAGAGGGGAGGGAGATGGAGAGAAGGGGGAGACGCAGATTATGAATTCAGCCGAGCCTGTCCCATCTGTCTGACTGACCCATCATGATGAAATCAGGATGAAATCCCCCGTGCATGTACAGCAGCACGAGTGCATAAAGGTCTGTCGTCTGCCTCCCTCTGATGCTAACTCTTGCTGCTGGAGATGTAGTATATGCAAATGTTATGGCCGAGGAGAACACACACACACACACACAGACACACTAATTACATGTTTTTCCTACACACTTCAGGTCTAATCAGTCAGGAACAGTAAGGCTACCGGAAGGGGAGTTGGAGGAGGAGAGAAGAAAAGTTGTGTTGGCGTCAGTATCAACACCAGAATAAAAGAGAAAATGGACAAAGGCGAGTCCACTAAGATGGTTGTTCAAGGGTCTGTCTCTGAGTGCACCAGATGGTGGGGAGACCTGTGATATATGGTTCACACTGGAGACAGTGACACTGTGAGGAAGGCAGCAGGCAGAGCCGAAATTATCATTAGGAAAATGAGACGATTGGAGGAACAGCCACGGTTCAAATCAATCAATCAGATCAGATCTATATCAGATCAGAACCTCAGAGATGATTCCAGACGTTGGGAGAGTGGACAAAGAAATAGTTGGTGTAACAGTAGAGGCGACAAGGAGTGGAGTGAGATGAGAGCAGACGATCTGCTGCGTCCTAAATTCAACTGCAGTGTTTGACATATTCACCACTGCTCAATTTATTTTTATGAAGTGACTTAAACAAATAAATATAGTTTTTAATGTATATTGACAGTTTAGTCAAAATACATTTTTGTCAGATTTCATGTTAACGAAGATGCAGACTCAGATGACTTCATATTTAGTTTTCAACGATTACATCTATTTTGTCTAAATTAATTTTTCATGACCTCATGTCAAGTCTGACATCAACCGTGTGGTGACCTCATCTTCTTCACAGCTGCTCCACTGTTGTCTTTTCACCAGGAGTTCAGTTACCCCGACACTAAAACCATGTAACATATGGGACTGATTGGAATAAAAATCTAATTTGATCCATTTGTTTTACAGACTTGATATAAAATTAATTTTCCATTGCAAAAACAGTCCCTTATGCCACAGGAGGCGCCATTGAGCATGTATATGGTTCTAGCTCTATAGGGATATACGTATATTTCCTCTGGGGCTCGAACCCAGGACTCTCTGTGTGTAAGGCAGATGTGTAACGCAAGGTTACTGAGTTACTAAAGTTAATAAATCAGAATAAAAATGTAATTATTGGGCAGATGAAATCAGAAACCTTAAAAAATCTTTAGAAAACGAAGAGGTATGTTACCCAAAGAACACCATCCTCACAGGCAAACGGAGCGGTGAGAATAATACTGTTGACAAGCTTCATCTGCCGGACTAGAAGATCTATAATTCAACCAGTTTTGGTTCAGGTTCTGCCGCCGTGTTTACCACAGTCTGGATCAGATATCGACGCAGTACTGATTTAGACGGTATACTGTAGCACGCCAAGCGGTCATATTCAGTAGTTGTGGTGCTGCTGTTCCTGCTGCTGGGAACAGCGACTCCCATCACCTCGGCTGTTCCTGGCTGACGTCAGCTGACTGACTGCCTGCCTCGGCTCTGCGCTGCTCCGCGTAAAAATGCTGCTCTCTGTGCCGCCGAGGACAGGAATCAACCCCTACAACGGCTACACCGGCAAAAACAACAGCAACAACAACAACAACAACAAGGTAAGTCAGAGTGGACTTCCCCCAGCCTCCGTGACTGAACCACGGGGGTGATTTGTGTCTCGGTGCCGTGTTGTTCGAGGCTACCGTCCGTGTTTGAGCTGCAGTGTCCTTGAAAGTGGACCGCGCTTCAACTAACGCGCTGTCTGAACTCCGTGTTCGAGGCTGTGCTGGGTTCGGTGCTGTGTGATCGCTCGTGTTGTTGTGACATTGTTACAAATTGAGGTTACATTGTTGCCAGGACATTTGTAGCGTCTCAGTCTGAGGCTGTTCTTTCTCCACTCAGAGGCAACAGCTCTCAAACTGCGGCCAGATGCTGTCCGAGCTCCCGGCACGGCAGCCCAACTCTTTACGTGCTACTTTTATTTGACTTTAAAGGGTGGAAAAAAATCAATTCTAGATTTTCTACATTTGGTTTTCAATGAATTAAGCCCAGGCTTAAAGTTTTTTTTTTTTTTTTTTTGTCTTTTACGTTTCTAGATACGCCCCACCCCTTCTGTCTTCTGTTAATGATGACTGGAAGCCGTTTACATGGCGCTACAACAAGAGGAAACTTACACAGACAATGCAGCAGCCTCAGGGCAGCAGTGATTAATCGATAGATAATCGATAACTGCATTAATGCACAGCTATTTCCGCTTGTCCTCTGCCAGCTTCGATCGGTACTAGCTACTCCTAGTATTTAGTCCCGGAGTTTAACCAACAGTTTAAAATGAAAATTATACAATTTATCCAAATTTAGTATTTCTAAATTTAATGGTGCGAAATACATAATGTTTAATATAAAGGCGTGATGGTTACAGAACTGTGTTTACAGATACTTTATAGTTTTCTGTTTCTATTTTATTCTATTTTACTCTTCCTGGTTTCGGAAATAAAATTCACAATACTACAAATTCTTCCTGGTTTTGGAAATAAAATTCACAATACTACAAATTTTCATCTCATGAAATACTGTTGTGTATTTAGTAATTCTTTATGATTTATATGAACATGAATATTTATAATCCCTCAGTGCACTTCAATCTGGGGTCCGCAGCCCCTAGGGTGTTCGCGTGGTTACTGTCATCGGTTGAGAAATGTATTTTCCCCAATTTTTGCCTAGAAATAAAATATAAAATATAAAATATATATGTTAATATGCAATATGTGCATTTGTAGCCAATTAATAAAGGAATGTATTTGAGGTGAATTTGACCTTTTTTTCTTGAATGTATACAATAACTGTGATTTGTGTAATGTTAAATAACCATAATGTAAATTAACCAAACACCTCAAAGTCATTTATATATGGTTCTTTAACTCCTGACATCAGAACTGGCAGCAGCTTCAAAATAACTAATAAAACTTTCATTAAAAAACCTGTATAAACTACACTAAAAAAGCCAAGCCAAAACAGTTAACAACATATTGTTAATTTAAAATTTGAAATATGTGAAATATGTTCAATATGATTGTTGAAGGTACAGTAACAGTTTTTAATTGAATCACACTAATTAAAATTAGAAGAAAAAAATTGTTCTAGCCTTTTTTTTTCTTTTTACCAAGACAGGATTATTAGGCAAAAGTGTGCCGAAAAATAGACAGAGTCTCTCTCTCTTTTTTCCTCTCCCTCCCTCCCTCACTCTCTCGTACACACACTTATTTGCATAGTTGTTGTGCTGCTATCTATTTCAGACTTCCTGGACACATCGCATTAATTCTGGGACAAACAGAAACGCAGCACCAGACAGTATTGTTGGCTGTTTTTGTGTCTAGTTGTTGGAGACTTCTCTACACTTATTGTCTGCTGACGGCTGCCTTTACTTGGGTTTTTTTTTTAACCGTGTCTGCACAAAGCTGAAATCAAACACCTCCTTTCTCCTTCTTCTCCTCCTCCTGTGTTATTCCCTTCCCTGCCTAAGGGCTGGCAGGAATTCAGATTGCTTAGATTAATGACCTGGAATTCCAGGAATCTTGGATTCAGACGGGAAATGTGTTCATTTTAAGGCGGCGTTCTAGAAGTTAATTTTCTTTTTTCTTTAAAAAAAAAAAAAAAAGGACCTGTCCAAACATTTTTCTCTTTTGTTCCGGAACACATTCTGCACCGTTGAAGTGTTAAAGTCACACACAGACCACTTGTAAAGCATCAAGTGGTAAAGTCCAGCTCTGTGTGCTTTACTAGCAGAGAAAGGGCGGAGAAAAGAAAAGGATTAGGAGACCCCCACCACCCCCA
>NC_024316.1:13581967-13585628 GCF_000523025.1 Cynoglossus semilaevis | reverse complement strand
GATTAACTGCCCTGTCTTTTTTCCCTCCTCCCTCGTGTGTTTCACATACCTCCATGCCTCGTCTGTCAGTGGCTCAGTTCACATGGAGGAAAGAGGCTGAACATTCCTCCTGACTGATACATTCTTTGCTCCGAGAATTTACTCCCTGCTGCTGCCTTCAACATCTGTGGGGAAAAAAAAACATTTTTAATTTATTTTTATTTTTTTAAATGGTTGAAGGCAGAAGTCAGCTCACCTTTTTTTCCTGCTGGATTTGGAGGACCATCATCACTTTTCTGTTTAACTCTTAATACTTCTTTTTTTTCTTTGCTTTCTTTTTTGCCGGCAGCTACATATATATTTTTAAATACATATATATATATTTAAAGTATGATCTTCTCCATGGTGCCTTTTAAGGTTTCTTTGTCCAAACAGGTAAGACTGATTCAGGATTTATTTGCTGTAAATGTTGTTGTATGGAGGAGAGCTACACAACTATGACCGTGGTTGTTTACATATATTTATACATTCTTTAGTGAAAGACTGTATGACAGGTAAATAAATATGAAATACATCCTAAAGAGTGTAACCCTGACCAACAGCCTCAGTGTCAGACTCTTATCTCTGCCATTTCTGCAGCGGTAAACACTTTACATCCTCTTTTTTTTTTTAAACTCACTGCTGTTTCTAGCCCGTCAGTCACCTGCCTCCCTGCAGGTATCACCTCTGCTGCCTCCGACTGTAATCTCCTCATCCATCCTTACGTGCTGCCTGCAGCGCCCCTCCTCCCCACCCTCCCTCCACTCCACCGTGTGTTTCCTTTGAAAACTATAACAATTTTAATAACGTGGACACAAAGGGCTGATTCATCTCCTTTAATCTAGAGCCGCGCCCTCTGATGATGGTGGCGATGTCAGGTGTGTGCGATCTGATTACGTGTCTTTTTTTTTTGTTATCTAATGGAGCTGAGCCGTGACCTTGGGTTGAAACTTGACAGGCTGTATTTTGTTAATTCACGTCTTGTGTTACATCGGCACTGGCTCCATGTTCACAAAGAGGTGAATTTCCTGCGTTTCTCTGAGATGATCTTGTCTTGTCAAGATGCCCAGTTCCCACACGGCTGCGATGCCTTCAGGAATGTCCTTTGGTTTTACTACAGCGGGACCCCTCCCGTCGGTGGCACGACCTCTGTGCACTTCAAGCAGAGAAACACAAACATTTGTGTGTTGAGAAGGAATGTAGAGAATGCCCAGGGATGAGACGCCGTGCTGCATGTACGGAGCAGTGTAAACAGGAGGGTGGGTGTGGAGAACAGAAGTGAGGAGTAACGAGCAGGAAGGAACTCAGTCGCCTACAGGTCAGAGGTCACGCCGCAGTCAGGACACTTTACTGTATGTAAATGTAGTTTGGTGAACTGTGACTGATGATATTCTATCATTCATATCGATGCCATACAAACAATGGACGTAGCATGGTAACAACCTGTGTTTACACAGTGAAGAAGCTCAGCTGGTTTTTCAGAGTAACTCTATATGAATGAAAGAGAAAGGAAAAATAAAATGAGGCGACTTCATTTCTAATATCTGGTTTCAGGTCTTTCTCTGTAGAAAATAATGTCTATTTTACATGATATAACATATAAAGTCTGTCAGTCATACGCAGTTATCACACATACTTTTTATGTCAACACTCTAAAGTCAATTTAGAATTAATAAAATTCTATAAAAATGACGTTGGCTTGACATTTTGAACAATGGAAAACAGGAGACCCCTTAAAGAATGTGTCATGTTATCAGTGGTCCGGGCTTTAGCATTTTATTAGCTTTTATTATTTCTTTTTTTTGTTTTGTTTTTTGTTAATGTGCCGTGCTCTCAAAGTCAATTTTGTTTTGTTTATTGTTAATGTGCCGTGCTCTCAAAGTCAGGAAACGCCTTCAGCATCTGTCGATTTTTGATTAGTTTAGCTACAAAACATGCTAGCAGAGGCTAGCCTTTGCACAGCTAACACAGGCTTCCATACATTCTGTTGATCTCTTTTTGCTGCCCACTTAGCACATTCACTTCTATATACAGTACTACTGCAATAAGGATGTTTTAGGTGTGATCTCAGATTGAGGGGTTTTGTCAGGAGGTCTGGAGACATCTTAAATGCTGCCTTGAATTAGTCTAATCTGCCTGAGGGAACACCAGTCCTAACACCTGTCTGACCTCAGTGTAACTGTATTTAGTTGCTCCTTTGCTTGATTGGTTTAACCGTGTTTGTGACAGTTCATTAGACATGGCTTTCAGTTTGGAGCAGGGGGGCTAAAGCCACTGCCGGTTACCGGGGCAGATGGGAAGAGAGTGCCATCCTTTTCTCAGAAGAAACCCAGCAGAGCGATCCTAATGAGACACTGTCTTCTGACTGCACAGCACATGAGAGGGATTAGTACTTTCTGCTAACAAGCTCGGATTCCAATTAGACAGGCCTCACCAGCCAAGCCTGGGACAAAACTCGGTCTCTCGTCAGAGTTCCATCTCCCCAGACTTGTGCAGGTGCATCCCTCCTGATATTCAGCGCAGGGACGCCTACAGCGTAGCCAAGGGAGGCACAGGAAGTGACTGTGATTGTGGAAAAATAAACAGGGCGCTATTGATGCTAAGGAAAGGAAGGAGATTAAAGGAGAGGGCCGAGATGAATGGACTCTGTGATTTTCTCTGCTTGACATTAAAGTCGGAGAGAAGGCCCTGAAGGCTGACTCTACAACAGTTAGAAAACATGTGGCTGACACAGGATGAGACGTGGACGTGGGCCTCTGTTACCCTCAGTACGGTCTGACAGTTTCACAAGTTTGAAATGTCACTGGATTTATTATATCATTCTTACAGCCGGGCCTTTCAGTGGAAATGGATTATTATTATTATTATTATTACACGTGACAACATGAGACTTTGGGGTTGAGTAAAAGGTTTGTTTTACTTGTCCTTTTCAGCCCGTTACTAGGTTTGCAGTGGAGACAGCACCGTCCATTTCTTATATATGGTCTATAATGGCAGCTGTTCAGTGGACACATTCTTGACAATTATATTAAGGATTTTCCTCTCAGTTGTAAACGATAGACACTGAATGTGTTAAAAAGCCTCATATTTAACCTTGTCCAACCACACACATCAAGATCGGTCACATGGTGGAGGACTAATTGGTCTTGCCTTACAGCCGTGGTGCTCAATTATTTTCTGACACCCTCACCCACACCCCCTGCAAATTGAAATACTATTGAGAACCTGATATATGACATATATATTTATATCAGTACAAACCCCTGTATGAGTTGCTGCCACCTAGTGACTTGAAGCTTGTTATCATTCAACCATTACAGCAGTGGTACATTTATGTCCAGTGTGCCATATTCCATTGGAAACCTCTTATGCCCCGCCCCCCCGGCACCTCACCTGCCCCTCCAGGGGGCCCGCCCCACTATTTGAGAAGTACTGCCTTACATGATGGTAGACTTAGAGTATGGAGTTTGCAGGTTTTCACCCAAAATGTTCAGTTTTTTCCCCCAGTATTTTGGCTTCATCCAACCATCAAAAACATTCAGAACCTTGGGTGTGAATGCAAGTGTGAATCATTGTTTGTCTTAGGTGTTGATGCTGGGATGGACTGGTGGAGTGTGCAGGGTGTGCCTGCTGGGATTGTGTC
>NC_024316.1:13577377-13581918 GCF_000523025.1 Cynoglossus semilaevis | reverse complement strand
GATGAATGAATGGATGATTGGATGTTTTGGACCACACGGTGCAGTGATTGGCTCAGTGGTCATCAGTGCTGTTGGTTCACTGGTTTACTCTCTGAGACAGAGATTCAAATTAAACTGTCGGATTAAGGACACCATGGTTTAAACCTGTACCTGAATGAGTGTGCGGGAGGAGACACACACATTGTTTTTGTGCGTGTCACTGACATGTGTCCACGGCGCACCTGTCATGTTTCCTCTCCCTGCACAAAGGTGAAACACTGGGTAAATATACACAACATTTTGCTGTCCTCCCCATGTACAGCATACAAAAACACAGGAGACGGCAGAAGAGCAAACACCGTAGCGGAAATTACACTGAGCCACCGTGACGGACTGTTGTTGACCCAGGGTTTTGTCTGACATCTGGGAGGGTTGTTTTATAGAGTGATAAAAGATGAGCTTTTGTGAATCATAGTTCAGTGGAAGGCAGCATTAAACGCAGTATTGAACAATGGTGTAACGTCTACTGCCACCTGCAGTCCATTTCCGGGCCTTCACTTCTGCAATATAGAGGTCACATCCACTTTTTATAAACTGTTCATGTCGGCCATACCGTTTGCCTGGGTAACTTTTGGAAATGCTCAGTGTCCAGACTCAGTCTCATATACTACAGTAATACTGTACTGTAATACTCCGCTGGTACTCAGGTCATAGCGTGATGATACTAACTGACGAATTAGAGTTTCTGTTTGTGAGGCAAGAAAAAAAGTGTTCAGGAAATGTGCAGAAAATTGCCTTGGGAAGCACGATGTGTGTGTTCATTATTTTAATCCTGATATATTCATTAGGCCTCGTCAGAAGATTAAGGATTATTCTAATTAATTACATGCTCGTTAATGATTAATCTGAGTTAATCCGTGGGCTGGTTGTAGCTGGTGAATGTATGTGACATTAGTGAAGATATAAGGAAGTAATGGTTACAAATGTTTTATGACTGGATATAAATGTGTCAATGAAACATCAGGGTTATTACACTACAGACATTGTGTGATTAATGAGTCTTACTGGATTGGTGAATTGGTAATGTGATATATTTAAGATAAAAAAGTTCAGTGTCCTGTTCCTGCCCAATATAAAAAAGTTCAGTGTCCTGTTCCTGCTGCCTGTACAAACCTGTCAACATGTAAAAGTAATATTTGAGTTGAAACTTGACTTTCTTGTCTACTGTTTGGATATAAACATGTTAACTTGACTTTGTTGTCTACTGTTTGGATATAAACATGTTAAAAAACAAATTTAAACATAGACAATGAATACAGAGAGACAATAGAACTGGAGCCATGTTGTATAATGTTTAACTTCATCAGGACAAACATTGATTATTTGCTCATATTTTAGGCTAAGTCAAGTGATTTAGCTTTAGCCACTTCGGGGCTAAGGTGAAGTTAACATTTGGCCTAGGTTTAGTTGTAGCTTTGCTAGTTTTAAATAAAATGTTTTAATTTCTATTAAACGCTGTTAATACAAATCTTACATTCAGTTATTGTTTGATGTTTTAAATGACTTAGCTACATACCAGAGTCTGATTTATCTTTAGCCACTTTAGCCAGAGGCTGTCCTCTGCCTGTCCTCTGGCTATTTCTTTGGATGTTGTTCAGCTATTATTCAACAGTTTAATTTTCTTCCAACTTATCTTTGAAGATATTTGACTGTCTGGCGTGTCAGGACAATTTTTTTCAGCTATTTCAAAATCATCTCACCCTCAGCTCCTGCTCTGCAGCACTGTCTGGATATAAAAAGATTCTTGTACACATTTCAGGAATTTCTCCGACTCACTCCCAAGTTATTTAGTTTTCCTGGGAAGCCATAACCTCCACCTCACCTTTGACTGACATGTATGCTCTCTGCCTACACGTGTTAAACTTTTTTTTTCTTCATGGTTGCTGTCCAAAATCAGATTTATAGGGACACGTTACATATTTCTGCCAACATATTTGTAGAGATGTTTCAGCTCTGACAAAGTAGTGTGCAGTAGACATAGTCAAACACAGTTAAAGTGCCAAAGTCAGTGGAGTTTAAATAAAAACATCCGCAATTAACACAACCAAAACACCTGCTTATTAGCTTTCACGCTGGAAAAGCACGAACAAAGTATTATTACTAGATATTCACGCTGCCTGTTTGGCATAAAGATGTGTATCTTCACATCTTTTAATGTCTTTTAGTCCCAGCAGAAGGAAGATTACATATGAAATAAAAGATTATTTCAATCGAACGATTTTTAAAATTGTCCATCAAAGTACAAATTCATCTATTTAAAACCAGAGTTGAAGACTCAAAGCTTCAAGCTTTAAATGGCAGGTTATATTAAACGTGGTTCTGCCTGTTTTGTTAATATCCGCAGTAAAAAGAAGCAGAGTTGATAATTAGCCGTACTCCTGCGTTCTTTTGACAGCCCGTCCTCTTTTAACGAGCTGGTGGTCCAGTGCTGACCTTGTGGTGTCCAACAGACCGCCCTGATCAGACCTTGTGGTGTCCAACAGACCGCCCTATTGTTCTGAGGCCCAGGCTGCTGACCATATCTAATCAAATGGTTCCTCCTCCTTTTTGGCACAGAGAGAGAACACCAAGGCCAAACGTGTCTGACCTTTTAACTTCCTTCAACAGAGTCAATAGGAATTTCTTCTTTTTTTAAAAAATCCACAGCCTGTAAAACATGAAGAAAAAAAATCTATATGCACAGACAGGCTTTAACCATAAATTTTTATATATATATTTCTGTCTGTTACTACAAGATTGTTGTGGGAAATAAATTCGTTTTTTTTTTCACTGAAACCTTTTTTGTGGGAAAAACAACTTTCTTCCCAGAAACACGGTGCCGGCTGGTGTTGATAGTCCACAGATCTCACTGTGAGCTGCTGTGATTGGAACATTTTTAAACACTCCCCGTGAAAACTTGAACCCGACTTCAGTCCACATCATTGAGTCTGTGCGTGCAGCAGAATGGGACTGAGCCACAGTAATTTCACTCATTTAAAGTTTCACTCTTTGTTTTTGCATCTGTCAGAGTATTCAGTTACCATGCAACATGAAATGTTCATTCATTTGTCATCCGGCCCTTAATCCTTTTTCAGGGTCGTAGGGGGAGGGAGAGTGAGGGGGGATCCTACGGGAAGAGGGAGGGCTAGAATCTTCATTCTCATCATATTCCCATTGGAACCTGCTGGTATCGAACCCCCGACCCTTCTGGTGGAAGGCGGGTGTCCTAACACTACACTGCAGATGGCACATGGAAAATTAAAGAAAAAACTGATATTAAAATTCATTTGCTTCCCTTAAGTAATAGCCTAGCGCCCTCTTGGGGGTCCTGTCCCCCACTTTGGGAACCACTGCTGTAATGTTGTCCGCTGTGCAGCCCCAACATCTGACATTTACAGTATAAATGCAAGACAAATGAAGCAGGACTAACACTGTTTAAATAAGACTACAGTGTTATCTTCTACATTCTAGACACCGGTGCAGTGTGTACATCTGTGTACATCTGTGTACATCTGTGTACATCTGCGTACATCTGTGTACATCTGTGTACATCTGTGTATCTGAAAGCCATCAGTATACGCTGCGCTCTCAGACACTGGAGATAATGTGTTTCTTCCCCCCAGCCTCCACTGATGAATGTTTACAGGAAGTGGCAGTGTTTAAATCAATGAGCTAACGAGACAGTGTGGTGTGTGTTCTGTTAACACTCGACCAGCAGGGGTTTTAACGTAAGGGATTCAATAAAAAAAAAAATGTTTTAAAGAGTAAAGAAGCTAAATCCAGTTTTATTCTGTAACTTGGTTTGACTTCCATTGCTGTCAGATAGAGTAAAAAAAATGAAGAAAGAAAATTATTTTTTCAAAAGAAAGAAAAAATTAAATTCTATGCCATATGTTTAAGCTTGTTTAAGCTAAATAAAAATTAATTATTTAATTAAAAATAAAATGTATCTTGTATTAACCAACACCTTAAAATATGGATAATAAAAAAACAACATTTTTGTACATATGCTAAAGTATATAAGATGAAGAGTCAAAGCCTAAAAAGCCCTGGCTGTGTCCAAAGGGAGAATAAAAAGCCCACTCATTTATACGTTGCTGTTGTGAATTGTTTTAAATCATTTCATTATTGGTTTTCTCTGACCCCAGCCGTCCTCTCAGGTCAGATTAATCAGTCCAACCTGCCTTTGTGACCCAGTTCAGACGTTGGACACCATGTCATTAGACCAACCAGTCACTGTTGCCCGTGCTCTGCCTAATTGCATCCTTAATTGATTTTCCCCCACCAAAGCCTGTGCTTTGATGCTGTCAGTTATAATGACAGTAAACAGCTGCGAGGCTTCACATAAATACCTCCTTTAACTGCATTAGGTCAGTGCTGTACACTTCCTTCATGTAATTTCAGACTTTCTTTCTCCCCGCAGCAGACGTATGTGTCCCCCTCCAACCATCAGATGGCTCCTCCAAGCCCCAACAACAACAACAGCAGCAGCAGCAGCCGCAGCAACCACATCAGCAATGGCA
>NC_024316.1:13572057-13576915 GCF_000523025.1 Cynoglossus semilaevis | reverse complement strand
GAGCCGCCCCATCGTCAAGGGCGGCGGCAGCAGCAGCAGCAGCGGTGGAGGAGAGCAGCTGAGCAAAACGAACCTGTACATCCGTGGCCTCCACCCAGGAACCACAGACCAGGATCTGGTCAAACTCTGTCAGCCGTAAGTCAACTCCAAAAACCTAGAACCCGAGGTTCTGTCACACCAGACCGCAGTTTTCTCCGCTCCCCTCAGTGTAAGCCACTCATTTCAAGTCAACCACAGAGCAGAGCAGGATTCTACTGGACTCCGTTTTCATTATCACCATAACTGTTACCTTCATGAAGGCTTCACAACAATGAGCTTTTGGTACTCAAATAGTGGGGCGGGTCCCTCTTAGAGGGGCGCATTGAGGTGCCGAGGGGGCCTGAGGGGCCACTGCTGTAATGCTTGAATGACAACAAGCCTCCAGTCACTAGGTGGCAGCAACTCATACAGCAGTTTGTACAGATTATAGTACACATTATCAGGGGTGGGTGGTGAAAAACAATCTCCTCATGACAGCGCGTTTGATGTTTTTGGACCTAGGATTAGGAGCAAAAAAATAAGATGAAAAACTCTGGGTTTTATCACTGGTTCTTGTGTTCCCAGTCAGCACATATACGAGTGTGTACTCTTTTAGAATCAACTGCATCAGAACGGGTTATTTGATGTGATGGATGAAAATGACTGGAAATCCCGTCTACACCTGTCCTGAAGTTTGAAAACACTGGACCTTTAGAAACGTCTGGTTTTCTGAAGCAGTGACTGGGCTGCATCAGCACGGCCAAATCCAGTAGATCGATGGCTTCCTTATTTTAGACAAGAACATGAACGTTGGAGAGAAGCGGCCCAGTGTTTTATCCAGTGACCATATGGAAAAACCAACATGACCACGACTCCCGCTGCACTCATGGCTCTGTGCAGACTTTCCAACAACTTGGTACAGAATGTTTAGTCTCTGATCCTCGTGCTCTTTCTGTACGTCTGCTCTCGCTCTCTGACACTAACATATGAATTATAGCTTCTACTCGCTCTCCTCTTCATCTTCGTCGTACGATGACTGCGTCGTGCATATTTAAAAGAGTTCGGCGCTTTGTAGCCACGGAGCGAATGCGAGTCTTTAAAACTCCGTTGTGGGCAGTCGAGACTTCAAACAGACGGCACCGCGCCATCCATCTCGAGTGTTTGTTAGGTCTTCGGTCTGGGACTTCAAAACAAGCAGGGCAGAGATGAATGAAGTGGGTCTACTTAATTCAAATCTGGAGCCCGGTGATGAGAAACAGAAGAGAGAAAAAGGGAGGGAAAAGCTTCTACAGGCAGAGAGGGAGAGGCCTGCTCTGTTACAGCTGTCTGCAAGATACGGCCCACATGAGGCTGCCCAACCCTACAGGAAACAGCCAGCCCAGGGGAAAGGGAAAGGCAAACAAGGGCAATGGCACGAAGAGGGGGAGGCGGGGGGAGGGCAGATGGAGAGAATCAGGGGAGGTGGAGTGAATGGAGTTCAGGGTTTGTGTGTCAGGTGGTGTTCTGTGGGGGCAGTTCTCAGATTTCTGCTTTTAGCCAGCAGATAAAAATCGCTGCGTAAAATTGCTGCCTTTTAGCAGAGCTCCTGAAGTCTTTGTTGTCAGTGGACCATTAAAAAACTGTAGCGGAAAAAAACACAAACAAGCACGCACTCGTCCCCACGTATCTGTATATATGTTGCGAATGCAGAATGAACGAAGCAACGTTGGTCGCCATCTACGACTCAGAAATGTCGAAGATCCACGAGTCGTTAACCAGGGAAAGGGTGAGGAAGGAGAATGTGTGACAACCAGGAGACGAGTCAGGGAGGGGGGTTGGACATATGGTGGTGTAACTGAAGTTTGAAGAGTTCATGTGTATTCTGTCAGGACACAGAACTCCCAACAGTCCCCTCCCCCCACATATCCAGACTTGGTCGTATGTACGGGGTGAGGGATGAGAGGAGGGGGTGGGGGTTGGTCCTCCATCTCCAACTCCTTCCCTGGTCTCTGTGGCTGCCTCCCTGCAGCTCCTGGTTCTTCTCTGCTGCTGGGTGCTGGACCTCCAAACTCCGTTCGGTCACATGTGTATCTGAACTGCGTGAGCTGCAGATCAGGGAGTTGTCGGGAGACTCACGGGGCGGGTTTGTGTGTTCCCACAGTAACGATGCATAGGAGAGAACAGGAAGGCCGTGTTGGCACATGTATCCAGTCCATTTGGTTGCAGCTTATGGTTGGGAATCAGAGATGAAGCATGAAATAGTAATGTCAGAGATGAGGTCAGATGCATAATACAACAGATCCTCAGACGTGAAGGGTTAATTCAGTTTTAGATGAAAGGATTTCAATAGATATTTTAGTGCAATACTGAATGTTTTTTCAATCCAAAGTATGTATAGAAATATATATTTATATATACATATAGGTGTATAAACTGTATGTGTATGTATATAATAAATATATAATATATCCATAAAATAAAATCCAAAATAGTTTTTAATCTAAATTGTGTATATAAATATAACTATATGTAAATATATATATACATATATGTATATGGATATATATATATTTATACATATATACACTACTGTATATTACATATATAAATATACACGTATATGAAAATACATACATACATTTATATGTATATATATAAAGAAAAAACAGTTCTTGACTAGAACTGCTTTTTTCTGACAGTATCTTCATTTAAATAATTTCTTCTTAAATAGAAGTACTGCACTTAAGAAAAACCAGTTCTGACTAGAACTGCTTTTTTCTTCTTAAATAGAAGTACTGCACTTTTAACACTGCTGAATGAACAGCTAAGACACGAGTGCGAGTATTGACTTATTAGTGAATGTAGTTTTTACAATCAGGACAAACGCGTCCCCTGTACGTCTGTACCGACGCCTGGTCACATGACTGCTTATCTGTTCGAAAGTGTCCAAATTCTAGATTGACTAATCCTGAGTCTTCGTGGTGTGGCGTCAGTGGAGTGACACCAGATCACTCTGTGATGGGACACTAAGACCCAGTGGAGGCGGTAACACTGCCTGGAGTGAGAGTATGGCTGGGAGCCAGCCTTGGACGGGGCAGCCAAGGAGAGCGGGATCAGATTACACTGCGTGCACATGCCTGGAGAGATGGGAACTGATAACACACACAAATGCATTTACCCACTATCCTGTGCATCTGCAGGCTCCAGAGTGGGCCAGCCTGCTTAGTAGATAATGCAGCGTTTTTAAACATCGCTCCATCACAGTGAAACAGAATAGACTCTTCCTGTTCTCTTCCCCTACATCTTTGTTTTACCCACTTCGCTTTCTCCTATAGGTTCCTCATCGACGTTTGCCCGTCAACTGTATGGAGTGCAGTGATATTGAAAACCTATAGCCCGGCCGCAGGACATTTCCTGCTCCGTGTTATCCAAACATCTCCCTATGCTCATCATTTATTATCAGATGGTGTAATTACATCAAGTGTCATTTCTCTGTCCCCTGAATTATAATTCAATCATAGAGGAGCTCAGCCTCTGTGGGCGTGGCAGGGTGAATGGAGAGGAGCTGCACTGCGTCAGCAATGTAGCAAAGCACAAGACAGCAAAAAAAAAACAAGCTTCCGCTCAGTGTCTGAGTGTCTCCCTGTTTTTCCAGGTACGGGAAAATCGTGTCCACCAAGGCCATCCTGGACAAGACCACCAACAAGTGCAAAGGTGAGCAGTAAAAACAGCAGCAAGGTCAAGAATGAAGGTCAAATGATCAATATATGTCAACAGGAGGGGATTATAGAAAATTACTAAATACTAATTACTGCGTCTCAATGTTAAGTCATTTTTCACTATTAGAAATCAAAAATATTGTAAATATAGTCACTGTTAGAAATCAAAAATATTGTAAATATAGCAATATGCTAAAACATGCTAAATGTTAGCCTGCAGATAAGTAGCTGTAAATGTAGTAAGATATTGAAAATGAAAAGATCAAGTCAACATTAAAAAGTTAGCATTGACGCTCTTTTGTTTATGCTAACCTCCTGTGAAGCTGTATTTATATATATATATATAAATAAATATATACAACAGCAGACATCACTGTGTTAACTGCTAACATCTGAGCTGCTGGTAGTCGTCTTCTGATCCGTGAGTGGCCTCTGACTTCACGTCAGTCTTGTGTTGAACGTACCTCATTGTCACACATTGTGTTTCTTCCTGTGTGTCTCTGTCCCCCCAGGCTACGGCTTTGTTGACTTTGACAGCCCGGCTTCAGCTCAGAAGGCCGTGACGGCGCTGAAGGCAGGTGGTGTTCAGGCTCAGATGGCCAAGGTAAGAACGCCCACGTGTTGGTTCCACGTTGGTTCACCCACCGCTTCCTTCATCCTGTAGAGGGAGGTGGAGGTAGTTAGAGCCAGTACCTGCTGACATCAGGTGAAGGACGGGCTACGACCTGGACGGTCGACCGCACTGAGTCACAGAGAAAACAAAACCAACCAAACAGACAGTCAATTTGACCTCATCTTTAATCTGTTTCTGGAATGTGGGATGAAACTGTAGAGGCCTGAGGATGATCCATCAATATTTGATCATGACCTAATTCAAACTCAGGCACGGTGCGGCCCGTGGGCCACATCCGGCCCTCTGACCGACATCTCCACCCAGCCCGTGTGAGATTGTCGTTAAATGAAGTCAGTAAAATCAGTCAGCGTAGCTGCGTACGAAAAACGACTGCGAGGCTTTTATTTTGAAGGCCACTATTTTAGGTTTTTGCTTCTAAAAAATGCCGTCCTTCTTCATGGACCTTCACTGAAACGTGTCAGTGAACGTGTTGGACTGTTTTTCTAATGTCCCACACAAGTACAAGAAC
>NC_024316.1:13540506-13572021 GCF_000523025.1 Cynoglossus semilaevis | reverse complement strand
ATGTGCAGCATCAGCGTACTGTACGTCGGTGCATGCTGTGAGTACACGGCTGCAGAGAGCTGCACAGAGTACTGTGGTACTCCTGCAGTACTGGTGTGTGTGTGTGTGTGTGTGTGTGTGTGTGTGGTGCTCAGTGATAACCACGCTGCTGGAGTGAGTCTCTGGTCTGGACTGGGCACAAAGGACCTGTCTGTTTCCTCTGCTGACATCTGACTCAGTGTCTGAGCAGCTCCACCGTCAGCAGGGCCTTGTGCCTGGTCGACCAGCCGCCCGCCCTGTCAACACGCACGCACACACATGCATGCATGCACTTGTGGATAACAACACACAAGTACACACACCACCAACGTTTCGGGAAATGCGATCTGAGTTCAGACTGAATCACCGAGGTTCACGAGGTTCGTCCGCTCACAAAATTCACTCCATTTCCGCGGCTGCGTCACTGCAGGATTACACCAGGACTCAGACGTGTGTCAGGTTTCTCTGTGACTCATCCGTGGTTCAAATCCAGAGCAGCACTCTCTCTCCTACCTCCGCTCACTCTGGTGAAGTCTGGGTTCATCTTTGGCTCACTTCACACTCCTGCAGAGCAGGAGAGGAGGAGGAAGAGGAAGAGGAGAGAGAGGTGACGAAGAAATCACCTTCACCACGGGTCTCAGCGATTGCACATGCATTATTTATAGAGTGGAAATTAATTCACGCCACATTTACAGGTTTTTAATCACATCTGTTCTCGGAGATCATGAATATGCAGCGAGGTTGGAGGCTGACACGGACGTGGTTTCTTGGTGTAGGCATCAGGCAGAGGAAGGAAAAATCCTGCACATGAAACAGGAGCACCTTTAAAAATCACCCATGCTTTATTATCCCCCCCCTCCCCCCCTCCACTCCCTCTATGTCAAAAAAAAGGAGAGAAATTCCAAATGTTATCGCTGCATGATTTCTTCTGCCTAACTCTGGCAGTCGGAGTTGAACCGTCAGCTAACTTTCAAGGTCAGGATTTCCAGGTGAAGGAATCTGCTAAAATATGAGGGACATATTTTTACAAACACGTAGCTCTGAGAGAGATAATTAAGTTTGTCTTCTGCGGAGATGATAATATTTAGAATTCCTCTGGTCCTGTTTAATGGGGACACGATATGAAACGAATGGTAATTAATCTGAGAATCTGATGTGTAAAGCAGTGATTCTCAACCACAGGGCCGCAGGACTGCATAGGTTATCAACTGAAGACACCAGAGATACTCATGTCATCCATGAGAAGATCGGTTGCAGTGCAGCTTTCGGCCACATGGTGGCAGTAATGCTCCAGTTAGGGGTGTCAAACTCATTTTGGTTCCGGGGCCACATGTTACCTAATTAGATGTCAATTACACTGCAGTAAATTAGAAATTACAGTAAGGCCTTCCTCCTTGTGCTAGCTGTAGCAAAAAGTAAACAAATGAAATGAACATCGTGCTGCGCCCTCACTGACAAAGATAATTTTGCACAATGGCTCTGCGTTAAAAGATTTGTCTTAAAGAGCAGCCGTGCGATTCGGCTCTGAGCAGAAGTGCGGCGGTCGTAGATCATCCGTAGAGGAAGAGCCGGTGGAAATGTAATTATGCTGTGATATCACATTACCTGTGATCCAGCTGCTCTGACGCCCCTGAGAGGTCTCTCTCTCTCTCTCTCTCTCTTCGTCATCAGCATATTCACTGATCACAGCGTTGATTAAGAACAAAGAGTTTAGGAGAACAGGAGGTTGTTTCATTTTAAAATCAGACGAGCAGATTAGGATTATCTGCAGCTGGTGACGCAGATGTCCTCGCAGTCTACGCAGCGTGTGAAACTTTTTTTGTTTGCGTGATAAAGGATCACAAACAACATGAACTGACAAACCAACTGAACACCTGCGAACATGATCTCACTAACACGTGGCTGAGGAGTGTGGTGGTAACGTCTGTCTCTCCGTGTGTGTGCAGCAACAGGAGCAGGACCCCACCAACCTCTACATCTCCAACCTGCCTCTGTCCATGGACGAGCAGGAGCTGGAGAACATGCTGAAGCCCTTCAGCCAGGCCATTTCTACTCGTATCCTCCGCGACGCCAACGGCACCAGCAGAGGAGTGGGATTCGCCAGGTACGACTCTACGTCACGTCTGCGTGGCCTTTCATTTGTGATTTGATGGTTTTCAGCCTGAGGAATAAATCAGGCTGAAGAACAAGGCTGATTTCTCAAACTGAAATCTAAGGAAGTGTGCCCTCTTGTGGCTAATAAAAAAACAACATATGGGAATGCAAGGGTAGTTGGAAAGGTTCTAAAAATTAATCATATACATAAGTATAATTCCATATATATATAAGGACTGTTTATACTGTTAACTGTTTTTTTTACTTTACCATTTTGAAAATGGTCAGAAAAAATTGACTCCCCCTGGTGTTTGCCTCATTGCTGTGCAGCTCAGTCACAGACTTCTGCTGACTTTCTTTGTTGACGTTCACATTATGGTTCGTTGTAGGATGGAGTCCACAGAGAAATGTGAAGCCATCATCCAACACTTCAATGGGAAATACATCAAGACTCCTCCAGGAGTTCCAGGTCAGATTCAAGGCTCTGAGTCCAAACTGGGTTTTTTTTTTTAAATCAACTTTCTTAGACGCAGACCATTTCAATTCAGACATTCTTCTGCGTCTGTAACAGTACAGTAATTGCTCAATTTATAAATACCTGTTCCAGTTCCGCCAGAACCGTTGTTGTGTAAATTTGCTGATGGAGGCCAGAAGAAGCGTCAGAGCCAAGGAAAATATCTGCAGAACGGCCGACTGTGGAGCAGAGACGGGGACACTGTGAGTTGGTGACTTCTCCTCTGTAGCCTGAGGTTAGTCACACACAGAATCATAATGGCTTCATGTTTTTCTTTTTACCCCTCAGGGTGGAATGACCCTCACCTACGACCCCACCACAGCCTTACAGAACGGGTTAGTACTAGTATACAGAAGTATTTCCTGTATCTATCAGGATTATATATATATACATATATACATGTGTATATATATATATATATATATACACATATACCTATATATTATACCTATATATATATACATATATAAATTCAGCACACCAGTACAACGCAACCCACAATAAACAGCGATTAACAAAGATTAATTAAAAATGTCAATTGAAAAAAAAAAACAAGTTATTAGACAAAGGTCTGTGTATATATTTGCACGTGTATATGTGTGTTCAATCCTCTCTCTTTCTGCAGGTTCTACTCCTCTCCATACAACATCGCCCCCAACAGGATGATGGGAACAACCTCACTCTCCCCTTACATGCATTCACCTGTCAACACCTACCAGGTACTGCAGTATTTTCAGACATATGGACTACTCTAAGACGTAACCTAAAATCAAACGTCGTTCTGAGTCTGTGCTGTGACCCTGCAGGTACACAACCCGTCCTGGCTACACCACCAGTCCTACATCATGCCCCCCACAGTGAGTATTATTGTTTGTGTGATTTATTGTTCGTTCCGTCTTCAGTTCTCTGTTCTCACGTCACTGTGTGTGGTTTCCACAGGGAACGGTCCTGACACCAGGGATGGAACACACCATGTCCATCCAGCCCACCTCAATGATGGGACCCCTGACACAGCAGCTCAGCCACCTCTCTATGGGCAGCAGCGGCACCGTGAGTAGAGCGCTGCCAGTGGACAATATGTGTATGTGACACAAACTGGGCTAAATGTGTAGCTAAGCCTACACATTTAGTCCAGCTTTTATGATGAGACAGATTTGATTTGATTGTTGGACACTGGGGAAGCAGAGTGGACACATTTAAAAAACAAAAGTGAGAAAAAAATAATAAAAATAAAATCCCTGCTTTTAAATGAATGATGATACAATGGCAATAAATATTAAAAGAAAAAGGAAGTAAATCCTTTAAAATAAACACTTGACTCTCAAAAGTTAAGTCAGAAAAAAACAGATATAATATGAAAACGGCCACATAGAGGACAAACAAAGGCTAATGCTAACATACGCTAATGCTAAAATGCTCTAAGGCTAATGCTAACATACGTGGCACCATGAAATGACACTGTACTAAAGAACACTTACAAAATAATCCAACAGGAAGATGCAGACAGGACAGGGAATCTAAAGAGATCAGGATGTTGACGCAAACGTCAACGTTCAGTGTGTGTGTGTGTGTGTGTGTGTGTGTGAAGAGAACAGGCAACAAAAGCAGGTGAAACTAATGAGACACAGGTGAAACACGAAGGGCAGAGAAGACAATCAGTGAGGACAAACACAGGAAATGAGTCAAATGTGTCCAGGTCACAGACCGTGAACAACAACAGGATGTAGTCGTGCCGTTTCACAACCAAGTCCAATTTTACTGCCTTTACACTGACATGTTGAAGAGAGACGTTGATGGATACGAAGCAGAGTGTATTTACCAGCATGCCCTGCAGCCTGGGACTGACAGGATGTAGCCCCGCCCTCTGTGGTGACTGCTGTGATTGGCTGCTGCTCCTCTGTGACCTTGGAAGAGATTGAGATTAATGGTCTTTCACCTAGAGTTCTTTGGCCATCTGTGGAGTCGCCCCCTGGTGGTTGACTGAGATGCTGTCTTTCAAAAATGTGTCCATATATCTAAGTGAACAGACGTAATTGTGAATACAGTACATGGGGGGAAATGCACGTGTATTTGTGAATATAGAGTCAGTAATTTTTACAACTATTTCTATTAAACATTTATTTAAAATTAAATATTCCTGTAAATATTCCGGCAGTATCTCCCGGCCAACTCATCTATGCAGGGGACCTACATCCCTCAGTACACCCAAGTGCCTGCCGCCAACATTTCAGTCGAGGTAATGACCTGTGTTTTCTAGTATTTTAATGATTCCATCAGTTAAACATAAAAAACAAACACATAAATGAATGTTTTACCCACTTATTTCCAGGAGAGCTCCGTCCAACAATCTGTTGCCATAGAGACTCCAACAGAACACACCACCTACTCCTACCAGCATAACAAGTGAAAAGGAGGCAGAGGTCGGTTTAGAAAACTGGTTCTCAAAGTAGGGGGTGGGACCCACCTAGGAGACACAGAGCTATTACGTATTGTTATCGTTAAAATTGATACTTAAGGAGTAGACAGATACTGCAGATATTCAAATGTGTGTACAAACTGTATAGATAAAGTACATTTTTTGCATAATATTTCCCCTTTAAGACAGACGGTAAATGTGAACCTGTCGTGTCTCTCACCGTCTCTTCTTTCCCTCTCGTCAGTTAAGGTCAGATTTCTGGAGTAACTCTTGAAGTACCTGTACCTGCTGAGGCTCAGCACCGAGACTCCGTGTGTCAGGCACCGGGAACTGCAGAGGAATCTGGACTGTTACACAAAACAAATCGACAAAAACAGACTTTTTCTACAAACTCATCTTTTCAAACAAACTCTTTTTAAGGCCACACGTGCAAAGAAGACGACGGACGGCAGAGCGGAGCAGATGGAGAAACAGAAGTGGACGCGTCTATTTTGATAACAGTTGAGAAAGGAGTTCTCACGTGTACAGAGAATTTTCAGAAAAAAAACGTCCTTTTTTTGGTGGAGCGGGAAAAAGATGAGAAAACGTTGTCTTTTTTTTGGTGGAGCGGGAAAAAGATGAACTCAACACCATTTCTTTTTTTAATAATTGTTTTTTTTTTTTTTTTGCCGATTCCACTTCTCTTTTTGTACAGTCTGACTCTTTCAGGCTCAAAAACCTGCCTTTTGTACATAGTCGTGTGTTTTGTTGTGTTCTGAGCTTCACCGTAGTCAAATGATTAAAATGTCTGACAATAGAAAGAAAACAAAAACAAACAGGAAAGAAGAAATCACGATGGGATCAGATTGAAACCCTCACCGTCAATGACTCAATGTACAAATCCGTGGATCTGGTCAAAGCTGCAGACAATCAGGAGCAGTTACAGGGAGAGAGAATTTAACTTTTAACTTAGTGACAGATTAGAGTAGGATTTATTAGAGCAGAGCAGATTTCAGTCATTCCTGGGAGTAACTGTGGAAAAGTGTTGTCTAAATGTTGCTTCACTCTGAAATCCAATGTTCCTGGACCAGGAGTCACGTGACACACAGAGCTGCATGTAAATAAGAGATTTATTACACAAGTGATGAAGCTCAGCTCAGACAAAACTCTGTTAAAATAGACCTTAGGGATATCAGCCAATTGCTGACCCCTGGTGTGCGTGTTTGCAACTACATCTGCATTTTCCCTCCTTTTTTTTTTTAGTTCTTATTTAATTTTCTTCATTCGGTTTTAACAGTTTCATTCAAAGAAGCTTTGGTTTTATTTTTGATAATGTGCGGTGTGCTTAAAATAGTGATTTTTTAAAAAAAGTTTTTGTTTGTTTGCATACTTTTACTGGTTTCACTTTTGATGTTAGAGGATTTTTAATTGCTGTGTTTCCCACATGGTGGGTCACGACCTGGGAAATGGGTCATGGAGGACATTCTGCGGGTCAGAGCCCAAATGATTATACATACAGCAGTTTTGTCCTGATCAGATCAGATTCGATGACTGTATTGCGTAGTTTTTGTCATGATATTTTGAGGTAAAAAAATAATGTGGTAAACACGATTAAAGTCAGACCTCAGATGTCCTGGATTCCTGTAGTACACACAGTACTCACCGACTTCAGACCACAACGCTGAGTGTCGAGTGCCTCGTTGTGTATAAACCTCGTAGCTAACGCCCGGCCCTCAGGTCTGACCACGGAGAAACACTGCTTTAAAGATTCCTCTTTTAATGTCAGCTCCTCAGTTTTGTGTCACTAACGTCGGCACCAGAGGACCATGAATCCTGACCATGGATGAACGACACATGCTTGGTTCAATTTTGGTTCTCACAGTTTAACCCCAAACAGTTGGGATCAGTGTAGGAGAAATTCTCGACGTTCAAAAACCTCAACTTACCTCATTCTTCAGGAGAAAACGTAGTTTCAGTTTTTGTACACAACCTAAGTCTGTTAGGTCGGCTCACGATTCACAGCTGGTACTGTGTCCATTCCTCTACCACCTCCTCCGTCCACCGTCACCCGAGGTCTGATGATCTATGCAATTAATTTATTGTCTTTAGAAATGCAATAATCCAGATGTTCACACAGTGACCGAGGCTCACCTCAAAGTCTGGATTTTATCTCTCATATTTCTTTTTTCTTTTCGTTCTTCTCCACCTGACACGTTCATCTTCACAACAAGAGAAATGCTGCATTTAAAAAAAAGGGAAATTTATCAAACCAAAAGACAGGTAGTGGTTTATAGAAAAAGACAGACAGAATATGGCAGGGTTTTTTTAAGTGTCTATAAATGAGTGTTTTATACACAGATCACTCACCATCCTGTAGGAAATGGATTATTCACGGGACAAATTCTAAACTTCACAGAAATGCCTTACATTTCACCGGAGGTAAATAGTGACGTGCTTCTCAGATTAGACTGAAGATGAAGATGAAGATGAAGTGCATTAGTGCTGAAGGAAAAGGTGTCAAAAGGAGAACTATTCCATGAAGCGGAGAAATATTTGGTTTATCTGTTACTTTTGTTGTGTCGATCTTTGATATTGAAGAAAAGCTCTGTGTTGATCTAATGGTTCTGAAATCAGATTTGATTTTTTCCCCCTAAAGTTCAGTCAAAGGTTCAGGCTCAGACTGTGTGACGGACCTCATCTCTGCACCAAACCTCTCTTCACTAAACATCCGTGCAGTGGTGCAGGTCTTTGTTTCTTTTACGGATAAAAAAACAACCTAAAACAAACAAAAAAAAAAAACAAACAAACAAAAAAATAAACAGTGATGAAATGTTGGTTTGTTTATGAAGTTGTTTCGTTTTGGTTTTTTTAAAATAAAACTTTTTCACTGTGGTATGTTGTGTCTGTGTGTGTTTATGGCCCAAACAGGAGGAAGTGATGGAGGAAATGTAGCTGGATTTGTCTCAGCGCTGAGAGTGAAGTCTGAAAGGTCACTGAATATGGAGTCAAAGACGATAGGAAATTTAAGTGCCAGTCAATTCAATTGGCTAGAGGATTCACATGGTACTTTTTTTTAGTGTTGTACTGATTGATTTAACAGATTTCAAAGTCAGACAACAGTCACATAACATGAGAATTTATTTCTAACACATACATGATCTAGATAAAAATAGATAGGAAACAGGAATATATATAAAAGTATGTTACACTGTTCAAGGGTTGTATATCATTTTAAAGTATGTACAAAAGTCAAAATATACTGAATGTGCCCAAACTTTCTTCTTCAACTCAAAATACATAAAATAGATGTTTGACCTTAATTTACATCTGGTATCAAGACCAATAGGAAAGTTGAATAAGAAAATTATAAAAACTCTTTCTTACCCTGCTCTTAAGAGACTGCAAATACGACTTGGACTCTGATACGGCCAGAGGTCAGAGGTCAGGGCAGAGACCACATTCTGGTCAGCATATAAATCAACCTCTGAGGCAACGTTACATTTTGATCAATTTAGAAAAATAACTTTGTCTGGTCAGTAACACTGAGGTTGCCAGAGAGTAAAAATAAAGACTTGGTTCTACATTGAAAAATAAAAAAATAAGAAATTTGGGCATGGTGCTTTTAATTTTGTTTTATTTTTGAAGAGCAGTCATATCTGGATGAGGTTCAGTTGTGACAAACACTGACTGCTAACGGCAACAAAAAAACACTCATCTCCCTGTACTGTAAGACAAAAGCATGTAAACTTGGTCACACTTTACAAACGCTGCAGCTCAGAGTGTGGACGTGGTTTTTCCAAAATTAGCTTCTTGACTGTCAACACGGACCACAGTGTTTCTGATGCTGATGAAACTTAAACTTAGAAAAAAAAGAGAGGGAGAGAGTTTAAGACTGAGAGGCAGTGCTGAGCTGCTTCTGTAATTACCCGTAGGCCGAGGTCTTGACTGGTCTTCAGGAGACCGGGGAATGGCAGCGCTGGTGTCCTGATCTGAAGAGCTGGTGATGTAGAACGGTACAACTGACAATACAGTGTCCTTACAGTTCTCCTCTGGTGGAACACACCACATCACAACAGCTTGTGGTTTACAATCTCCCAGACCATTCTTCTCCTGAAGTAGGGCATGTGTTTCTGTGGATAAAGAGGGTGAGTGGGGGGGGGTGAGGTCAGGTGAATCACTCGTAGGTTATGAATACTAAACCTTCTGCTGCTGCTGGAAACATGTTACCTGTGTGAATGTGATTGGCTTGTCTTTGGTGATGTAATCTGCATACTTGCATGTGAACATTCCACAGTCGCTGCCGTTCATCTGCTGAGGGATTTCCTGAGATTGGAGAAGGAAGACCGTTCTGTTAGCTTTGTTCAGGAGTGAGTGTGTTGTAACTATTTAATCACAATAACCGTTTTTTCCAGACTATATATCTAATTATCTTTGGTAGTCTGACTGGCCCTGATGCTACCGTACATCAAAAATAAAACCCATATTATCTCTGGCCACAGGAGGGCAGCGTGTACACTGGCTGCTACTACACTGCTAAAACATTTTAGGACAACGCTATAAAGACTTTTAAAGACAAATAAAAAAAAAATCCTCACATTCCTCAAGGACACACATGAATCTGACACTGATGGACAGATGCAACAATATTTGGACGTAAGAAAAATACACGAGTCGTATTCTGTTGAATAGCAATGTTTTTGTGTTCTTTAAAGATGAAAATCCTGCAGATCAAAAATATCCAAAGTCTATTTTTAGCTGTTCTAGAAAACTGCTTCTCTGTTTTTTTAGCAGAGAGCCTCCATATGTTAATGAGACAAAGTGGAGACGGGGACACGAGCGACTAGTTGAGTAAATGCCGGAGGAAGCCTCGCTACACAGTAAATTCTAAGCAGTCTTATGAATATTTTTTCTCTTTAACTAGAACACGTCCTTATGGTGTAAAAATCTGACAGCACTTCTGACATTATGCAAAAAATTTACATTTAAATAAGAAATCTGACTTTTATATACTTTGATGGATTCACAAATGTTCCTCCTTTTCAGGACTTATGTTCTTTCCTGCTGTGTTGTCTGTCAGTAAATGTTAAGTAGTTCTTTTCTTAAACCCGTGTGTAGACTTTGTCTGACTGGACAATAGATTTTTTGATTCTAATACCACATCATGGGATGGTACCATCATCATAACTACATGTACTGTAGTTACATTTAGTCCTTGTGTATTACTACACTTACGTTGGGCTTTTTGCAGTGCAGGGTCCATCCTGAGGTATCCAGATTTTTGCCTTTTTTGTCCTTACTTTCCTCCTGCAGATATTCACTGTGAAAAAAAAATATACATTTTAATGCCCCTTTAAAAAAAAAACTCAGCATTTTTTTTTTCTTTTAAGGTTCATTCTAGTTTAGTTCCATGTGTTTCCTTACAGCAACAAGCCGCACGCCCCTTCGTTTCTTCCTCCCATAGAATCAAAATACATGACTTTCTTTTTCCGGAAATCCACAACCTCAGAGAGAGAAAGAAGATGAATTTGAACGTGACCTACAAAACAAATCGCTGACACTGACAATATTAAAACCAGGACTGGTTCAACTTACAGATAGGCACCAGTGCACCCCCAAGTGGACGGGAACCAAGAGGATGTCTTTAGAAAAAATGTCCATCTTCTTTGTCCACCGGCGGACGGCAGAGTAGCCGCTTCTGCGCAGTTTGGGATAAAAGAATGTGTTGAATGTGTTGACTGAGGGCAAATGGGCGTCTTTGCTGCGCTCCACCAGCAGGTTCATGTAAAAGTTGATCACCTGAGAAACAGAAAGAGAGGGAACTGAGTCAGATCAGGGAGACCTGTTCTGCTGTAGTACCTACTGCCACACTGGTTCAGCCTGAGTGTAACTCACTTCATCATTCAGCCAGTTAAGGCTGCTGAGGGTTTGCAGGTCTTTTCGTGTCAGACTAAGACCAAAACCTTCACACATGACCTCGTGAGGACTTCCTCCTTTCAACACCCGGTTCACGTCTGCTTCCATTTCCTTAACGGACACACCAGGAGAATAAATACAGAGAAATCTCAACCTTTGAGAAAAAACCTGAGTCCATAGGGAACCACCTACGATTTTTAATTCACCATCATCATCGTCGCACTTGGATTTCCACTGATTAGAATTTTTTTAAAAACCTTTTTCTAAATAAAATAACTACTACTTTAAGTGCATCGTTATTTAAGTCATTCATTTTACCTGTGTTAGTTCAGGGAATTCTGGTTTCTCTTCCAAAACCTTTCTTTTTTCTATTAAGGCGGTCAGAGGAACCTCCTTCTCCAAAGGAACTCGGATACGAACGTCCACATCTGGGCTGAGCTGGCTCTCTTCAGAAAGACGCTGGAAAATAGAGACAACGTGACTCAGGTTAACAGGAAGTCAGGAGTCAGTAACTGTGACAGGGGATGATGAATGAATGTGAAGTTCGCAGTCACCTGTCGCAGCAGCTGCGCAGCCAGAGCCTCCTGCTCTTCGATCAGCCTCCGTCTTTCTCTCGCTCGGGAATCGTACATACTTGTTCTACAGTCATAAGAACAACAGCGCGGTTTAGACACAATGGCAGTAAATAATGAACAAATTCACTGCTGTTGAAATGTGTTTTCCCCGGTACTTACAATTCTTTGATCCATAACTCAGCCTGGAAACATGGCACACTGTAAAGACAGATGGATGAATCACTCACATCAACCTCCTTAAACCTTGGTTCAATTATTTATCCAACTACAGCTCACAGATACTGTGTGGACAACTTATTTCCCACTTATTAATAAGCAAAAAGGTGCCAAAGTCACTAGTAAAAAGATGTTAAGTTTCTTTAAAAATAAACCTACAATTTAACTAAAGAAAAAGAAAGAAAAAACACTTACCTGGAACTGTCTTTCTTCAAGTTCTTTTTCTCACTTATGATAATTACAGAATCTCCATCATGAGCTGCAAGACAAAACCAGAAGTCAGACTGGAGAAGGAAAAATTAATTTATTACTCTACTACTGATCATTTTTGTTTTTAGTAAGTGTGTGTTCTGTCAAAGGTTCATGTTGTAAAAATGTCCTCTGAGTTGAAATTTTCTGTGAGCAACAACTGGCCCCAATGATAATTTAGAGAGTTTAGGAAACAACCTTTACTGCATAAAAAGTGATTATCATTGGTATATTTCGACTGAAATTATAAATATTAATTGAAATAAAAAAACAACTTAATAATTGTTAAATTTCCCATTTACACCTCATGTAAATTCAAATGAGATGCCCATTGTCTATTTAGAGTCAAACATGGTTCACTGATGCCAAAGTCTCTGTAAAGTACATTATCTGACCTGATGACTGTGTGTCCTGAGAGGAGTTATCCTGCAGAGCTGATGGAGGAGAGGTGTCCCTGCTGAAGGTGACGTCTGTATCTACAGACCACATCTGGTTCCCCTGTGTGTTGAAGTTGCCCACCGGACTGTGCAGGTTGCTGGAACTCTGACTCGACACTCCTCGTGGGCTGGGTGGACAACTGGTGCCCTCTGAGGTTTCTTCGGCGGCCGACCCAGGAGGTGACGAGTGTTGCAAGAGTCTTCGGCTGGTAGTCAGGAAGCTGGTGCTGATGAGAAGGACAGTGTCAATAGATAAGTGCGAATAAAGTGACAGTCAAACCAAATGTTAAACACAACAGGAATTGTTATCCACAAAGCTAACAATACCAATGCCAAAGCAAACGTCATGCAAATGAAACTGATTCAGGTGAAACTGTCCGACGATCTTTATTGTCATTCCAGTCACAGTCCAAATTAGTAATAATTAAAAATAGTCTTCTTGTTTCCTGTGTTTAAGTTGTATACAACTTTAGTTAGAGAATAATTTTTTATCAAACATTGTAACAATAATAGCTGTTAGATTGTGGGGTTTTGAAAACACTATCCTGCCTCTACTTTCTTTACTTTATATAATTCCAGTTCTTGGTCTTCAGCCTCTCTCCACACAGATTTTGCTGAGAAGACCAAAACAAAAAAAAAAAACAAGTGCTGTGTAGGCATGGCTCTACACAGAAAGGTAACAGCCCACACATTGGCATCGTTGTGAATTTATTCTCAGCACAGAACTACAGAAGGAAACAAAAACAGGTTTGTAGTGTTGGAGGAGAGATTGGAGTGTTTTCTTTCAGGCATTCACCCCGACTTCACTTCTCTCATTTATCTACTATTCTGTTGCAGTCATTAAGCTGCTGGTGTAGATGTAAATATATATTTCATAACTTAAGTTTCAGATAGAGAACTTAAATTCTCATTTTTCATGATAACATTCAATTAGATTAACATGTGCCTTGCATTTTCTTGAGAACTGACAACAGTTAATCGTGGTACTTACAAATCTCTGTGTGACCTCACGATGGCATGTGAGCTGCCGGAGCGAAGGAAAGACGACTGTCCGCCAGAGACCATACTCAGAAGCTGCCTGTAAACCTCCTTCTCCTCTTCGCGAACGGACTGGACAAACACAGTGGGGAAAAAAAAATCATGAGCTCTATACAGAAACTCCTCATTGTCAGGAACCAGACAATAGCTACATGTTCTGCCGCCTGACCTCCCGTGCTGTGCAGTGATGCCTGGCTGTCTCTGTGCGCCCAGATGAGTTGCTGTGTGTTGGACTCTGCATCACTTTGATGGGAAAGGTCTTCTCATAAACACTAGTGCAAGAGCTGTTTGTGGTGCTTAGTCCACTGAACAAATCGCAAACCAAAAATAATTAGTAAAACCAACATTGGCTGAAGATTATGTGTTGATAAACTGTGAAACAAAAAACAAGTAGTAGCCAAAAAGAGAAACACTTTTGTAGAGGGAACAAAAGATTACCTTGGTGTTCCACATGGTCGGATGTTTAAGGGCCGCCCCAACCGTGGAGATGAGTGCAATTTAGGGCTAGCAAAAGTTGGCAAGTTAAGTGAATGTCCATTTGTTTTTGGCACCTCCCGATGGGTAGAACTCATGCACACTTGTCGCCTGCAGACTTTCGACCCCAAAATGGACTTTTCATTACGCAATAAGTCTACAGTGGAACAAAACAAAACAAAAAACAAGCACAAAGATCAAGATTAAGTCTTGGCCATGGATGCATTGACTCAATGCTCAAAGCAATGCCAGACTTACCTGATTTGGATGTTTTCCACTCCAAAGTGGTTGAAGGCGAAGCAAATGTATAATGCAGAGTGTTCCTTTCAGTCTTCTTATCATCAACAAAAGCACAAGCAGATAATGTCAATATAATGACAAAGCGAGTGGTTTAAAGTGTAAGTGTGTTGCATTCAAATTGTTCCCTCACCCGCCTCCCTGTCCAGGCTGCTGCCGCTGCAGATGAGGTTGATGCAGATGCAGGCTGTGACACTCCATCAGGTGGTGGCCCAGGGGAGGCAGGGAGTATATTTTTCAAGGTTGGGCTGACAGTATTTTTCATCCATGTTGCAACAACAGAACTGTGGTTCTTGACACCTTCAGCTGCAACTTTGACACTGTCAATAATGTCTCCTAGACAAAATCATAACAGAAAGACCAGTCAGTACGACAGTCGAATACTGTCGAATATAAAGAGTGTGTTGCTTTGCATTCACCCATTCTGGATTTCTTCATCAGTAGGCCATCTTGATGCATGTTATGTCCATCTTCCAAACTACGGAACAAACGGATGCAAATACAGTTATTTGAATGTCATGTGAAGACAAAAAAACTGTTGTAGGATTTTTGGCAGGCAAATTAGGTATAAAAAAAAGTGAACTATATAACACACACAATATTCTGAAATCAGTAGTTCAATTATGACTTAGTCTTAAAAAGACTGAAAACTGTACAAAGATAGTACAAACTAGTGGTTAAATGATAAGGGCCGGATTGTAAAACAGCAATTTTACTTCGGACCCTTAACAAATGTGATTAAAAAAAATGTGTTTGGTGTTAAACATTGGGTTGTTCACAAATGGATTTAATACAGATGATTATTCCCTAGAGGAAAAATTTAATACTGGAAAGAAAGTAGAAAAGTTCCTTACATTACTGTCTAAATGAGATCCTGCTCAATAGCTGACCTGACTTTAAAACACCAACAACAAAAACAACATTTCAGGTAGAAGTCCAGCTTTGAAAATCTTGAAGCCTACGTACATAGTCTGAACGGGTAACATATTTCAATACAATTTTAATTTTCGATATTAAAGTGCATCATATTTATAGCGATATACGTTGTGGTAGTGCTACCATGCGTAGTTGTACGCTATATAAAAGTACAGACGGAAATAATTACTTTCTATAAAACTTTACAAATAAGCAGTAAATTAAATGACCAGTGCAGCACACACAGACAGCTCTTTTGATTCCGTTGTCTTTTTAAATCCCGTGTCATTCAGTCCCAGCGTTGGGGAAATAGCGGGTTTACGGCTCATACCATTCAATCGGTCTTTTCCTCCTCGTCTGTCCCTCTCCCGGTGCCCGCTCTGCCGCTGCTGCCACCTCATCTGCAGGTGTTACACCGTTGCGAAGGTTGCCGATGCTGGTTCCTATCCATCCGTAGATTTTATTCAACATGGTTGAAAAAGTTTCAGAGAGTGCCGTTGATTACGAACCTCTGAGGCTGCTTTCAGTCAACCTGACAATGCGGTCACAGAGAATTTGGCTCATGCGCCTTCATTCGACTGAAGCGGATTAACTGAGGCTGTCTGAAACGCGAACAGCCATCACGTACATCATTTTACTTTTTTGAATATATGACCACGAGCTGACCGTTAGCCAGTTATCTGCGTGTTAGCACGGCGTGCTAGCTGACGCCGTTAGCTGCACGGCTAATTAATTCAAGTGTATTTAAATTCCTACTGGAACGCGATAAGTCGCAACGAACAGGTTCGAATAAACGGCTAGCATGTTGAGTCGCGTACAAACTAGTTTACATTGTATAAAGGTGACTTTAAATACAGATAAAGTCGTTGAACAAAACCATCTCCCGCTTCTTCCTCATTCAAAACCACAACATGGCTGAACAGCACTGCCTAGTATCGCGCGCTGTGATTGGTCTGCTGCTGCAGATTGAATTTGTTGTATTTTTAAAGGGATTTTTCATTGCTACACAAACAAACATGCGGAGTCACTTAAAAGGACAAATAAATCAACTTTATTTTATTATTGCGTTGTTTTAATTTATTTTCACTGTCAAACTCCATATTTGTATTGTTTATTATTTATCAAGAATCCAATGTTTATTATGTCTCCATAACAAAGTGAAATATAAACTTCTCTTCTACACTTTTTTTGTTTCAAAAAACACGTGGAGCCGACACAGATTTTTAATGCATGATTTATCTTTATTTAAAACACATTCAAACAGCTACTACATTCAAACACATACACGGAACCACAGATACCAGAAGAGAGGTTTGATGCAAATAACTAACGACAAGGAGCAGAGACACATATTCTGAAAAAAAGAAAAGAAAAATCAGAACAAACCCAGTTACTTCTATATAAAGCTGGGGTCTCAAACTCAAATGAGCTGGGGCCACCTCTGCCACCATCATTACAGTGGAGGACCACATGAACTTTTCTTAAATTGGCAACATAAAAAAATATCCAAGGGGTATAATTAAATAATTTTATTATTATGGGCCAGACGCGGGGAGTTGTGTGCCAGAAGTTGTCCTCAGGCCACAGGTTTGGGACAACTAATATTAGGTGAGGGGTTAAAGCAACACATCCCTTCTGCACGAGTGTTTTCTCTCATAAAGGTAATCTAAGGTCACTTCTAAAATCTATTCATTTTTCAAAAACCTTCTAAAATACTTTTACACAAACTGTCAAAAATATATTTAAAATATCATTTAACATGTCATTCAAGTTATTGCACAAATACATGCATTTGACTTAAGTTACAGTGAGTCCATTCACATATGGCACTTGGTCATAGTTTTTCAGGGGTCTGTAGTTTAGTCATTTACAAGATAATTGGTTAAAATAAAACACTGCAAAAAAAATCACATCAAGTACATAAATAATACTTGCAGAATAAGTCATATTCAGGGTTAAATGGAATACATTTAACCACATTGTGTACCACAAATAAACCAATGTAGATACGTAGGAACAATATCCAAAATAATAAAAATATATATAAATTTAGATTGTCTTACATCATCAAAATTCACTTAAAGTCATGTAACTGTTTTTTAAAAAAATGAAATGTTCTATAATTATATAGCAATATTTTGCTCATGTGCCTTCAGTCCCTAAATTAACATACAAAGACACAGCCTATTGATTTATTTATTATATTTAGCATACTGAACTCATGCATGCATTTTCTAAAACAAATACTGTACCTTTACAGTAGCATTGACATCTATAGTTTTCCTGGAAATGGTTGCAGATAGAGAATGCACTTCCCATTTGTTTGTTTTTTAGGGCTACAGTTAGTAATCAGCCTGATTATACTGAGGCCTCTCACACACAGTAGAGTCTAGACAGTAGGGATAAGGTTGCGGTTGTATGTTTCTTTGTTGACATATCAGTTACTCATTTGGCATTCGCCTTAGCATCACTAAGAAAATAAAGCTTTTACAATGGAAGCATTGTTTCATACAAACTATAATGGTACGTCTTGTCTGTTAGACAATGGTTTAATCCCGTTTCCCAAAGATTTGTAGGAAAAAGGAAAAGATGTAGATGATGTCAAGATAGATATTGAGAGTGGCGAAGATGTACTCCTCTGGACTCATGGAGTAGTGCTTGTTTCCCATTAGCAGTTGGGTGTCAAACACCAAAAACTGCAAAAGATAGAAAAATACAATATACATTAAATATCTATCTATCCATCCATCCATCCAAAATATTTCACATGAGCAGATACATGTAAGTAAAAAAAACTTGCTCTTACCATCGTGAATAATATTGCTCCCAAGACTGCATAAATGCCATCCAACCACGGAACCTAAATGATATTGATGACTTAGTTAAATGTTATACAGTAACATTCAGATCCTCATTTTGAAAAGCAGGTACACTCACATATTGAAAGGGGAGGACGAGGGCCAGCACCAGGCCAGAGATCAACATGACCATGCAGAAGATGAAAAGCACCCCCTGGTACGAAGTCACGTCCATCTGAGTGGAGAAAGAACAAGAGGCAAAATAATTTGACCCTCAATCAACACATCAAAATATGTAAAAATGATTAAAAAAAACCCACAATTTTTACAGACCTTAGTTTGAAAGCTGAAGAGTGTGACCAGAAAACAAACAGATGCTGTGATGCCCAGACACATCACCACTGACTTGGTATTGTAATAACTATAAAAACGAAAGAGAAATTAAAAGGTGAAGTACATTTTTATAGAATATATGACAACCAGAGAACATAAAGGATGACATGCCATCTAACCCAGACTGATCAATGCGTAGACACAAAATCAATGTAGGACGAGTGATCACTGTGTGACCATTAATCATACCTGGACAACATTCCTGTCATGTAGGAGAGGGAGAGGGTCTGTAAAAAGACAAATAAGAAATAGGAACCATAAAACCTCTCAAATCAGGAAATACGAAAGTAATAGCATTTATAGGATAGCATATTTTTTATTTAAAAATATTTTTGAACCCATCTGTAACAGTCTCTAAAAATATGTTTAGATGTGTATGTAAATATGACAATACTCACAAAGATGGCCAGCAGAATCAGGTTCCATGGAAACTGTCTCCTGTTGAAGAACACATTTCAAGTGTGAGTGATATTAGTATAAGAAGGTTTTGTTGATGTTCACTGACGTTTGATCAAATTAACTAACCTCGGGGCTGAGCAGCAGGACAGGGTCAGATAGGTGACAAAGAACACAGCGCTGTTAAAAAGCAAATACCGAAATGTTATAGAGACATAAACCACAGAAATGAAAGGGGACAAAATGTCAACAACACATTAGGAATTCAACCTAAAAATTCTCAGAATTGTCATTTTAATGCCTGCTGCAGCTCATACAACTACCACGTTATTTATATGAAAATTAAGGATGGAAGAAAGTCACAAAGTAGCTAAAAAACTGCACCGAGAGCAGGTAATATTTACTTTTTTAAAAATAGTATTACTCACTAAGAGGCCCAATACCAGCCAGGGTTGGATTGGATATAGTCTTTCACAGGGTCACTGAAAGGCAAGATCATTTTAGTGGATTAATATATTTTAAAAAATACTGTTTTTTTTTTTACTAGGATTTTTTTTTAAGTCTGGACTTACCTGAAGGTAAACAGTGCCACGATGGCAAGAGTGACCAAAAGCTGGATCATCAAGATACTGTAAACCTGAGACCAAAACAGTAATTCAGTAGTAATTCAGTTCAGTCAAATAAAAAAACAAAAATAAATCTTTTATCCTTGTGACAGTAAAGTAACATACCTTACGAATGAAAACCCTCCTGACGTTGAGATCATCCCAGTTGATCTCTGTGAGCATCTCAACGTCATTGTAACACAGGGTACTGTTGTCTATAAAAAAAATATTTCAGACTTTTTAGTGGTTTATATCAGTGGTTTTCAAATGTTTTATGACATGTTCCACCTCCAAAAATAAATAATATAACCAGTAATACCATCTAAATACCACAATACACCCATCATTCCTGTTTGCAGAATCATGCTGACCTACCTGCAGTGGCTTCGTCATAGCTGGGAGGAGCTGGTACAACTGAGGCCTGATCACAGTACAAGTCACTGGTGCTTTTGTTTGCGGGGAACAGCTGATGGAGTAAAAAAGATGTAACTTAGCATCTTAGACTAAAAATCAGGAAATAACAAATGTCTTCATAGATACTGTAAAGCAGTGATTTCCAACCACTGTGCCGTGGAACACTAGTGTGTCGAGATAGATCATTAGTTGTGGCATAAAAAATTACCCAGTTTCACTGAACTGGGCTGAAAACTATTATTTATTCATTGCATATAATTTTTTTTTTGCTCGTTAAAACATGAAAGGCAGAACAATTAAATACTCTTCTGATAGGTGGCAGCAGATGGCTATGAAAGCTAAAAAAAAAGGATACTCAGCACTGTTGAAGATCTTTGCGAGTGTCTTTCTTCAATTCCTGCCAGTATATTAACATTGTCTTCAACAAAACAGGCCAAGATTTTAGTCAATTATGAGGTCATTTAATGAAAAGATTATTATATTTCATTAAATATACTTTTTGTTTGGTGGTGTGCCATGGGGCTTCCTGATGACATATATGTGCCGTGGCTCAAAAAGGGTTGGGAAACACTGCTATAAAGGCTAGAATGTAGCCTTGTCTTGAATGTTTCTGGTGTCAGATTTCAGATTTAGTAAAAGAAGTGAAATTTTATTTCACTTCTTTTAGTTCAATTTATCAGCCAAAGAAGCCTTGTGGCGTACAATGAAGTAGCACTTCAAAAAGAACCAATCACACACGCACACAGGAAGCAAGAGTATGAACAGCTGTACTCAGCAAATAAGTGACCCACCTAATCCTAATGTGAATCAGATTCCCTGCTTACCATTAGAGGGAGCCCGAGTAACTCAGCGGTACACATGCCACAGTTTAAGAAACCCTGCTTAAGTCATCACTCTGGCTTGACTGAATGCAACCATTTGCAGAAATATTTGACCAGATAAGACATAAGAGAAATGCATTAACAAAAAAATAAAAAAAATGGTTTTAATTTATTCTCTTATAACATGGTAAAATTAGTTACCTTAATAATTTCATTGATGTAAAGCTACAACCAACAAATATCTGTTGTCATCAGTACACCTGACAATGACTTTTCTGTGTATTTTTGCTTAAACTGTTTATTTATTGTCTCTTAATCCCTCTGATTAATTAAATATTGACAACACAGAATGTCTAATCACAGAGCCTCCAGCAGCCAGAGCCTGCAGTGAAGTCAAGGTGATGCAACGCAATGAGGCCAGGGATGACGCACTTGGCTTGTATTAAGTTACACACTGTGTAAAGTGACAACAAAATACAATACAGTGCAGTAAGAATGAACTAATACTATTGTAGTCTATTTACATGCTATTTCAATACATATGTGTGCGCAGTCTCTTGTGGTCACGCAGGTCTTTAGTGAACACTACGGACACGTGTGCAGGTGAAAATGACAGCTGCGGTCAGTAACCTCCACAGGTCAGAAACACTAGATAATGATGTGAAGTGTAGTGTATAAACAAACAGAGACCTACCTTTCCCTGCGTCATGATGCTGGTCTATCCTCCTGCAGTCTGTCTCAGTGTGAATGGCTGTCACAGTCTGTGGCTGTGGCGTCTTGTCTAATATTGTAGACTGACAGCTGAGTGATCAAGATGCTCCTCTTCTTCTCTCGTCAGACTGGAATCACTGTCTCTACACTGTAATCCTGCTCCCTAACAACACATTTATGACGGTGCAGTCCCCCCTCCCTCACCCACAGAGGGATGTTCCAGCAGCATCCATCAGAAACTGCGCCACAGAGAGAAGCTGGGACCGTACCATAGCAGCAGGGAAAAAAGGGGGGAATTAGAATGGATGTGTTACGTTTGTTACGTGGAGAAAAGTCCAGAAAATACAAGGAACATAGAAATGGGGAGAATGTCAACAGATCAGCATGCATCGAAAACACTTCTAGAACAGATGAATTATTCATTCATTAAACATTATATTATACTGTAACTATATTAAAAATCAGGTGATAAAATAACAAACACCTTATGAAAGCTGTAGTTCTAACATGAATATTACAAAAACTGACACGTCAGTGCCCCTGAAATAAATTCAACTACTTAACATGTAGTAGCATTTAAAGAGAAAATCCATCTGTTTCTAAGACTCAGCTGTTTTATAAATTACTGAGAACTAGTAGGAAAAACAGGATCATCTGGTTAAACACAGATACAAGTTCTGAAGAAAGTTCTGTACCACTTAGAGCCCCCTGCCCCACACTATAAGAACCATTGCCTTCTAATGTCAGTTAAACAGTTTAATAAGAAAGTATAAGTGTATGTTGAAAATATCAAACCTCTGCTGTTCATTTATGACACGTGTGTATGTAATTTGGGGATAACTATCAAACAGAAAATACATCAATGATCATTGAGAAATTCACCATAATACATTAAACAACACATAATACCAGTAAAAAAATGACGTTGTATCATATATAATATTACCTTTTTATTGTAACCAAGACAAATGATTAAAAATAATCTTGTAAATAACCAGAAAGCAAAGTATTGTGTTTACATAAACATAAATACCCAGAACATGTACATGTCTTTCCATGTAAATCCATTCACATTTCCTAATATGTGTCACAATTACTGAAAAGTAATATTCCTTCTGTTTTAAGTAAAAACAAAACAAAACAAAGAATAAAGCATCTGCAGTCATGGAATGATAGTGAAGTGTCAGACACTGATGTCGGCTGATACGTGTTAAAAATATCCCAACACAAAACAGGAATAATTACTACCCTTTAAAAAGGACAAAATGAAGTCTGAAATTTGATTACATGTGATCCACCCCACTCCCTTTCAGCTTTTTCTTTCTTCAGGAGCAGTGAATCTGGCAACTCATGTAAACTACCTTAGCCATGCATCTTTCACCAAAAATAAAAATAAACCTCATCCTCGCTTTTTGTCTTTGGAATTTGTTTTCTTCATCCATGATTTTGGTAACAATTGTCAACAACTCACACCATTAAAACTTTATTTTCTCTCCCACCAAACTGAACAAAGTCCTTCTGTGTCCCAGAACCCCTCAGAACCCCTCCCCTCCTCCTCTGTTTCCCTCCACTCTAAGGTCTGTATCATTTCTGCCCAGAGTGAAAAGACTAACCACAGCCATCAGAGCTGCCAGCATCATGACAGCACAGCCTCCAAACATGTGCCTGGTGCCGCTGCCACCTTCTCCTTCACCTGCTCCTGAAACCTCTCCGTGAAGTGCTAACAGCCCCAGGCAGGCCAGCAGGTGCAGAGGCAGTCGGAACCAGGCCAGCACACTCGCTCGCTTCTCTTCAGGGATTATCCTGCCCTGCAGGAAACTGAGTGCCGGGAAGTAGAGGCCGCAGGCCAGTTCTAGCAGCAGGAAGGCCAGGAAGGACTCGTGAGGTCTGGGTTGGCCGGGCACAGTGGAAAACGTTAACATAAAGAAAGAGAAGAAAGCCATGAGAACAGACAGGCAGAGCACGTGGCTTGGCTGTAGATGGTACCGAGTGGATGTGGCCAGACGGTAGAGCAAAGAGCCAGCCATGCTGGCAGCCATGAAGCAGGAAAACACTATTCCTAACGGAGATCCATGAGGGTCCAACACTGGGGTCCAGAGGAACACAAAAATGTAGAGGACACTCTCAAACAGAGCCTGCACTCCACCCAGGAGCATGACTCTCTTGTCTGACAGCAGACAACGCAGGCCCTCATAACAGCTACGTGAGAACCGGGCCTTTGCAGACAAGTGAGTCACGCCTCCATTTGGAGCGTTGATGGGTGCCTGTTTATCCCCTTGAGGAATTCCTTCAGCCTCCTCCTTGCCCCAGTCAGTGAGCACCACCCATGCACAGCACAAAAGACAGGGAACAGCCAGGAGAAACGGAGCCACTGGACCCAAGTGTAGCCACTCAGCCAGCAAGTTGGCCACCAGTCCTGCTCCAACAGCAAGTCCATGGTTCCATGTGGCAGCTTTGGTGAAAGTAACAGGGATCCACTCCTTTGGAAAATCATGGACATCTACATGTCGATGCACATACCAGCCTTCAAACGTGGTGGCCAGAAGGGAGGTAGATATACCCCCCAGAACACGGCCGACAATCAGAACAAAGTAGTCAGTGGAAAGTTTGGTGAGACAACAAGCTGAGTAGCACAAACAGAAAAGAAGACACGTCGGTCTGCGGCCCAAGACTTGGGGGAGCCAGCTTGAAAAAGGGGCAAACAGAACGCAGGCAGCCAGGCCACACACATAAAGGATGGCTATTTGAGATTCCAGGAAGCTGTAGTGCCGGTAAAGTTTGTAGAGGTACGGTCCCTGGAGCCAGTCTGCCCACAAAGCCAAAAGGTAAGCACGGAGGAATATGGTCTGGAAACGACGGAAGGCCGGGTTGGCGACAGCAGCTGTGGACTGATTTGGGGTGAGGCGGCGAGCAGTGAACTCGAGGACAAAGCACAGGGTGAGAAGGACAATAATGGCAAAATAAGCTGTCACCAACATGGTGGAGTACACTGCATCCACTGAAGATCAGACCTGAGACCTTGGAGAGGTTGCAACTTTATTCCTTCTGTGTTTTAACACCTGCAGAGAGATGACAAGAAGTGGTTATTTACCCTGGTGGCCATTGATGCTGGAATCAGCTCCTCTTTCACAGCCAGTAACTTGGCAAAAACAAGGATCAGAACGTTCTCCAGCTTCACACTCTACAGAGACCTCCTGAGAAACAGACTTTCATACTTACCAGAAACAAACAATCTCTATTTGATATAAGCTCATGTAACCTACATCAGTTTTTTTTAAATTAATTTTATTGAGGTTATTTATTTATTCATTTTGGATATATCTCATTTCCTGGTGTGTGTTATTTTATTTTGTCAAATCGTTTTTTTAATTATTATTTCTTGCACACACACGTCTAAGGTAGTGACTAAGGGGTTGCATTTCACTCTTTGTTATACCTGTATAACTATCACGTAACAAATAAAACTTTTAAATCTTGAATTTCGCTTTGATGGAAAAATCCATAGACTCATCTCATAAAACCTGATGATGGATATAGCTCAGATATGGAAGTTAAACGAAAGAACGTCCGTTGTGTAATTTATGGCTACTATTTTTTAATATTCTTTTATTAATATTACATCTATTCATTTTTTATGAAGTTGCTGATGTATTACGTTTAAATATAGATGCATTGTACATGACTGGATTACATGTACGTGTCAGGGTGTGAACGTATTACTCACTTTAATATCATAATTGTTCTGCTATTGTTGTACGTTGCTATGACAAAATTAAAAAGACCATTTTAATAAAACAATAAAATATTTTCCTACAGAACAGCTTTGACTGGCATTTTAAAGTCAGTCCAAAGCAGAGAAAATGTTTTACTTTTGGGTTATTCTCAAAGCATCAATTTACTTACAGTAAAGTACCTCGTAAGTTTGATGGTTATAAAATGAATCTATTATATTATTCCGGTTCCCTTAAAATTAGCATCGACCGTAACTTCATTTCGTGATGAATCCAATGACCATTTAACAACTTATTGTTGAACATGTACATCCTTTACATGAACACGCAGCTGAACGATTCTTCCAAATACTTACGCTAGGCTACAAGCTAGCATACACAAGCTAATAAATAAAGACGTTTTTAGGATACAGTCCGTACTCTAATGTGCTAATAAATAAAGACGTTTTAGGATACAGTCCGTACTCTAATGTACCATTTAACTGCTTGTTTTGTATGCTATTCGCGTTGACTTACCTGCAGTGCCATAGCAGAGAAGACCACGTACAAAACCACTTCATTAAAGTTAACATTAACCAGTGATAGTCAACCACACAGGTCGACAAGTGTCTTTATTTATGATCTCAGGACTTCCGGGATGTGCTGCTTTATACCACTAGATGGCAGTAGCACCCCGCTTGTACGAGGCGGTTGGTAAAGCACTTCTGGCTTCTGACGTGCACCACTTTGACTGGATTAAGGCTGGATTAAAAGTATGGTTTCTTCCTTATTCAGATTAGTTTATTGAAGTTTATTAAATGCTCGCTGTAAGACATCTTTGTCTAAATAGTATGTATTTTCGAGAATTGAATGTAAGCATGTATAGCTTGAGTTTCAGCTAAGTTCTATGAACACCACTTATTATTTTTGTTTTTGTGGTTAATGTTAGGCTCAATCTTTACTACGTCTTATCGCTACGTCAAATCTGTAATCTATTACACAATTTTGTGAAAAAAAAAGTTATGGTTATATAACACAACCAACATAGCTTCAAAGTTTAAAGAGAAAATTGAAGTATTTTCTGAGCTTAATGCAGTCTCCATAGTATATATCTGTTCTTAAAAAAATGTATTTGCTGCACAATATTTTTCTAGGCCCAAATGTACATATTAATTTAATTATTCGTTTAACTGAATTTGAAGCTGAAACATCATTGGCAGCCCAACTTTGCTAAAACAGGCGTTTGACACAAAGAGACAAAAACACAGTAATGTACAATTTAAACTTTATGTCATTATATCCTTTCTATTTAAGAACAACAATTTACAGTATATACAGGCAATGCTCAGTCAGCCACAATCAAACAAGCAAACCAGTGAGAAGATCAATCAAATGAGATTTCTCACACCAAAATATATCTTCTGTGTTTGTATGACAAACATTTGGTACAGAGGAAGGATGCGTGCGGAGCGAGTGCTGGTGATTTGAGGGATTAGGCTGGTCATTTTATATATAGGAAATGTGACTGCACTATGTAAGAACCCCTACTGCACAGTCTCCTTTAGGACCCGGCCTCACCAAATCACCATCTCAGTACATTCCTTCACAAGGAACCCATCAATCTGATCCATTACACTTTAGTCACTGATGCATAAACACTGACATGGAATTTATATGTACAGAGGCAAAAATCAAAATCAAAAGCAAGGGGTCTACTGTACAAAACACAACATGCATGGAGTGTGTCAGTCTGTCACTTATACTACAATATATGCAAACTTTATTTCTGTACAGTCACGAGAAGCTAATGTGTCTCCAACCTTATTCGGAAGATCAGTCAGAAAGAGTAAGACATGGTGTGAGAACGTGTCTCAAAGTTCACACTAAAACAGCCGTTTGGATCGAACCCTAACGCAGAATACATGTTTTTGATGTATGACTATCTTAAAGTTTTATATTTCGCTATATTTTATGTACAGATTCCCTTTCTCCTAAAGACAAACTGTGTGGTCAGTGAATGAGTGAATGGTCAATTATCACTAATGGTCCCACAGCAATTAACTGTCTAATAATACAATATGAGTCATTGGATTTCTGCGTCATGATGGCCTGTTGAAACTGTACAGCTTAAAGAATTAAAAATGATTCATTCGTTTTATTATCAAGTACAGCGGATTTAACGAGCGAATGCGCAGGTCATTTTTCCGCAAGCGAAAGCAACTCTACACAATTACTTGTTGTTTTAATGGAACATTGTTTCTTAAGAGGTTTTAAGGTTATTGCATATTCACAAGAACTTAGCTGTACAAAACACTGCTTGGAAGTTAGAAGTCCTCATCTATCTGTTCTAGTCAAACTGCAAGAGTCTCTGTTTTTACTGAGGTATTGTGATCAGCCATTTACTGTCTCTGTGTGCATCCTAGCAGAGCATTACCCAACCTCTCCAAAAGGGGGCCAGGTCTGCTAACTCTGTTTGCTTTGTTGGTTGGTGAGGGTTTGGGAATTTTTTTTTTGGTGTGTCACTGCCAGTCAACAGACAGCACAATACTTTCCTAAACCACCAGAGGGCTGGGGTTTTACAGGCTTTCTGGAGACCAAATGCTGTGCTGTGCTAGTCTGTCTTTGTGTGTTTGTGTAGAGTACATGGACCTCTCCCCCAAAGTCACTAAGAAATTCAGCTTTATTTTGGTTGCAATACCACTATTGGCCAGCACACTGGCTAAAGAGTCAGTCATTGTTTTCCCTCCAACCATTCTCATACCCACTCTGATGGTCCAACAGCAATTGATTTAACATTGCATTATAATATCAGAGCTGAAATAGATGTATCTAAGAGTGAGGTTAGCAGTTTTAATGATTGCCTAGAAGTTGTCTGGTTTCAAAAACTACAAAAATGACGGTGCCCTGTTGAGCCTTCAGAAATGGCAGTGTGTAAGAAATGACAGGGTTAGGATTAGATGTACACGTCCCTCAACTGACGGTGCAACTCCTCACCACCCCACAAGATGGAGCTCTGTATTTTTTTACCACCTTGCTTTACATTGCTCAAAACCATGTCCTTGATTGGTATCATGTATTCATGTGTGAATGTGTTGTGACTTGATTGTGTGGAAAAGTTCTGTGTGTTGTCCTTGAACATGTGATCTGATCAAGGGTCAATGCGGAAGGCCAACAGTTTGTCAGAGTGTAGATTATTCAGGGTGCGCAGGTCCGGCAGGCGCAGCAAGAGTTTTGGGAAGAGGGTGGTGTCGTCGGGGCGACGTCGGGTGATCAGCGATCGTAGGGCGCGAATCAGGCCCTCCTGGAGCTGCTCTACAGCCCACGTGTCCGAGATGCCAGAACGGTCTGTGGACCACATCGAAAGTGGAAGTTAGTGTTGTTATGACAGCAAAAGAAAAACATTACTGTTCTGGTCATGGTGTTTCACACACACATTATCACCCTCACCTGCAGAGACCAGCACCACAGCCATGAACAGAGCCATTTCATCTGGCTCCAGTCCCAGTGAGCCCAGCTTCTCACTGAACTCAAACATAGCTTCCAGCAGGGAGCCCATGCCCAACACATGCAGCGTAGGCAGTGGGTAGGTTTGTCCATTCAGGAAGGTCACCGTTCGCTCCTCAAAGTTGAACAAGGTGCAGAACCTCACCATCAGGACCTGAGCACAAACAGACAGAGGGACGTTAACATTATCATTAACATTTGAACATATGAAAAAAAGGGTCAAATGTAACGAACATCGTTACCTGGAAAGTTCCAGACTTGAGCAGCATGACCTGGTCTTGTTGACTGAGCTGTTGAAATCCTGGGATGCCCTTTGCAAACTCCACAACCTCTTTGACAGCAGGGGTGAAGCACTGGGAGAAGGATTCCCAAATCTCCTGACTGGAACGCTCTGGACCTGACACAGGGCAAGCATTCAGAGGACACGCCTAAAAGACAGACAGAAGAAATACAAGCATTCAGATTAAAACAACTGTATAACCAAACAAATCCACAAAGATTTCACTTTGTTGTTGGGATCATTACACTCACCAGAACTTTTGCTCCTGGAGCTAACTTCCATGGACACGCTGGCTGATTTGTGGCACTTCCTGCATTCCAGGCGTTGTTATTGGCACACTCAGCTGCTGTTCTGTTGGACTGCTCATGCATCTGGTTTGCTGACACAAAATAGGTGTAGCGGTTGTTGTCCACATTGTGAAATGCAGGCTGGTTGTCATTAGGGCTGACTGGGCATAGAGGGGAAGGGGCAACAGGGCAGGACTGATATGCCTGGGTGGTATTTGGGTGAGAAGAGACTTGGGAGAAAATTGGATCCTGAGAAAAGAGGGATGTGGTGTTGGTGTTGCTGTTGGTGGTGGTTGTGATGTTAGCTCTCTTGGCTGCCCTCTCCTGGCCACTGGTGCTGCTGGTGAAGATGTCACGGTAAGCTCTGGAGATGGCACCAATCGCCTCTTTTGAATTCCCCTCATCGGGGCTGGGGAGAGCGTCTCTCACTGAAGACGACTCCGCGTCCACAGCGCTGGACTCATTCAGGCTGTTCATGTAGCTCTGCATCTCATCCAGAAGTCGCTGCTTCTCCCTCTTTGGGATGCGGCCAAAACGAACGGCTAGGGGGAGACACAAGCATCGAGGACACTTGAGTGTGGAGCAGTCACATCAGCATGAACATTTACATAAGACGTGCATTTTTAGAGAGTTATTTCTTTCTCATTAAAACGTTATCCCCAGGGTGTGAACGTGCCTGGATGTTGAACTTTCTAAAATTAGAAGCTCATAAGACTTTTATTACCAAGAGTAAAGAATTTCTTTAAGCACAATATGGGTATACACACATACATACATACAGTACAGTACATAACAATATGAGTATACACACATACATACAGTACAGTACAGTACATACAGTGTACTGTATCTCACCCCGTCTCACCCCACATACTCGCCGTATGGACAGAACCAAAGGACTGAATGTGAATAATTTCAAGGAGAATCACAAGTTACAAGATTAAAACTTTCTCCACCCGCATCCCCATCTCCCTAACCACAAAAAAAAACCCCATCAGCTGGAGGTGCTATTTATAGAACCTCCTCCTACCATCTGCCTCAGCCTCTCCTCTCTCCACCTCTGTCTCCTTCCTCTCCAGCTCCCTCCCTCTCTCCCTCCCTTTGTAAGTAGGGCAGTGGGGCAACGTGAGCGTGATGTCACTGGCACCGGGATGGTGTGAGACAGAGAAGGATGAGAGAGGTGGGCTTCAAGTGCCTACATGAGCAGAGGTGAGGGGGTGAGTAAATGGTAGGGACTGGCGTGTGAGCGTCTCACACCACGGAAGGGTTCGTTTGTGTGTGGGCGGGGGTTGTGGGTGTACGTGCATGCAAGAAAGTTTCAGCTGAGAAAGTTGTGGCACAACGGCTTCAAAGACTTTTGCAAGTGAAGCACACCTGATATCTTTTTTCCAAGAGCTGCAGAAAATTTGCATGGCAGCATAATATCTGTAAAACAATATACTACTATTTGCACGTGATAAAAAAAACAAAAATGGAACTTCTGAAATGCATTGTAGATATTTCTTTTCATCCACTGCAGGGTCTCATGCTGAGGACAGGGACAAAAAAAATGTGAAGAATAATTTAAAAAATAGGGAAAACACAAAGAAATGAGCTGTTACTCCAAATATGTCACTCTGTCAGACGTAAGAGTAACCGTATAGTTTTCAAAAAGACCCAAACACGACAGAGTTAAAGTCACAGATCTGCCTGGATGAAAATCAGTGTGTGCTCTTTATTGTGGGTTGCAGGCAGTTGAGTGCGGTTTTCCTGTTTACGAAATGGTAGAACCAAACCAAAAAGGGGTTTCTAGGTTGTGGTCCTCTAGCTTTTTTTTTACCTTCTTTGTGAGAATGTTCCCAGAGAATGTTCGACCTAACTGTTTGTTCTGTCATTGAGTTGCGTTTCGCCAGCCTATTTTCTCTATGCACCAGAAGTGTCAAGCACATGCAGAAATAACACTAACCTCTTTACTAGATTAGCCAATGCGGGGCACTGGAGGGTGGAGATAAGCAGAAACCATGCTGAGAGTCAGAAGACAGGAAAACTACATTAAGTAGGTCATGATGTATGAGTACACTATAGGCCGGATTCTGCTTTGTTTTCTAGGTCGCAGCAGCTGTTGTTCTAATCTGTGCTGATAGGTGATCAATCAATGTTTAGCTATCAGAGCTACAGCTAGGTGATGCCAGCATCATGGCTGACAAAATCTGTTACAGCGACCACGACAATGTTTTTTTTTTTTTTTTTTGCAAATGCCTCATTGTTGCCCTACCCCCTCATTAATTGCTGTAAGTAGTTCTATGGGCATACACAAGGTAATCAGGTTGACCCTGTTCTATTTTCCTAAAATAATTCCTGTGTTTGCTGCAGTTTTCCTGATGATAGATAGCTTCGGGGACTCCAAGGCTCCTCTTCTCATAAATCATTGTCAGTGGGTTGAGATGTAAGTGAGCTGAGGGAACATGGTGGGTACATGGAG
>NC_024316.1:13511359-13540290 GCF_000523025.1 Cynoglossus semilaevis | reverse complement strand
ACCATGACCTCAAAAGACTTGCTGCATTACATTTTTCACACAGACCTACATATCTGTACTCTGCCTCTTTCTGCCTGCACATCTCCCTGCTGCTTTGCCTAATCAGGGCACTGTGGTGTTCAGACGGAAACACATGAGGGTCCCTCTGATTAAAAATGTGTCGGGATTTCTCACCATCTCTTGACATGCCGACTGAGAGGCATTTCTTAAAACGGCAATGCTGGCACCGATTGCGGTTCATGCGCATGATGAGACAGTTCTCATTTTTCACGCACATCTTGTAGTTGATGTTCTGCTGGATGCTGCGGCGGAAGAAACCCTGGAATACACACAGAGATTAAATTAAGACGATTTTTAAAAAAAAGCAGGCCTCGTGTTGTTTTAATACTGAGGAGTGATAAGTCTTTGGTCACATCTGTGTTTCATCAGGAAAATGGGACACGAGTTGGATTGTTCCACTCGTGGTAAAAGACACAAATATCATTCTTATAGCAGAGGAATTATGGAATCAACCTTTAAAATCAACATTTACTATGAACAGAACTGTGTAGTGGAATAGTTTCCAAGGACATCCTGCAATAGAACTTTAGACAACAGATCTTTTTTTATTAGGTCTACACTCAGGGCAAGAGCTTGTGAGGGTATTATATTTCAAACTGTTCTGAAACATCACTGGCTAAAATGCAGCACCAAACCACTACAGAGCCGGCCTAAAGATTAGCTGGTCGTCATGGCGGTATTTTTTTACCTTCCAATGTACAATTTAGGACAATTTTAAGTTATTCTTTTATTTTATTTTATTTTTTAGTCGATTTCGAATGGTCTGACATGTTTGAGAGGTCGATAAACCAAACAAACAAAACAAACAAACAAAAAAAACAGATCTACGTCTTACCTTGCAACCCTCACATGCGTGCACACCGTAGTGGAAACCAGATGCAATGTCCCCACACACTTTACAAAGCAGGACCATTCCTCCTGTTTCTGTAAAACCATAAGGTAAACACAGTCAAACTCTGTCGTTTCAGATACAATGTTAAAAATTCCTCACTTTAATGAACACAGTAATGAAGAACGTACTGGTAAAAGTTCCTGGAATGCCACAAGGCCGCTTTCCTGCAATGGGATGCGTAAAGGTGTTCTGTGGAGCGGCCGCTACTGTGGCTCCATTGTAGACTTCTGGGAACTGGAAAACCAGTTTGGAGGACGGAGTGGCACACCCAGCTGTCCTCTGTTTCAACGGGCCAATCTCTGTGAAGGTAACCTCCTCCGGAGATGAGGGCTGAGAGTGGGAAGAAGGCGACTGGGTCTGGTACCCACTGGAGGGGCTGCCGGGGCTGGGGCTGGAGCTGCCCGAGGATCCTGCGTACAGGATGACTCCTCCGCCTCCTGTAGGTGGAGGAAGGATTGGGTGGATGTTAGTTAAGAGTGAGGATAAATAGACATGTAGACCTTGATGTTATAACAAACAAAAGAAAATCTATTTGAAATGTTTTCATCATCTATTACATTTGCATTAAGTTGAGACACTCAAATTATTTTTTTAATAATTTATACTTCTGATTAGGGATGTCTAATAATAACTATTGGACATATTTAGCATGTTATGTAATATCTGTAAGAATCCTTATCGTTTTTCCTACGATAATAAAAACCCGATAACGCAAAGTCTGGGCCGAATGATGTGTGCCCTAAAAATAGTTATGGGGATAAACGCTGTATACTAAAGCGAACGTCACTAGATGGCAGCATTGCAGCTCATTTAATTAACCGTATGCTGATACAGTGGTTTGTTAAGTGTTTTGACAACATAGACATATCCGACATCGGCAAAAAGTTAAAAAGTTAAATATCCCCTACTTCTTATCACTAGTTTTTTCCCCCTCAAAACAATGTAAATTTAATTTAATTCCAACTTCCCCTTTGACAGCATTCCTTTCCTATAGACCTTCGATGATGACTTATGGTACTGATCATTTTTTTCATGCCTATTTTTGTGTTATTATTATCAGGACAGCCATGTTAACTGTCACATTCCTTTTCGGCTACTGTACAAAGTTCTAGCCTCTGTGGTGTAACGTTGTACAGCCTCTGGACAACAGGAAGAAGCCTCATATCTCGTTGCCTCGTTTTGAGAGGTATATATGTAATGGTGCGGTGAGGCGGATAAAAACACGGCGCTAAAAATACTCCCGGGAGCTCAGCGACAGGACACAAGCACACGGTACTTTCTACTGTGTGGCGATGCCTTCCTGAATAATTCCTGCGTCACTTTAATGCAGTATTCATCACAGGGTTAAATGGAATGTTTGAACATGTGGTTCCGTTGAAGTCGTGCATCCTCTCTCCAGTCATGCGGCACGGATGAGCTGAGCCACGCTCTCACGTGTCCGCTCTGCCGCCGCCTCCTCCTCCAACAACAACAACAGCCGCGCTGCCCTGGCACCGTGCCCGGAACCAGATGAACTGCACGACACCTGACCGCTGACTCACATGCACAGACTCCTGACACGGTGACTGACCGAACTGTACGGCTTAGCCCCGTGTCCAAGTACGACACAATCTACAGTTGGCTCCGTGACCATTCACGTTCACGGTTTCCAGGTCTCGCGAGAGAAAACTACACAGCAGCCCAAAGAAAAGTATGTAAAGAAGAACAAGCGAAACGCCCATCACCGGTGTTGCCAGGTCTCGCGAGAAAAACCAAGCAACCAAGTAACAGTTTCTATTTGCAGAGCCCGCGAGGGAAAACAAGCAAATAGAAGCTGCAAAAATCAACCCTAAAACGCCACCTCCAGTATTTCATTTATTTATTTTATTTATTTAGGCAAGTAGGTCATTTGAGAACTGGTTCTTATTTATAATGCCGACCTGGCCAAAGGGAGTACAGCTTAAACACAAAAAACATGACATTATTTGTAGAGAGAGAACCCCCCCCCCCCAACAAACTCTACAAAATCGAGTCTACACAGTGTTGCCAGATCTCACAATTAACCAATTAACAATTTACCCCTTTAATATTTTCTGGGTTTTTTTTCAGTCTTTGTCATAATTTTTCCATATATTTCTGTAATCAATTTAGTTTGGCAGCAGGAGAGGAAGAAGGAAAAGCCTTTTTTATGCAGGGACTGGCTGCTGTTATAAATATATTAATTAGACAGACACAGATACGGGTCTCATTTGAACAGCATTTATCACTGGTTTGCACGTGCAGCTGCAGACACAAACAGATTTCAACATTCAAAATTCATGACATGCCGTGTTTGTGGAAAGCATGCATGAGTGCAGTAGGCTGATCCCAGCGTGGCCGTGTTGCCCTTTGGCTGAAATGTTTAAGATAATCCCTGGCCCAGCACGTGGAGGTGGATTTCTTGACTCATGAGCCACAGACTGATCCAGCAGACAAGAGCCCTGAGCCGCGCCCCCTCCCTGTGCATGAATACATACAGACTGCACTCAGACAGTGGCCCTGCCCCTCGCAACACAAACACATTGCACGTCCACCTGAAAACTCACATGTTCATGAGTTTATGAATGACTCCCCCTCCCTCCAACCCACCTCCAGCTGCCCCCTAACCCTCTGAAGTGGTAAAGGTGTCAACAAGGTTTTTTTACAGTCTGCTTTCCAGGAGGTTGTCGATAGATAGGTATGAACCAATGGTGAAAAGGTTAGGGAAATGACATCACGTTGGCCCTATCAGCAGTCAAATCTGTTTGTTTTACATATATATATTGTTTAGCCTACAAATAGTTAATATATTTTTAAAAATTTAAAAGCAAGTCTTTAAAAATAACTATTCTTTCCTCATTTTTTCCATGCCTAGTTACCAAATCCTATCCTACAACTTTTTCTTTAATTCTCCACTCAACTTTATTTAAATTTCTGTAATGTGGTATTCATATTAAACAAAGGAAATAAAATTGCAAGTCAGTGGGTACAATTAAAAAAAATCCTAAAACCGAATCTTCATTTGCTCTGTTGCGTCCCAGAGGCAATAGCTTTGTGCCCCCGTCAAATTCAATCTAGGCCGTTTTGGCCAGTTTTTGGATTTGCATGTTCTCGTAATGTTTAGAAAGGGACCAGACCCCCACTTTGGGAACCACTAGTCTAATATAAGATGCAACGACAGGAATATGGGACTTCAGATTCAATCTAGGCCGTTTTGGCCAGTGTTTGGATTTGCATGTTCTCGTAATGTTTATTGTCAAATATTTTATTCAGGTCATCTTAGATGTATCTAAATGTATCTGTGCGTTTGCCAACCCCATTAGTTTTATATATAGTTCAGAGCTTCCCCTAGATTGAACTCAATGTGTGACAGTATGGGGTGAGGATGTACAGTATGTGCACGTGGTCTGCACTCTCACGCTCTCAGGTGCAACAAAACCAAAGTGACAGGTATATGTAAAAAAAAATGCATTCCATGCCACTTGTGTGTATGCATGCACCTGCAGCAGAAACAATGAGGTCTCTAGCTGTGCGTGCATCATAATAAACTTAAAGCGCCAGAGCAAAGCAGGAGATAGCATTATATGGTAGTAACAGCCAGGACAAAGTACTGATCAGGACTAAGTCCTTAGAAAGAGAAAACATGCTCTTACATGTTAAGGAAATGCAAACTTTCCTAAAAAATTCAGTCTGCGATCTGCAAGTGTAAACTGCAGTAAAAATGGTTGATAATTATAGAATAGTACCAGATGAACTGGTACTGGACAAGAGCACCAACAGTCAGATGTAGGATATAACAGGTTACTCTAGATTTTCCTTACATTTTTTAAGGATACACCTCAGGGTTTCCCATGCACGAAATCAGTCTTCCCTTGCACTGTCTTTTTGCAAAAAAAAAAAAACACGACAGTACAAATGTAGGTCACTGCAGACAGCGAGTCAAAAAAGTCAGTGCTGTCTGTATTAAACTTAGTTTTTAAACTTCCCCCAGGAGAACTCATCTGCCCGGGGCTGGAGGCTGGGAAACGTGAGCGGTGAACAGGCCACAGTCTCACCTGCGTTGTTTTATTCTTTCTTTCTTTCTAGTTGTTCCTTTTGCTGTAAAGCTCCACATAGACAGTGTTTGAGTGTTGACTGTGTTTTGTGTGCCCCTGTGGTTTGAGGTTTATAATGTCACTGCGTGGCTTCTGGCAGCAGATCCTGTGCTTATTATGTCGTGACCGAAAAAGTAAGTGGCCAATTGAATCGGCTGCTGTGTGAGCAGAGCCACTTCAGCCTGCGCTGCAGACTTCATTAACTCTGACTTGTGTATAAGTAGGTCAATATCACAGGAGCTTGATAGAACTGTGTCGATGTGCCTCCAGTGTCCTCCAAAAACTGATGCTGCATCACACTGCAGCTCCGGCTCAAATAGTTATCAGGGGTGGAAATAGTAGACGATATTGTATTTTATTTTGCAATCCTGTTTATTTTTAATATATATAAATGTTAGCATTTAATTGTATTGACATTGAAACGTAGCCTTTAAATATAAGTAGGAATGCGTATGGAAACTCGATCCAGAGGAATTGTGATGAACAGGAGATTGTTGAGTGATTGATGTGCCATTTTTGAGAAATGTATGCTGGGTGGAGACACAGACATTTTCATTTATTAGTCTCCAGACACTGTCAAAACAAATCCCGGGCTCAACGTCTGACATAATTACAAATCCATGACTATTTGACTTTTCCAAAACCCAAGTTTAAAGACATCTTGCTCTACATTTAGAATTCTAAAAAAAAAATAACCTCAGGGTCACATTGTGGACGAGTCTTTAGTGCTAACCCAGATGGTACCAGATGACAAAAGTATGGTGGCCATTAATCAACTGTCCTGCCTGCAGTCCAGATGTCTCATATACATACATATATATATAATAAATTCTTTAACATTCCTATATATAATAAAATCAATTCAACTTATTAATTTGAATTAATCAATGTTAGACAGTGATTCAACTAATTTGAATTAATCAATGTTAGACAGTGGAGTCACATTGAAACACGCGGCTTTGCGCCCTGATCACGAAGGTTTAAAGAGTTTCAGACAGATGTTGCAGAGTCACAACTGACTCAGCGCCAGTCACACTGACATTCTGATGGGAGGTGAACGGACGGGGCAAAACACGAGAGACAGGCGCATGAGGCGCAGAAACGTGACGAGAGGGACGGGGGAAGAGTCGATGCACGGAATCGCTGACCCACTGACCAAGCTCTCTCTCTCTCTCTCTCTCTCTCCCCCTCAGCACCATCACCATCCTCACCGCCAACAGCATCTTCCGTGAGAGCCGCCACTGCGGAGGGAGAGGGAGTCGAGGGACGTCTCACGCGTCGCACGCGGCTGTGCCAGCGAAGCCACGTGAGGAGGCTTCTGACAGGGCTTTTATTGGAAGACGTGGAGCAGCCAGCAGCCAGATCCTCCCTGTGCAGCCCGGCAGCCAGGGGCTTGTACTGTAACTGGGGAGTTAAATTAAATAGAACAGCGTGATATTCACCGAGGGAGGGAGGGGGACCTGACTGTGACTGTGCACCATCATCACCACCTCCAGCTTCAGCAGCAGCAATAGCACCGCCTGCTCTGTCATTCAAACGCTGCATGAGAGCAAATTTATGTCAGCATGTGACCTTGACACCCCGGTTTTTAATATGAAGAAACGCACACGGTGGTGACATTGTTCCCAAAGCCCTGGTTATTTAAAGCTGGAGTGGATTAGCTGTTTCCATAAAGTCTACTTCGGGGCAGATATAGGCTGCAGTTAAAAGGACAGGGTCAGTCTTTACCAAACACTGGGTCGGGGCCCAAATCTGGGTCACAGAAAAACTTTGTGAGCATTTTCTCCAATTCCTTTAAAAAATAAAGAAAAGCACCTGCATTACACAAAGTCATTTTTATCAAACACTAATTTCTCCTGACATTGGATTATTTATGCCATGGTTGTTTGTACTGTCACTATGTCTGATTAGACAGGACCGTAAATCCCGGGCGAGAGGTGACCTACAGACGTCACAAAACAGCACCAATCAACCAAACCAATCATCAACATTTACATGATGACTTTGACCGACACGTCCAGCTGTTTTGTTTTTTTTTTTTACTATTTACATTTATCACACATCATTTTGTATGAACACAAATAATAATAAATAAAATGCAACTCCTTCCTGCTTACATTGATGTTTCCCAGTTTAACCCCCCCCCAAAAAAAAATACAACAACTGGTGGTTATTACAAGAAACAACCGCTGAACAAATGGTGCAAGATTTTTCATTTTTCTATTCCTTTGATTGATTGTATACTTTGCGACAACCAATCAGTGACTGCCATCCACATGGGCCGTGGCCCTGTACTCATTGACTGTAGGGATTTTTACCTTCTACACTAATCATGATAAAAGGGCGCCACTGTTTCATGTGTATGAAACTGTCATGCGTACCAACATACAGTCCCAGTGATTTATTTTACTTTCATTATTTTGTTTCCTGTTCATGTATAGTTACAGTTAACCAGTATTATTTATATATTTTGATTTTTTTTCTATAGGATTTTAAAGATTTTTACAACAATTCATATCTTTGTTGCAAATTGGGTCACAACCGTTTATCATCAGTGAAAGTAGGTCATTGTACAAAAAGTTCAACAATACCACACTGAGTCATTGAGTCAGGTTTGTGACACAGGCCGTCTGTACTAGAAATAGTGGTTTTGACAAGACATATTCTCGTAGTACGCTAAAACCACAACTACTCTTTAAAAACTTTTTTTTCTTTTTCATATTTTTACATCTATATTTTTACTTACTTTTAGCAACATTAGCTGCTGTGTTAGCAGCTAACACGATCCCACTCAAGTTCATACTTGTCTAAACTGTAATCCTTTGACACATTGTTTCCCAAAGACTGGGTGGCGACCCTCAGGTGGGTCGCAAGAGATTTTTTCGTCGTCTTCCATCATGTTTCCCTGGAGTTTACGAATAATGTCTATTGATTTGGGATGCAAAGGTTTGTGACTTTTGAAATATTGGTCCCCAGAAAAAAAGGTTGGCAAACACTGGTTTAACATGTTATATTTGCACATGCATTAAACTGCAATAATACTGACTTATGTCACGGATGTTATGTTAGCTACAGAAGTCTAGTTGAATCTTAAAAAAAATAATAAATTAATAAAAAAACAAACAAACTCAGGGTCAGGAAATGTATAACTGCATTCACAGCCACCCTGGCTGGAGACAGAAGTATAATTTAATTTGTAAGAAGTAGGAATGCAGTGTTGTGTATAATATATCTTTAGCAGTACAAGCCAGTTTTCTCTGTTGCTTAATCCCTTTTAGTGCTGTGGGAACCAAGCTGGAGCCAATCCCAGCAGTCATCAGTGAGGGCGGAGTTCACCCAGTACACTTTGCCAGTCCATCACTGGGCCACGTATATAGACCAACAGTTATCACCTTCACAGTCACACCAATGGTCAACTGAAAGTGTCCAATCAGTGAAATACTTTGTGTCATTTGACCGCGAGTAGAAAACAAGAATCAGGCGACAAAACTGGCACACAAAGTCCACATAGACAGACTGGGAATTGAACCAGCAATCACCCTATAAGGCAAGCAAACTACAGTGACCACTCTTCCACTATGTGGCCGATGGATGGATTATGGATCATTACAAACCAAAGAGAACTAGATATGCCAGAGAAACTCCCTCACTTCTTCCAGCCACTGGTCTCGTGTCAGTTTTTTTTAATGCACTGTCACTGTGTAAATGTGTGATTTATATTACTGTACATTAGGATTAGGGTACAGATCTTGACAAGGTCAGTGAGTGCAGCTGGGGGGTGGGGTGGGGGGGCACAAGACGAGCGTGAGGGAGAGAGAGGGAGAGAGAGAGACATACACATACAATCTTATTCGATCTACTGGACTTTATGAGCCCAACGGCCTGGAACAGCAGCAACTGTTTCGCTGGGTTATAATAACATTTATGAGCTTTATTTAGATGACACTGGACGTAAGTGTACGTGGAATGGAGACGTGTGCATTCCAATAACCTTAAGACAATTTTAAAGGTCAGTGAGCCAAGTTTACAGTGGTCACCGATGACTGGCAGGTGAAAAAATATGTGCAGTCACTAAAATAAAACTATTTCATAAGCAAACAAATAGTGACATTTGTGCAGAGAAGACATACATATGGCAACAAAAACGCCGCGGCCCTTCCCTTTTTTATTGTGAAATACTACAGCTGTAATCTATGATTAGAACTGTAACTGCCTTCCATGGAAAACCTTGTCCTACTTTATCAAGGTAAATAGGAAGTCATAACCCGGTGAGAAGGTTCAATGTTGCCTCCAGCAGCACTGGCTGCGCCCATCACCTGCACTGAAACGTGACCGGGCCGCTGCTGTCAATGATTCACTGTCAATTAGGAGAGGGACCGGGACAGATGATGTTCACCGTTGGCTGACCCCGCCGACCACGTAGGCTGACGCCGCTTTAAACAGGTTATCATCGGGGGGGTTATGGAGCAGCCCTGGCCGTAATGGCTGAAACAAACACGCCCCGTGTGCCAGACGTCTCTTTCACTCGCGTGAGATGACAAGAGTCATGTATCGCAGTCACTCTGGCAGATTATGATCACTGTGACAGTTCCACGTGACTTTGTTTTCATGGAGATAAACACGGAATGGACGCGGCGCCCACTCCCACAGCGGAGGAGCTTCGGTTCCTGTGCCACTGGAACTTTGTGGCACAACGTGATGCAAACTTTAGAGGAGAGCAGTGGTAAACTGTGCGTAAAGTAGTGCTGTTGAACCACTATCACATACAGTAGATTAGATAGTGGTGTCGTTAGAGCTATGTTAATAATAATGGAAAAAAAATCATGTATATGACACGGGCCACTCTAGGTCAAAAAACAAGATAGATAAATAGATATAGAAATATATACATATATAGATACACACACATATATGTACATGTATATATATATTGACAGATAGACAGATAGATAGATAGATGAAGAAATATATACATATATAGATACACATAAATATATACCCATATTTAATGACAGAGAGATAGCTAGATAACTCATTTGCAAACACAACTTTAGTGACGTGGGAGAAAACTCATTTGCAAACACAACTTTAGTGATTTTAGACAGCTGCGAATTGTGTATATATATCTATATGTACATATATATACATGCATATATATATTTCTTATAAAGCTACATTCAATTCCACTAACAGCTAAGTCTTGACAGTCATTTAAAAAGTTGCCATCATCACAGGTCTGTGACGTTTGTGTATCATAATCAACATTATCATTAAAACAGTTATAATTAAAATCAAAGATCTCTGTCACTTGGCATAAGGCGGTGCAGACACGGCAGCTTATCAGAGCAGGGGAAAAGGTGAAAATCCTACCAGAGCTGTTGTCCATGGTTCTTCTGGTTGCGGTCGATGAATTGGTTCAAACTCGAGGATAGTCTTCTGTGAATGAACGATCTCACGCCGGAGCAAAAGTGTCGCAAAGACTGGTGGGAAAGTCAGGAACCGCTGCTGCGTGAAAACACCTGTCCCATGGAGCAGGAACGGGAGGCAGCGGTGAGATGTTCCTCGGTGAGGTGTGAGCAGATGTCTCCTGTCTGTGAGGTGTTCCTCGGTGAGGTGTGAGCAGATGTCTGCTGTCACTAGTTGTGTGTTTTAAAGGTGAGTGGGACTGAGACACGCGGGTCTCCTCTCTGGACTTATCTGGAGTGGGGCTTGGAGGACTGTCATGAAATCCAAGAAAGTGGAGTCAGCAAATCCACGACTGTGTTGTCGGACATGACCCACGCCCACACGCAAACATAAACACACACCCACTGATACAGAGACACAATCACGTTTGCAGGTGAGAGGGGAGTGTGACCGCCTTGGCTTCCGCTTCAACTTGTTTCTGTTTGTGTGGATGATTGTCTCCCTCTTTGTAACCCCCCCCCCCCCCCTCCCCCCCCTTTCTTCTTCCTCCTCACCCCTCCTTTCTTCGCTCTTTTCTGCCTTTTCATTGGCGGAGCTGAGGGCTGCTTCATGCGCTTATTCCACCGCGCTGTGAGTTCACTTAAACCCACGCCGCATGTGCGCTCTGCATGTGCGGCGGACGGCGCTGTCCTACTGATACACATTTTATGCAAAACACGGCGCGCGTGCTGCACAGAGATGGAGAGGTTGTTGGACAGGGCACATGGACGCGAGGCGTGGCTCACCGTGACCGCCTGACCACCGACACACGCTAGGTAAACAAACATCAAACATCAAGACAGGAGAACCCAACCTATTATTTGGTGCCGCGGGCCAAATGAAGCCCCGCCCACTTTATTTCCCAGCCCCTAGAGAAGAACGAGTCATGCACTAATCAGTAAGAAAAGACAATGTTTTAAATACACCCTGATAAGAAGAGGAGCACACCTACAGTATAACCATAAAATATATATATATAAAAAAGGCGATTAAAAATATAATGGAATAATGACAATATATCACTGGTGTAATCACTATTAAACAAATCAACATTCCTACGACAGAAAGACAAACAACAGCATGTAGACTGTTATATGTTATAATAATCCAAATGATCAACTTATTAATGTGGGAACATGAAATGAAAAAAAAAAGCAAAAATCGAGATTTTTACTTCCTGGAGTTGGTAGATTTCAGTGGTTACTGTAGGCTGTACAGTACAGTGACGAGACATGTCACTCATTGTCACGTATGGATACGTCACCGTCAAAGGTCACACCGAAGAACTGCACACAAAATGCACATATTACCAAAACGTCCAAGTTTAAATGTAAACACAGTGTGGGGAAACTGCCCTCTAATGGCGAGTTTTAGTAATGACACCTAAAACTCACTTTTTTAAAAAAGGTCTTCATTGTCATTGTACCACGGGGATACAACGAAATTGAGCCTCTGCTTTTAACCCATCACCAACGTGAGCAGTGGGCAGCGTGTGTGGGGACGGTGCCATGCTCATCACCAAGTTAGAGAGATAGCTACTTCTTCAGCACTGTTTAATAGTTGGCATGACCCAACAAGCCCTTGGTTATATAGCAGTCATTATTTAAAGTATTAAATATTGTGAAGAGACTCGTGCATGCATGATTCAGATGTGATAAATAAGAGTGTTGAATCTTGTGGTCAGGGAGAACTTCTGCAATCATAGACTGAAAGTGAAAGCAGGAACCACTGCTCAATGTGCATTAACTTCTTCTGGGCAGGGCAACACTTAGTCACAGGAATTCAGCACTCCCTCAGGAAATAATGTTGCTCAACAAAAATGTTCTATATAAATGGGTCATTTTAGAAGTTGAGTTTTCTGGACCCACGCACATGTATGAAGACACATCCTCCAGTCTTTAAATGCTGTAACTGAAAGTCGATGTTTTTTGTTTTGTTTTTTGCTTTTTGTGCTAGGCTTTATTTAGCTATTTTACCTTTCAAAAGTTAAGGAAAAAAAAAACTTTGAATGTTCTCCCTGTGTGTGGACAGTCCAAAGGGTCAGTCCAAAAACATGCAGATTGGGGATGAGGTAAATTAACTGATTTTATATATGTTCGTTTAAAGTGTATGTTTATTTATTGATTCAAAAATTAAATAAAAAAAATTTAATTAACAAAAGTTTTCCATATAAAAAGCTGATTGTTTTCCCCATACACCCGCTGTGCTTCAATACACCACTAGAGGTCGACACAGTGCCGCAGATGTTTTCTCACGGCGCCTGCTCATCGACGCCCCTGAGCTGCCGCTGTAGCCGTGACACGGTGACGGATTGGTAAGCCGCGAGTGTGAAAAATGAGTGAAATGACCTCCGAGGGCTGATCCAAACTGACTGTAGCTGAGGAGAAGGAGGCTCACCGAGGACCGACCACCCACCGGCGTCTCCTCCACAGACACAAATAAACAAACAACCAAACAAACACACAAACGAACGAACGAAGTTTTGTTGGCGGAGATCTCGCTGCTTCTCGTCATCCTCCACTGTCAGCACTTCAAACTCCCGGGGTAGAGGATGTGTTCGTGGTGTTGATGTGTTTGTTGTGCGTTTGAAGCGGAGGCATTCGCTGCAGAAACAAGGTAGGCTGGTGAACTTTTCATAAATCATCTCCTGTCGTGATTAATCGGGTGTGTCCTGAAGAATAAAAGCAGCTCTCGCTGCCTCAATCAGGGTGTGTGTCAACTATGCGAGTGGTTGTGTGTGTGTGTGTGTGTAGTCGTCATGAGAACACGTTATGGCAGGGCATGAGATAATTACAGGCTGCTCAAACTGTTTGGTGACTGAGTAGAACAGCAGTCACTGCCAACGCACACACCTGTAAAGCCCTGCTTCGCCCCAGGCTTAAAGACAGACTTCATCACTGTCTCTCCGTGTCTCTGTGCCTGTTTGTCTGCACCTCCCGCCTCCTCCTCCTCCTCCTCCTCCTCTTCCAAACTACTACTCTTCCTGCACAAACTCCTGCCTGAATGTGTGCTTTATGAGAAGAGTGCCAGCTGTAGACATGGGGATGATGAGGTACTAAAGTTTATTCCAAGCCGAACCACAGGGTTGGTCTTAGATCTACTTCCAGGACACTTCATTGAGTTCATCAGAATGACTTAAGAACCCAGAGGGAAAAACTCTAGCGGTAGACGGCAGGATAGAACTCGCGATGAGCACAGGTAAAAGGATTTTAAAATAATAATAATAAAAAAAAAAACTAAACCTGAACTCATAAATATAACGCTATCTTAAAATCGCACTTTGCACAAGTTCAGTGGAAAATCACTTGCACAACTCCAGAGCTTTAAACCACAATATGGCACGGTGCAACCGAAACTTGAGGCACAACGAGTGGTTTGTGCTATTTCCTAACCTAATTAGTCCACGCTAACCAGTAGATACAGATAAGTAAACCTTGTCCAAAACTATAGCTAGAACAAGTTTCAGCTAATGTGGTTAATATAAAATAACTAGTAACATCCTACTACATGGAAAGTACTATAAATGTAGCTTAGCTATATTTTGTAATAGAAAGATGTCAGTAAAAATGCTAAAGCTAAAGCTACAATTAAGACTTTACCTGAAAATTCTAGTCTATCAAGTCTAGTGTAGCTGTCTTAAATAGGTGCTAGTCAGTCAGTTAGCAAAAAAAGCTAGAGGATAATTGAATGTTGGCCAAAGCTTAGAATAGCTCATAGCTTAACAGTAGTTTATAGTTGGTGTCGAGACATTAAACACTTGTCAAAAGGGTTATGTGTAGCAAAAACAAAACAAAAAACACCTGAGACTTTGACTAATCAGGAGAGCAACAGAGTAATCCCACATTCAGTACAATAATTTCTATTATTTGTAGCTAGAAAGGTATCTTAATGTTAGCCCAAAAAGTAATAGTCTAAATGTAGCCAAAAGTTTATTTAGTAATAAAAAGTTACAAGTAAAATTGCTAGAGGTTAACCACTAAAGTCAGGTAAACGTAAAAACAGCCAGAATTAGCAGTTAACACAAAACATAATAACATGTGAAAAGTAAGCCACACATAAAAAGATAATCAGTATTAGTCATTTTATTAGGCCAAAACTCACCCACAACTAAATGTTACTTCCCCCACCCAAAAAAAAAAACAACCAAAAGACAAGAAGTTAAACAGTAGCTTAACAGTAGTTTATAGTTACTGTAGCTCAAAGATAGCTACAACATTTGATCAGATTGCCCTGGACCTGGTCCAAAATGACCCCGTTACATATTTCACAGAGGCAAAGCAGCCTTGTTAAAACAGTGAATTTCCTACTTCCATTCCAACCGAACATAATGTCCCTACTGTACATGATATACATATTTATACTCCAACTCAACACGCCAGCGAGCAAAAGCAAATGAAAACCTTGTTATTTTTCATGTTTCCTGTGGAGTATTTAGTGCCCGGCTTTCTCACAAGGGCAGTTTTATGTGCAGGGCAGGAGGCATGGAAAAGAAGACCTTTCCTTTTGAGCTCACAGATTTGCAGTAATTACAGAATCACTTCCATATGTGGCTCTCTGGCTGCCTTCTGGCTGCCCCCACCACCCTTCTCTTCCCCACTCTTGTCCCTCCTCCTCTCTCCCCCTTTTTCATTTGCATTCTCCCTCTATTCCTTCTTTTTTTTTTTTTTTTTTCCCCTTTTAAGCGTTTTATATCTTGGCGTCCTCTCACGCACTCAGAGCAATCTTTTTGTAAAACCACAGCTTAAACAAAGTTTATGATAATCAGAACATCCTGGCATTTCTGGCAAACAGTTGCGCTTTTTCGGGGGATTTAATTAGACGATGCTTGCCAGCAAATAAGTGTGTGTGAGTTAGCGAGGGAGAGGAGACATGGACGGGAGAGGGGAAACGTTGAAGAATATGGAAATATGGAAAGAAGGGAAGAAAAAGAACTGGAGGAAAAAAAAAACTTGAGAGGCAGGGACGGAGCGTGAAGGAGGGAGAGGTGGAGGAGAAAATAAAGCAGAGGGAGGGGGGGAGGGAGGGAGTAATGCTTTCTGACAGAGGTGGGTTCAAGATGGGTTCATGGTGACATCATGGCTGATTTTTGAGGAAAGTATGGACAGGAGAACCGTTCACCTTCCATTGGACGCACATTTTTAGGGAACAGTCAGGAAGTTTGTGCGCTTTTAACACAAGCTGGTAGCTGCGGCCACGACCTCGGGTCGAAACCCATTATATGCAAGAAACCTTTTATACTATACATTTACACACACACACAAAAACACACGTTTTCTCTTAATGTCAACTATGCTAAAAGAGTTCTTGGCTCTGTGTCTGTCTTTCATATGTTTTTCTCCGAGTCGTCACGTGTGCCCTCCAGTCCCCAATACATACGTCTCTCTTTTGCTATGTGTAACTCATTTTCCTGTGTGTACTGTAGTATTCCTCTGTGTATGTTTTTATTTCAAGGCGGCAGGACTCCAAATTAGCGCACGTTGCCAGATGGGTATGAATGACCTCCTTCATTTTGCAGGGTGTGTGTTTAAAGTCTGTGACCAGGAAAGTGCAGGCAAGTGTATATTTGTGTGTTGTATGTGTGTGTGTGTGTATTTAGGAATGTGCTCCTGCTTGTGTGCAAAATGACTGTGGAGTTAGCGGGGTGTTTGAGTTCGCCCTGCGTCCCATTGCCTGTCTCAGTGCGGCACCAAACGGCACATGACATCAATCTGAAAGTGAGGGGAAATAGTGATCTCATTACAGGCATCTTGTTACTGATTAAAAGCTGCCGCCACAGGCACCACATCTCACCCCCCCATCTATTCCTCCATCTCAACCTCCACTTTCCTCCCCCTCTCTCTCTCTCTCATCAAGCCTCTGATTCTCTGGACCAATGGCGTCTCACCTTCGAACTCCCTCATCTCTTCGCTCAGTGCTGTAATGTGACATTGGAGAACCGTAATATTGAGTTAGTCTCTAAAAGTGGACTTTCAGGGCTGTGTTCTCTGTACTCAAAGTCCAGTTGTAGTAAACAAGAGTTTAAACAATAGTGAAAGAAGTAGAAATGATTTAAAAAAGAAAATGCTGCTTTTGTACTGTGTTGTACTGGTTCCCTTTAGGGTTACAGAAGGAAGAAAAATGAGGTTTACAAGTATGTGATTTGTCACCGCAGTGACAGGAAGTACTCTGTGAAGTTTTCCTAAGAAAGTGTCAACACAATACACAGTCAGAGGTGTCCTGCTTACTGTGAAACCTTTGTATTAAATTACATAATAATGATTAAAACTTACCTCAAACATTACAGTAAGATATTGTATATTATTACCTGTGAGAAACTCAGACATTCTTCAGGAATGACAGGTCTGAAACCTGTCAAGTCTGGTTTCCTACTGACTTTTATAATTACTGATGTGGACACAGTAATTATTTTCAGGGAGAAAAAATTTGGTCGAACAACATACTCAGTTGACATGGAGTTTTTTTTTTTACAACAATTACAGGACACAGCGTGTACAAATATTAAGGACATTAAAGGTGTTAGATTAATCCTTTAATTACAAATGTTAACAGAACCAACCCTTCGCGTGCTGGGCTCTGGTCCTGAGCCAGTAGCTACAGTCGACTTACCTTTGCTTCTAAAAATATGGAGGTGCTTTCAGTGTTTTGTTTTCCAGAAGGTTTCTGAATGTGTGTCTGTAGTTCGAATGTCTCTTTAAATATGAAATTTATTACACAGTCACCATCAGAAATACAATGGTCGGCCGATATTGTCGGTCATTCCTATCGAAAACCCCTGCTTGCAATCAGCGGAACTGCAAGCAAAATGCCATTTTTAAAGAACCTTAAAAATTATACTTCAAATTCCTGAGCTATTTACACAGTAGTACTATCAGTATGACCAACAATAACATACAGCCAGACCAGACCTGCTGTGTTCAGCCAATCACAGCAGGTAAGGAAAATAAATAATCCCTAATAATCCAATTCACCAGCCACATGGTCCAATGAAGTAGCAGTGCACTTGGTCTTAAATTAAATTCTGTAACCACACACACTGATTATGACTAAACTGATCCTAATGTGATCAGGCACCCCGGCGTACCACTAGAGGGAGCCCAAGAACAATCAGTGCTACGCGAACCATAGTTTGAGAACCACTGCATTAGAGTTTGACTGGATGTCTTATATACCATCTACCCTTGTACTCCCCCCCCCCCCCCCCCCCCCTCCCCCCCCCCCCACCCCTCCCCTCCTTCCTGCCTCTCTTCCTCTCACTCCTGCCAGGAACCCCGGGGCTTCTGCTTCATTCTGCTGTGTGAATGCAAATACGTCTGCAACCAAAGTGGAAACACACGAATGAGTATGATGTGTCCATGCATATTTCATATCTTCATAAACACACCCAGAGAGGCTGTACAATCTGCCGGGCCACTTCCTCTGAGGAATGGCCTCGCTGTATTTGACTTTTTGTCAGTGCGCGCTGTGTCAGGATTGATGTCAGGGCAGCGTGTTGTGATGTCACAGGCTGAAGTTAATGATACGAGAACGACGGGGGCCAAGGGCCATGTTTCCAGTGGTGCCCAGAGAGAGAGATAGCACCCTGATCTGTCTTCATTATCCCCCACTCTACAGCCTCACAGACACAATGATCATAAATCTCAGCCTGGAGCACACTTCACTGACACTGAAACACAAACACTAGTAACCCCTGACCTTCTTGCTGCTACTGCCTACACACACACACACACCCACACGCTCGTCCGCGCACGCGCACCAGAGCACACATGCAGTACGCAGGACGATGAATGTGCATGAGCGTACGCCAAGCCTAAACAAACCCCCTGCTCGCACTCACTGTCATAATTTAATAAGGAGCGCAGCACGCCCTGCGCACTGACGTACACACCACTAACCCCGTGCACTTGACTGCATAATCCCAGACAAACTCATGCTTTCAGTCAGACCTAATTGCATCACACTAACCTTAAATTCACACTTCAGCGTCCTAGTTCTCTTCGTATACCGTTGGCCACGTTCATCGCTCCTGCTCCGTATTACACAATTGTTGATTTACTACTGCTACGTAAACACTTGAGGGTTTTCTCATTAGCCCTAGTGGCCTCATAAGCAACACGTAAATCAAATGTAAACAAGATAAGAATCGGTCCGAGGGCTTTTTGGAGCAAGGCTCAGATCTGGCCTTCCTGGATATAAGGTTTCGACAAAAAAGGCAAAAGTGCCCCTCGCTGCTGACCCATTCAGTCGACCTGATTATGTTCTGGCAGCCACTCATCAGAAATTGTATGAAAGTAGATTTCAGAAAGCTACTGTCAGCCATATGTGCATCTGAAGATTGAAAACACATTCGTTTTTTTTTAAACCATGTGAGCTTGTCTTGATCCAGGGAAGACTTGGGGGTCAGTGTGTTTGAGCCCCAGATCTGAGTCTGTATCAGAGCAATTACTGGGGTTTACAGAAAATACAAGCGGCAGTTATGGCCCGTCTTAGACGTACATGTAAGTGGGAAGAAGAGTCCCACGTGCTGCATTGATGGAAATCCTTGCTTTTGGACTGTAAGATTTATGAGAGTGCAGTGGAGCATGACCAATGTGCCTGAAGGGCATTGTTTCAGATGAAGTTTCAGAAAAGTAGAGCGTGTGTGTGTGTTGGTTATTTGAAAAAAAAGAAAAAAAGAAGAAGATTTGCCTTTACCGACGGGGGAAGAAGAATGCACGTATTTGTGTGGACATCTGTCGGAGCCCCCATCCTCGCCCCCCCATCCTTCGTGTTGTGCAGTAGAAGTTAAAAAAGTGCCTGTTGAGGTGCCAGTTAAGGTGTGCCGCCTCCTCCCAGCTCTGAGGTTTGACTTTCTGCTCATAACCAAAACAACTTGAGAAACATTACATTGAGAAAAACAGGGCACACACCCAGAACCACAAACACATAAACACACATCTGAAACATATGATCTCATATGGAGTGAGGGGCACGTACAGGGGCACACCCACAGCTGCTGCACTAACTCTGCCATCTCTACGGCTGAAGTGCCACGAGCAGTTTCATTTCATTTTAGTTTTTTTAGTTTTTCATTTTAGAATGTTAGCAGAGAAAATCTCCCCACTGCATCAGACTGAGCAGGATGTTGACATGTGTTTCATATCCCCAGAAAAGCGAGCAGTGACCGGGGATTCTGGTTTTCATTTGATTCAGAGTGGGGTTTTTTTTTTAATGTATGTCGAATTCCTTTAAATCCAACACTGGAGTTAGATTTAGAAGCATCGGTGATCGTTCTGTCTCCAGTAATCAGTCGGATCAGATAACTTTGTCAGCACTACTGTAAGTACTGCAGTACTGCAGTACTTACAGTATTATCACTGTGGTGATAAGATTCTCACAGAAACATGGAAAGCAATAAAACCCAGAGCCAAACAAAAACACAGCGACTAGACTTCTTTATGTTTTAGTCCAACCAAAATATGGCTTGTGGGCCAGTGGTAGCACTTGAATAAATTTGTTTGATCGGTGACATGCTGGATAAGTTTTGCAATATGTTACATGTTACCACATTTAAAACGCAAGCAATGATTTTGACGAAGTATTAGCAAATTTCCGACAAACATTAGGCAACTTTTTTTTCTTTTTTTTTTTTTTATTTCTTTTTTTGTTTTGTATTTCTTGTTTTGCCCACTTTTGGCCTTTATGCCTTGACCTTTCTTTTGTTTTTTGTTCTGTGAAATGCGAAGGTATTTCACCGATCTTTAGGTGTTTTTGGAGTCAGGTTCTGAAATGAATGCCCTCTTAACTGTCTACATTTCTATTTAGCTTTTTTTATTTTTTTGAAAGATTTATCTTTGTCGTGTTACTTTAAGCCATTCTTTACATTTTTATCAAAAATGTGTGATTATAATGCTATTTTTTCCACTGTTTTGCTAAGTCTGCCATTATTTCAGCAGTAATTTCTAGTTTATTTTGTAAACTCTACCTCTTTTCCTATCGATCAGACATCTTTTGACTAAATTATATCGTAATAATTAATTGAGTTATTTATGCTCTGACCTATCGATCAGACATTTTTGACTAAATTATATCATAATAATTAATTGAGTTATTTATGCTCTCGTGATTTGTTATGTGATTATAAATATACATATAACACATTAGAAAAGCTAAAAAAAATGTCCTGCAGAAATCCATCCCAACCTGACATGGCAATGATTTAATGACATTAATAACTATAACGAGGGCGTTTGTTACCATGTAAATAAATGTGTCTTGATGCGGTGTGTGTGTGTGTGTGTGTGTTTGCTGCTCACTTACACTCCTCTGTATCACAGAAAAACCAATTGGCTCTCCGGCATGTTTACATGGGTTAATCTGAGCCTGCCTATAAAACGCTGGACACCCCCGCTGACGTTAATCACAGCAGGTTTAATAGACAAGGCGAAATCACTTAGATGTTCTCGGAAGACAAAAATACATTCTTTCCAAATCGCAGAGTTCTTCTCTGCGATATTCAAACATGAAACCGTCAGTTTCGGGCCAGACGTCATGTCCTATTAGAGCGTTAGCTTATTGATCAAACATAAATCAAGAGCAGATGCGTTTGCCGTGATTCTGGATTTGAACACCTCACAGTTTGTGAGTAAACTCTAGCAGTGAAACTGAAGGGGAAAAAAAAAGAATTTACTCATGAGACAAAGACGGCAGAGCAACGAGAGAGAGAGAGAAAGAGAGAGGGGGGAGAGAGAGAATTAAAAACAGAAACCTAAGCTCTCTGGGCCTTTTTCTTCCCTGCAGGCATTTTGTGGCATGTGAAAAAATGTGCTGTATATTTGAAGTGTTGGGTCACGTGACAACGGACGGCTTTATGAATCGGAGAGTATAATTATTTCTGAGTAAGTGAGAGAGTGAGTGTGTACCTGTCCTTAGGGAGTGAAGGAGTGATTTTAAGAGAGCGGAGAGGGTAGAAGGAGGAGTGTAAGTGTGTGTGTGTGTGTGTGTGTGTGAGAGAGAGAGAGAGAGAGAGAAGGAGGGAGGGAGAGAGTGTCCCTCATTGCTGTGCTGTCGTTGCTGTCAGAAGGACTTTGATGAAACTACACACATCTTTTTCTCCCTCTTCTTCTTGGCTACGCCGCACTAATCCGTCCATTCAAGAGCAGATCTGTCCGTCCGTCCGTCTGTCCATCTGTCCGTCCGTCCATCTGTGTCTCAGCAACACAAGAGCCGGTGAGTCATTTGTACCTCACGAGTTTGGAACCTGGAACTTTAGCCGTTGTTTATCTCTCTTCAGCCTCTTCAATCAATGTTGATAGGGAGAAAGAGAGAGGAGAAGAGAGAGGACGGGGGGAGGGTTCAGGGGGGACACCTAAAAAAAGAGAGAGACTGTGTTTTAGTTTAGAGGTCAACGGTTTTAATTAAAGACAGACTCTTGAGTTGAGGAGCTCCAGGGCTGGTTAAAGTTTGTGAACAGCCCAAACGGAGTGTTTGTTTGCATGTGTTGTTTATTTATGACAATCCTGCCCCCCCAAAAAAAACACACTGGACCACATATCAAACAAACCGGTCTACATGTGCACATATGTGCCTATTAATGAGGGCTCCAAGTGTTACCCAGTGCCTGTGGAGCTCTTTATTATTAGCATATGTGCCTGAGACTGTGTGTGTTTGATGTGTTATGAACGCGTATTCACCAGAGGAGTCGCCAATCCCTGACCTGAGTGTGTGTGAGTGAGTGTGTGTGTTTTTTCTTTTTAACAAACAGCTTACACACACAGGAATAAAGCAGCATTGTTTCTTTTTTCCATTTTAAAGAGCACAGACTAGTTCCTGTGGAGCGAGGTGTGTCCTCTGATCTGCTCTTAGTTTACACGGACGTTTATTCATTGTGTTCTCGCAGCTAGCCGAACGGCAGCCAGCATTATTTATCGATGATGGCACGCAGAGTGTGCCTGGTTAACAGGTTCCACTTGTTAACGGCCATGCGCGCCACATTCCGACGAGCACTTTCGTGATTTGGCTATCGGACGGAGATCAGAGCAGCAGAATGTCAGCGCGCGTAGCCTCTCCTCTCTGCTTGGCTTCATCAGCGTCACAGCCCCTGCAGCTGGACAGCCTGGGCTCTGCACCTGCCGTCCACCGCCTGCTTCTCCTCATGGACCTGATATAAAAGTTAAGGACAGTTTGAAGTCAGTCACTGAAGTGAAACGGTCACAAAGCGTTCCTGTGCTCGTTCCTGCTGCATCATTTTCAGTCCGGAGTGGAAAAGTTAAAGCTGTTCTCTGCACCACCCTAGTTGGGGTTTTTGTTGTGTGTGAGGAGAGAATAGTTTTCTGCCGTTCTGTTCAGTTTGATTGTTTGGAATCAATTATTTTTCATTATAAGCTCCAGATGTTCGCGTCTCATTACTCACGACTTCAGCTTCAAGGGTCGGACCAACGTCATCCATGTTTTTTCTTTTTCCCTCTGTGTTGTTGTTGATGTAAATGTTTACTCGTCTGACACGGACCAATCTGGGTTCACACGCTCTGGTGTCAGCACACTGGTAAAAAAAAAACATGTCCTCCAAAACAATTGCGTGACGCGGTGGTCGATCTTTCTTTCATTAAAACCCAGTGATTGATGCTCGCTTCTCACTCGTTCAGTAAATGACTTCAGTGTCTGCTTTGGATCACACGCTTCAAAACCCACTCCAGCATTTTTGTGTTTTGTTTTGTTTTAATCTTCCACAAAACTAGTTTTTTTAAAGTGTTAAAATCTTTTCGACGGGTTGACACACATTCATATTTACCCCTGCTGACCTGTGACAGCAGCGCTTCGCTATTGCAAAACCCTCACGTCTGTGACATGACTGAGCGGTAAATCTGGGAGTTGTTGATACCTGTCTCTTTCTGGAATTTTCTATTGCAATTAAGACCAAGTGGAAGGGAGGAGTTAGACAGGTGGTTTTAGGGGAATCGAGGGGCTCCGCGGCAGCACGCTGTAATTAACCAGGAAACTGTGTGAAACACAGTTTCCTGTGTCTATTTTTGCAGGTGTGCCGCTCTGATTGTGAGGATTTACATTTCCAGTCTGCCTCAGAGCCCTCATTAAAAACCTCTTTCTGCACTAAGCTGTGTGAATGTGGCTTTTTTTTATTTTTTTTATTTGCATGTCGTACTGTTGTATATGTGTTGCGTGTCTGTGTGACTGAGCCTCGTTTCTGTCTGAGCATTGCTTTCCTGGGGCTATGTGTGGAGATTTGTGCTGAAACCCATCCATTATGTGTTTCTGTACGGAAGGATTTTCTTTTTCTTTTTTTTTCCCCGACTCCGAGTTGAGGAGAACAACACCTTCACAGTTGTCTTTCCGAATCCACAACACATTCATTTTCACTTGTTATTCCATGCAGTGGATCTAAAACTTTTCACTGCTTTTTTTTTTTTTTCTGTCCTGTCTTTGTCTTTTCCTGTTGTGGTGTGTTTTCCTTTTTTGCTGCTGGATCTGCTGCTGGAGCACTCCAAAAAATCCCTACCACATCATGTAAACAGCAGGCTGTCAGGATGACTTCATCATGTCACAAAGTGTTTTATGTCTCACTGAGAGATCTCCCTCTTTCCATTCTTCTCTCCACTGCTGCAAGTCAACACAGTGTCATGTGTAGCAGTACTTTTAAGAAAAACAACAACAAAAAAAGACTAAATTTAAAGAAAAAACAACCAGCAGTCCAACGATTAAAAATCGTCTTGGCACTCCTTGAAAATAAACAATACATCTTCAGTGACAAATGATTACACAGACGTGCTACTTTGTGGTGTTGCTGTGAGCAAATGTGTGTTTGTGCGATGCCAAGAGCTGAAAGATGTCAAACTCGTCTGAGGCGGTGGTATGCAGATCTGTTTGGAGAGACACCGGACTGTCTGTCACTAGCTGTCTCCCTCAGAGCCATTAGCCAGCCATTTGTTGAAAGACTGGAAGCTGTCATCTCCACGTCAGATAGTAGCACTGAGGATATTGTTTTCGCAGTCAAAATAGTGGTGATGCCAGCAGTGGGATCAGATAACGTCGCTCTGATCCTGTTTCAATGTAAAACATTTAAATATTTCTTCAGAGCCTTTTCGACTCCACTAACCATTCCTGGTGGCTAATGTGTCAGCTGTGATGACACTTCATGTTCATTTGGCTCCGAGCGGTTGGAAAAGCCAGTCTCTCGACTCCGGTCCAGACACATGGACTGTAAAATCATTGTTTGACTGCTGTGGTACCGTGACTTCATCCACCAACCCTGCCTTGTTTCTTTCATTTCCTTGGACATAAATCATTTGTTGACAATTGGAAGACGGTGCCTAACAGACATGCACAGAGGAGAGACAGGAGCGAGCAGGTCAGAGGGGGAGAAAAGGGAGACACGCCGCCAACATTTCTCTGCCCAGATTCATGGTTTACTTCATTTATCTGCAGGCTGTGAATTTGTCGAGGTTTTGACTTGCAGCTCTGCCCGGGATGATTGACACATATTTTTATTTTACCTCACAGAAGACATCTGACACTTGTATAGCGTTTCAATTCGAGGGAAGAAGAAAAAAAAAAACATGGATGTACCCATTCTCAGAGAGCTGAAACACAGATTCACTGTACGAGAAGTCAGTGTAAATTTAACCTGCACAGCAAATATCCACAAAGACAAACATGCAATTTTGTGCAAAGAACTCGATGTGACGTCACATTCAGTTACAGTAAAGTCGTCTGTGTTGTTTCTCTGACAGGAATTAAAAAAAAAAAAAGATTCCCCTGTAAACCGACCAGGACAGTTAGACTGCTGCTCATATTTGCAGAGTAATCACCTGTGGTTTCTTCTTCTGGTGCTGACCGAAAAAAAGAAAAAAAACAACTGTCACTGCCGTATGTGTGTGGTGCAGAGCTTGATGTTAGGATGTCTTGATTTATTTGTTGTTTTTGACTGCAGTACTCAGTGCCAGAGGGGCTGAGTTTCGTCATAACGTTTAAGGAACAATTGCTGTTGCTCTCACAGAGGATTTGATGCCCTTTGTTTGACTGACATTCAATCTGTGGGAACCATTCTTTCTCTTTCTCTCGTTTTTTAAATCTTGCTCAATTCTGTCTTTTTCCATCTTCTTCCTTCGCTGAAATCTAACCTCTTGAGCAGACGAATAAAATCACAGTCACGGTGCGTGCCTCGTCTTGCGGAGCTGCCTTCCAAAGCCGCTGACTTGATTGATTAGCATTTCGCCCGCTACACAATGTCTTGTCCTGATAAAAATGAATGGCTTATCCGGAGTGTAACCGATGAGTCTGCGCCGACATGACAAACGAATGTGTGAGCTCTGACACACACTGTTTACAGAAACAACCAAAGTCAATTTGAGCTGCCACAGTGCACCTCCGAGCCAATGATGGAAAGTCCCAGTCCCAGCAGTTATGAACCCTCCCACGGCTGGCCCCGGTGCCTGCCTGGCCACTCGCTGCCTCTTTGTGCCCCCCCCAGGCTCAGGGGAAGTAGGGAGGCCCTCCATGCCCATTTGGCCCTGGCTAACAGAGGATGAGGTCACTCTGAATTCCCCTTATCCTCTTATAGCCCCAGACGGACTGGCCAAGGGAGCCCACCACAGGACCCAACATGCAACATAAATGAATGGCTGTGTAGAAAAATGTGCAGCACTAAATGTGACTCATTAAAAAACACTCTGGCGCCAACTGCTGTATTCATTTATTGTCGGTGTTTGGGGACAGAAAGGTTTATTTTAGGGAGATGTGACTCTTCCAGTGTCCTTGTTAGATTTTTCTCTCCTCGTGTCTTATGAGGTGTTATTATTTAATTAAAATAATATTTTTAGACTGCATGTAGGTCCTCCTTCCTCCCCTCCCCTACAGGGGGTGCTGTAAATGTAGACAAAAAAAAATATCTAGGCCAGCTGTTAATAACAGGACAAACAGAGGTGACATTGGTTTCACTGGATCCTAGCGCCTGCTGATTGGTACGCCGCTAATTATGTTGTGAGGAAGGTTTAATGTATATTTAAAAAAGACAATTTAATGATGATAGTCTTTGAAATTAAGTACTTTATACTATTGTTTCCCAAAGACTGGGTCGTGTTTTTCTTTTGTTTCGTTGGTTTCAGATCATGTTTCCCAGGAGTTTATGATAATGTCTATTGACTTGGGTCTTGATGGTTTGTGACTTTTAAAAAATGGGTCCCCAGAAAAAAAAAGGTTTGAAAAAACACTGCTTTATACAACTATGTACTAAGACTTGGCTGATCTCTTATTCTTCTCTTTGCATTAATTAATGTTGCACTACTGCCACCTAGAGAGTCTTTTTTTTTTACCAACCTAGTAAAATAACAGGAAAAACAGGAAATACAGACAGGGGGCAGCACCAATGGCTTTGCATATATTTTATAACCAGAATGGCTGAGAGGAGTACTTGATTTTTTTTCATCTTTGTGTATACTCTACAGTAATCTTCAGTTAAGAGCCCATTAACGTTGCTTCTGTGTGCAGTTAAGAGTCATTGTTTGGAGCTCACACACTGTTGTTCCCTCCTGTAGGCCTGAAAAAAAAAATCACTTCCACAGTCTTTACTCTCTGCTGTGATTTCTGTCTCTGCTCACACATCTTCATTTTTTCCCTCCCAGCACTTGCAGACAGATTGAGCTGCCTTTATGGGGCCTGGTTTGAGTTCATGCGGCAGATACCCAAACAGGCGGATCGCTGGCCAACTACATACTCATAACACACATGCATACACTCACACAAGTTATGAGACTGCGCTTTTGCTGGCAGTTTTGTTTTTCCAATCTGTACTTCTTCTCCCATTAGGCCCACTGTGAGCGCAGCACTGCTGTTTTTCCTTTTTTTTTCTTTTTTGTATGTCTGTGTGTGTGTGTGTGTGTTAGCTGCACGCTGGAGTTACTACACAGGGTCGTGGTTGTATTTGCAGCCGAAGGTGAGTCGTGCGAGTGGCAGGCAATGGAAGGGAATGGGATTTAGAGCTTTGGGTTATAAGATTACGGAGTAGGGGATGATGGGAAAGTTCTCCAACAGCTGGATTAAAAGAGGCGCAGATGAGTCGAAACGGTGGAATGACGGCAAGAAGAACGAAAACCCGAGAAACGGGGAGTGAAAGAAGGAGAGCGGAGGGAAAAGAAAGATGGCAGTATGGCTGCGTTGGCAGGATGGGGGTGGGTGCCTGTTGGCGGCTGCTCCTTCCTGAAACGTGGCCACCCGAGCCTGCCTGGGCCCTGGATGCACATGTGGAACAGTTTACTGTAATGGAACTCTAAATTAGTGGTGGTTTGAAGCTGCCTGCAGCAGTAGGCTGTAATTAACTGGCTCTGTTGAAAGAGAAAGAGCCAGAAAGAGAGTCAGGGAGGGAGCCAGAGTCCTGGAAAAGGCAAAGGGGTGAGGTGTGTGTGTGTGTGGGTGTGATTGGGTGCTCCCCCACATGTGTGCTGTTTTTTTTTTTTTTTTTTCTTCCAGCTTGTGATTGCGTGTGTATGCCTGGCGACTGTGCGCTGCATATGTGTGCATCTTGGAACACTCTCATCCTTTTTTTTCCCGGGCACGGCGCCATCTCTTAGTGCCCCCCAGTGCCCAGATTCTGTCATTGTACCGCTGGAGTTTTTTTTTTAAATTTTTTATTATTATTATTTTGCTCAATTTACCAGTTCACTAATTCAGACCCCCCACCCTCCTCACTGTACTCCCCCCTCCTCCTCTTCTCTTTGTTTATACCAAATTCATTACCAAGATTTTTTTCCCAGTTTTTTTTTTCTTCACAAGCCACAGCAGTTCCAAATTCCTTGGCTCTGCTCTTTTTCAAAGCCACATAAAAAGCACGCTGATCACACACACACACACACACACACACCACCCACTCCAGAAGTTGTACTGGGGAAGAGTGAAAAGGCACAAGGAAAACATAGAGGAGAAGAAGAAAATGGGAGGCTTTACTGGGATTTTTCCTGCTCTTTTATTAACCGTCAACACGGAACAACATGACTGCAGCCTTGTCCGCACATGACTCTGACTCGTCTCTGCCTACTGTGTGGAGCGGAGCAGCGACGAGCGGGCCGCAGGAGGCCGCAGCCAAAATGACTCTGTGGGATGGGAGCCTGACCTCAGGAGAAGATAGTTAGAAGTGACAGCAGCAGTTAGCAATCAGTGGATCTCACCCCCCCCCTTTCTCCCACCCCCGTCGACTCCAAGCCCACCCCCCAACCCCCTCCATGCTCTGGACCCCGTGTCTGGGCCTCTGCTCCTGGGGGAAAGCGGCAGAGAGGCAGGCTGCTGTGCGAGGCTGGCAGCAGGAACAGAGGAGCTCTTTATAGTGGAGTTCTGGTGATTTAAATCATATGGCATAGCCTGGAATCACTGTAGAAGTCTGGAAGCTCTTCAAAACTGCTGGAACAAGAGCTCTCTCTTTTTCTCACTCTCATTTTCCCCCTTCCCCTCCTCGTGCCCCCTCC
>NC_024316.1:13507684-13511299 GCF_000523025.1 Cynoglossus semilaevis | reverse complement strand
CTTTTCCCCTCGCCCAGTCCTACTTTTTCTGTCTTTTCCTCCTCACGACTCACTCTTTTTTTTTTCACCCCCCCCCACATCTTTATCTGTTTTGGTTTTCACCGTTTTCTCTGGCTTCCTTCTTCCTTCCCATTGTCTCATACCTGTTGGGGTGAAATGTGCACATCCGTTTTACATTACAACCCTGCATAAACTATTCATTGTCCCAGGATGTACGTGGACTCAGCTGATGTCAGGTCAATCGTGTGTGTGTGTGTGGTTGTGGAATCCGTACAAGGATCTCAGCACCGACAATAGATTTTAGTCGCATCAGTCACAGACATGTACAGCAGTGAGTGTTTTGTGGTTAACTCACTTACAAAAAAACCCAACCTAATAATCTCCCTTCTCTTCCTCAGATCCATGAACTGATGACTCCTCTACACTGAAGTACACACCTCCCTCACTCGACCTGAAGTTCCACCGTCGTTCCTCCGTCCTGTCCAGGTTCTGAGGGTCTTTAAGAGGCCACGGATTTCACGTTTACATCTAGGATTTTTAAGGCGTTGTAAAAGTCGTCCCGTCCACTTGGCAGCCGTCTAACGGACCCCCGGGTGCTCACTCCTGATGGCTACCAACAGGGAACAGCAGGTGGGTCACATGACCGGCTTTCCACCTGCTGTGTATCCCTTCGCCTTCAACTCCATGAGAAGCCACTCCCCCTTCGACCTGCTGGCCAACAGCAGCCTGTTTGGCAGATTTGGTGCCGACCTGCCCAAGGAGATGGCCGCTCTCTGTAAGTCCTTGACGTACACCGCCGCTTCACATTTTCCTCTCTCTGATGTCACTCTTTTCCACTTTCACACAAAGCGCCCACAGTATAGCGCAGTGCTGTACAGTGGGACAGCTGTTACACATCACCGTGTTTTGGCAGCTCATTTAAATATTTATGGTTGCTTCTGATGAAATTTGAATTTTTTTTTTGTCCAAATTAACTCTGCACATTTTAAAGATGCAGTTCCCCTCCAGAATATAATGTTTTTATTTGTCCTGTATTCCCTTCTATGTTTTATTTCATTCATATACATATATACATATATATATACATATATATACAGTACATATATGAAGACATTAGCTCTGTGTGTGTTAGCCCAGGATAACTATGGTTTAAAATATTTTCCTTTGGTTATTTGGTTACACACTCCCCCCCCCAAAAAAACACACTCCCCAAGAGACTCCAGGTCTGTGGTCACAGCCGTCATACATCCCATCCCTCGTTTTAGTCGAGTTACGTTGAACTGTTTGGGCTCAGACTGGAAAGAAGAGAATGTGGTTATTTAAATTACACTTCATTATGTATAATTTTGTGGGAATGGAAACCTTTAGTGTCTGCATGTGATATAGGATGAGTGACAAAAAAATATCCCCTACAGAAACCATGAGGGCGAGAGGGAGAGAGAGAGAGAGAGAGCTTTCATCAGTAGTGTTGCTCTCTGCTGCTGTGGTTTCCTTATAGATGCTCGTAGATGGTGTGTGTGTGTGTGTGTGTTGTTGTTTTTTTTGTTTTACCACAAACTCTAGGCTACGGCTGCTGTACATGTGTGTGTGTGTGTGTGTGTGCCACTTACAGAACTTTGGTGAAACTTGGACTTCACAATTTCAGACGGAACATTCACTCAGTGAAGGTGGTGATAAGACAAGATTTATCAAAATCACATTTGAAGATTTAATCTGGCTGCGACGTATAGTCCTGAATAACCACACACACACACACACACACACATGGTTCCTGTGGTACAACGAGGGTCACAGCCCAAAGCAGGCAGTGTAACCTTTTGTCTGTCCGGGTTGGACACAGGGGGCACTGTTGTCCTCTGGAGCAGTTGAGTGAGCTTTTGCTGGGGAACACACGGCACAAAGGAGGGACTGTTGACAATCGAGTGTTTTGTGTGTGTGTGTGTGTGTTTGTGTGTGTGTGTTTTTTTTTTTTTTAGAAACACAGATGTAACAAACCACGATGACACACATGGAGCTGTTTGTTTAAAGACAGTTTTTAGTCGACTTCAGGAGTCAGCAAACATCCTGGTGTAAAAACCCTGATGATAAACAACTGGTCTGCTGAGAGCAGAGACTGTGAATCACAACTGGGTTTTTATAAACCGACACCGTCATGAAAGGCAGGCTATAATGATGTATAAGTTTGCAGTACACTTCATGATTATCTTAACAAAAATACTGGTGGTAAACATGTCTCTGTTTCATTGTCATTTTGTGTGAAATTAAATAATCAGTATGAAAATGAGTTGATAAACAATTATCTAATTACATTTATTTAATTTTCAATAATAATTGAACAAGTGTTTTTTCAACAATTCTTGACTTACATAAATGTAAAATATTTTTTTAAATGTATAAATAGTAAGATCTCATCTTAACTTCTAACAAAAACAAGAGCATGCAGGAGTTTCAAAATAAAAAATCCATGGGATTAGAAGAGAATGAACTCTTATGGAAGTAGTTCATCGGAAACACAGCTGCCATCTGTCGGATTTTTCCACATTTTATTCTATATTTAGCTGCTGACTGCGTGAAAACATTTTCCAGCAACACATGAATCCTGTAGGTGGCAGTAATGCAGCTAAGAGTCAGCGCCTACACGCTGAAGAAGAAATAGAAAGAATTCAAAGCCGAATTATGGATCATGGATTTGATGTTGAATATGTTACAGAGCAAATGTCCTGAGGATTATTTTTATAATTAGTTAACAGACTTATGATTCCAAGGACCAATAGGAGCTGAATCTTGTAGGACAGTGATTATCCAAAATTATTATGAAAAATATAATTTATTTATTGCATATAATTTTCCATTGCACGTCAACACATGAAAGACAGAACAATTAAATACTCTTCTGCTAGGTGGCAGCAGATGGCTACGAAAACTAAAAAAAAAGATAATCAGAGCTGAGATCATTGTGAGTGTCTTTCTTCAATTCCTGCCAGTATATCTGTGTTGTCTTGGAGGGAACTGGTCCTTTAGTCCCATCTCTTGCTGTTTGGCTGTTTAGCCAGTCCTCATGTTTGTATTTTTAAGGTGTCTGATAGAACCGGAAGTTATTTTTTTAATTTTTTTAAATTTAGCGAGAAAACGTGTATTTGTTTAATCCAAAGAAATCTCATTAATCCTAATCTGATTAATACCAAAATAGTAGCAGTCATAATTGACACATAATTTCTGATTACACCAGTTAATGAAGTCTGTGCAAAAGCCTGACAAAATTTGCCAATTTCTGTAAGAAAGAAAATCTCCCATGACCCTGTTCCTGACCCAGTTTGGAGAAGAACTGGGTGAGGAAGCGAGAGAGACAGAAACACAGAGAGAGAGAGAGAGAAGAAAAGGAGAACTTTTGTTTTGGTTGGGGTCTGAGGTAAAGGTACAGCAGCAGAAACCCAATCTGGGTGCAGTGCTGAGGGGTCGGCAGGTGGTGTTGGTGGGTGGTAAGTGGTGGAGGGACTATAATGGGTGTGTGTGGCAACAGCTGAGTGCAGGGACTAAGAGCCCCCCCCCGCCCCCCCCCCCCTGTCTGTGTGGAGGCCCCCGCCCCCCCCCCCCCAGGGGGCCGGCCGCCCGCGC
>NC_024316.1:13493761-13497784 GCF_000523025.1 Cynoglossus semilaevis | reverse complement strand
CCTTTTTTTTCTACTGCTGCTTTTGCTGCCCACCTAATCCTAAAGGTATTTCCTCAGTGAGATAGAGAGAAAGAGAGAGAGGGGGGAGGGAGAGAGAGACAGCACACCTGGGGGTAGTGTCGGTGGAATCCAAGAACACACCCTGTTAGGAAAAACACACAGATACACACATGCAAACAAGCTGCCACTCTTACTGCTCTCTCTCTCTCTCTCTCTCTCTCTCTCCCCCACACACACACACACAAACACACACATCATCACCAAAAAAAACAAAAAACAAAAAAACTACAAACATCTTCTTTGACGCAGAGTGAAATCCCACCGCGCTCACAGATGGATTCATTTTTTTTAGGGTCTTTTCGGCGCGAGTTAAAACATAATCACGCATCAAAGCAGAAAAACAGATGCAGGCAACCACATGCACCGGGACTTCGTACGTGACTGCTTGTTCCGACACATCCACGCTGGCACTGCGGTGTCTTTCTGGAGGCTGCGAGACTGCATTTTTAGGGGTTTAGCGCCTGTTTCAGGAGCTCAGACAAAGGAGAGGTCAAAGATTAAGTTGGGATTATCAGCAGACTTCACTTCACCCAAGGCTTTTTGTAACGATCTCCAACGTTTCTGTTTTTTAGTTTGTCCGTCAAATTAGCTGTGATGAACCGCAGACGGTGAATTTGGAACGAAGTTGTTAGGCTGATTTTGGACGTTAAATGAAAGGAATAAACTTTTCTAAAAAACAAAACATCAAATCAGGAAAAAACAACTTTCTTTATTGATCTTGAAAAAGATGAGGTCACTTGGACAAATTCATTTGACCATAGCTCTGAATTAAAGTGCAGATTTTTTTTGTCTCTGTATGTGGCCCTGTGATGGACGGCCAAACTGTGCAGGGTGTTACCCCACCCTTTGCCTGACGACTGCTGGAATAGGCTCCAGCCCCCCCCCCCCCCCCCTCAGGACACTGAATAGGATTAGGTGGTAGAAGAAGAATGAATTTGTACCAGTGGAAAATAGTAACAGTAGGTGGCAGTAATTCAGTTTAACGTAAAAAAAGTCTCAAAGGGTCAGAGAAAGGTCAAGGTAAGATTAGAGGAAGAGGCTGGCTACTCGAAGGTGAAATGTCAAGATAAAACTCATTAGTATGGAATATTTGTCATCATTACGAACGCAGCAGCACTTCTGGAAATCTGGAATAACAAATCCTAGATAAGTAAATACTAGGATTTGTAGTATTTGGCTTAATTTCTGCCTGAGTAAAATGGATTAGGAGAGAGCAGCTGTACACTTCTAAAATTTTAGTTTACTTATTTATTTAAAAATCAACTTTTGTCTAGCGATTAGAAGTACAATCTCACCTAACAGCGCCCCCTACTGCTGCACGTTTAGTGCCTGGACACGGCATTATTGCCTCTAATGATGTTTTTCATATATGCATAAACAGTGGAGTTTTCAGGTTACATAAAACAATAATGTCGTACCATAGCACCCCCTGCAGGGGAGAAAGCAGGGCCTTGAAAAATGTGTTCACAGCCCAACCTTTTTTTTAATTACAAATTGCACATTATATTTAGCATTCATTCATTCCTTCTTCTTTAACAGTGTGTTGACATTTTCAGACCTGAACCTTAGAGGGAATGATCTTCATCGTAAACAAAGACTATATAAGAAGGGTGTATAATTAGTGTCTTCTTCCTGGTTCCTGTCAAGTTCAACCAGTTTTGCTGTGGTCTTAAGTTAATTCACCTGACTCACCTCTAATATCTTTGCTCAAAGCTATAATTAAGTCATAATGTCTGCTCCAGACGTGTGTTTAAAACTTAATTGCAGTGGGTGGATTTGGCTGGGGCTCTGATTGAAAACTCAGCTGTCTGTTTCTGCCTGTTAAAGCGTCCTGCCACTCGGTGCATCCCTTAACAAGGAATGTTACAAGTCATTTTTACTGACAGTCGTCTCATGCTGCACTCTTTTAACTGTGAAGACAAAAGGCCTGGGTTCAGACGGTCCCTCAGCCTCGCTTTTCTCCGTCTGCTTCTTCACGGTTTAACAAGGCCGCTCACTGTTGTCACAGCCCGACTGAGAAAATACCTTCCACGAAAAGGGAGCAGCGCCGCAGATATCGCTTTGTGTTTGATCGCGCGTGTGTGTGTTAGTACAGTATTTTCGTGCGTGCAGTAAATAGCTGTGTTCTCATGCTTAACTCGTGCGTAATTGTTCTTAGAGAAGGCAGCTCGGGTGACACCCACCTTTGTTGGCAGTTCGCTCTGTGCCGACTGGTTGGCGCACCTCTTGAGGCGACTCTCTGTTTTGGCACCAGAGTGTCTTGGAAATACCTGTTTTGCACCGAGATGGGAAGAGACAGCGGAGGGGAGGGACGGGGGAGGACGGACCGTGTTTGCACATGTAGACACACTCGGCCTTTCTCTGTCCTGAGAGCCAGAAAACCCTTAGCGCTTCATTTCAACCTTTAAGTCATGTGTGAATGAGGATCACTGACCATGTGGGTGTGCTGCAGCCCCCTCCCCCCCACCACCCCGCCCTCCCCACTGACGGCCATATCTTTATGAAGGCGCAGTGACGCTTGTTCAAGCGTGAGCCGGTCTGACAGCCCTGTGTGCAGCGTGGCGGTTATCAGTTGATCCCTGTCATTATGGGAGTCCTTCAAACAAACAGTTGGAAGCCCATTAAGGCCACTTACTGTGTGATAACATCGCCACTGAGCCCTGAAACACCTCTGTGAGCTTTCACCCATCAGGGCCGCAGCTCTGGCACCGAACCCAGCCAAGGGGATGTTTTGAAAAGCTGTGAGGTCATTTCCTTCGGGCCCACGTGACCCGCATCAAAATCTGATTTCTTTCACTGGACTCAGACTTTCCCTTTAAACGCCAGAGTTTGTGGCTGTGTCTGAGGAAAAGCACTTACGGCGCGGCTCAGCTGCGAGAGACAAGAGTTGGCTCTCAGTGGGATGAAATTAAAAGCATTGTATTAATAGAATGGAATGAATAGCATGTTGAAACTCGTGTTAAAGCTGTCCGAGTCTGATGAGTAGTGCCCCTGGTGGTTGATAGAAGGGGAGAAGTTGATTGCTTAAAATAAGAGATTTGGGAACCGATTAAAAATGTGTGTTTTTTTTCTGTAAGTGCTCACTAACATTTAGGTCCAATTCATAAACAAAAACAAGGGTTTGTGTTTTCTGACTTCATGTAGACATGAAGCAGTTTCTCTCTGAGGACTTCATGTAGACATGAAGCAGTTTCTAGCTCATTGGTTTTCAAAGTGCGGGGCGGGACACCTAGGGGGTCCAGAGCTTTTACAGCAAGTTAAATACATCTGGATACCTTTATTTTTCAATATTAACTTACAGTATTTTAACTTACAGTAAGTGAAGTTTTAGATGTGTCAAAACTGGGGACCTCGACCACAGTCCTATTTACACAAGGATGTACTCAAGAAAAAGTTTGGGCCACTCTGTCCTAGCCCCTTACCCTGACTTCATTTATTATAATAATGTGTCTAATCTTAATCCGTACCAATACTGACTTTAATCTGACCTTAAATCTAATCCTAACTCCAAACAAAATCTTAAAATTCCAAATACTCTCTAACTCAGTGTGGAGCTGCAAGACGTCCCCGTAACAATCACATGTTCCAAAAAAAAGTCCTTATAAGTATAGCTATACCAGGAACACACACACACACAAGGAATTCATGTTGGCTTTGGGAGCTCGGGGAGTTGCGTAAAAGGAGCCATTTTGGTGGGAAATGTGGTACTGCATGAGAGGGAATGTAAAAACTTTTAAATGGAGGAGAGGGACAGCAGGGAAGGATGTGGATGAACTGAGTGAACTGCTCCAGCACAAACGGCACTTTGTACCATCTCATTTATTTTCATAAAGGTTGAAGCGCTGGCTGTCGGCCCGACCTGGATATGGGTTGGTAGGTATGTACTCGACGGTGGTGGATAAGTGTACTGCACTGTAGCTGTATTTGGGACGGTGTTCTAATGTGTGAGTACTGTAAGGATGG